>NW_005362439.1:3006206-3079922 GCF_000412655.1 Myotis brandtii
CGGAATCGAACCTGGGACCTTTCAGTCCACAGGCCGACGCTCTATCCACTGAGCCAAACCGGTTAGGGCGAGGATATTTTCATTAATAGAGAGGGGAAGACAGACAGAGAGAGAGAGGGAGAGAGAGAGAGAGAGAAACATCCATCGATTGCCTCTGGAACTCACCTTGTATACCCTGACCAGGAAACGAACCTAGGACTTTTCCGTGTACTGGACAACGCTCCTACCGACAGAGCCATACTGGCCAGGGCTAAAAGATGATTTTTAAAAAATTAAGGCTGAAAGGGTTTTTAGACTCAAAGAGTTTTTAGCTGAGGTCTCCAAAAAAGGACAGAACAGAGACTCAAATCTATGGACTCCCATATTTCATTTACTCTGCTACATAATCCTATGGCTACAACATTAAGCATGTCCACTTGCAAACTTACCAAGCAGCCAGCTATCTTTGTGCATTCCAGCTTCAAACTGACTACTGAGAGAAGACTGCTGCAGCACAGCATAGTCCTGCAGGCTGCCTGGCCAGTTTGTTTCCACCGCCATTAGTGCCCCTCTGATGTCACACACCATCAGGCAGTTTAAAGAATGCAGACCTTTGCGGTTCACGTAGGAGAGGTCTTCAGCATTTGGTGCCTTGATTGCCACATGGATACAGTCAACCACGCCTATTACCCCTGGCATCCCAGCCAACCCATAGAATTCATCCTTCAGAGCCTGAATGGAGGCTTCGTCAGCGGGAAAGCGAATGATCTGTGAGGCTCTTTCCACAAGCGCTTCGGTGACATTGGCAACACATCGACTCATAGATGCCTGACTGATTCCTATAGCATCTCCCATCCGAGTCTGGAAGGAACCTGAAGTATAGAAGCCCAGTGCTGCCAGGATCTGTGTCTCTGGGCTAATAGCCCTGGATCTCTGAGTAGGTCTAGAAAGACTCGCTCCCAAGAGCTCCACCAAGTAATAAATGAACTGCCGAGGAAACCCATACACGGACATCAAGTAGTCATCAGTCACATCATCCAACTTAAAACGGTCCAATGTCCGGTGGCCTCGGCCATACAGTAAGAGGTCGCAATCAAGCACTGTTATAGGTATAGCCATGGTACATGTAAGTGTTGACTCTCTTTTCCACGGCTATTTTCCCCCGAATTCTTCCCAGTGAAGGCCTTGGTGCAAGAAGGTATTTAGAGAAGTGTCAACAGCTAACCATCAGTTAAATGGCTCTGGCATTTATAATCTTCTCTCTGTAAAGGTTAAAAGAAAACAAAAACCCCACACACATTAGAAACCTACCAAAGACTTTAAAGTGATTCTAACGTTACAATAACTCCTTTTCTCAAATGTCTATGTTGTTCCAGCAAAAGGTGCTATACTTGTAACTCTGGGTTTTTCTCCACTAACTTACGGCTGCATGACAGTCTCTGTTTTGGTTTCAAGGATAATGGGAGTTGTACCTTGGTGGCTTATTTTCTCCCTGGCATTTGAACTGAGAAGAGCAAAAGATTAATGAAGGTGATGGCATCATTATCCACGAGGTAAAAGAGGTCTGCTCCTAACTATACAGGCCACGAAGGAGCTGACGTTAAGGGCAAGGGATTAGTCACGGCGGGTTTCTTTACCCAAAGCTCTCTGGCTCCCCCTGAGAAGCACGGGACAGAAGAGGGTGATGGTGGTGCTCAAACCAGTCTAACAAGGGAGAAGGGGGGGGGGGGGGGGCAGAAAGAAAGAGGGGGGGGGGGGGGGGGGGGGGGAGGAAAACCACTCACGACCCGGGCTGATGGAGGTGGATCGTGTGCTCTAACAATCGCGAGGCTGAGGGGCTAGGAAGTAGAGAGGCCCCAACAAGTTAGAAGGAAGGTGCGGAAGAAGACGCCGAGAGAACTAGGGGTTGGGAGTCGACTGCGTCGCTTTGAAGAGGCGCCTTAAATACGGACTATCCCGTAAATCGGAGTGCGTCGGCCACTCAAAGTCAGCTAAAAGTCTGTCACCCACCTCTCGGAGGCTGCCAGGACACCAGCCACACTCCCCTCCCACCCCACCTGCTCCCGCCCTCCTCCGGAACCGGCAGTCGCGCACAATCCGCCACGCTGCTCAGCATAGGCACCGCCCCCTCTGCGTCAGCGTTCGCCCCACGCCGCGTCCTCGCTGGTCCCTGCCGCAGTGACTTGCGATTCGGCCCTGCACATTCCTCACGCGGCCCAAATGTTCTAGCTCTTTCAAAGTCCCCGTTCTTGACTCTTTTATTTTCTTCTGAGACTCTGGGAAATATTGGCCATAAAGGCATATAGAAAGGAAATAAACTTTTGTGGGAATTTCGAAGAGGAAAGAGATTCAATAGGGTGTTCGTGTGTAGCGAAAGTGCGGCTGAAGTTAGACAGCTGTATTTTCCTCGTAGCCCTCTTCCTCCCCCCGCGTTCACCGAAGCAGATGAAAACAAACACTAACGATGGCGGCGCCGGGAAGCGGCCGGCCGAAGGGCTTAAAGCAGGAGTGATCGCTTGAGTTGTGAGGAGAGTTAAGGCGCTCCGGTCGACGTGTGTGCGACGACTCGCTCAGTCTTGAGAGCGAATACTGGGGGTGTTCGATCCACGAGCCTCCTGAGGGGTGAACTGTCTGCGGCCCGGGCTGTCACTGCTGCTCCGGAGCGCAGAACCCTCGGCCGGGAGGCGCAGCTGGCCGGCCCCGGGCCCCTGCCTCCGTAATGAGAGCCCCGAGCCACTCTTTGTGTCGCAGCTTTGCAGGTACTAACTTTGGAGGGGATACCCCCAGATCTCTCAGCGCCCCCGGGTGGGAGGCTATGGATCTGCGGCTCGTCCGGGGCCTCCTTGGGAGGCTGAAGTTGACCAGCCACAGTTCAGTCCCCTGAGCTTTCTCTGGGAAGTCGGGTTGGTGTAGGCTACATTGGGCCTTGATTGTTCCCAGTCTTTACGAAGATCCCAGAGCTTTCGTTTCTACTTTCTCAGTTCTTGGGGTGAAGTCCTAAGGGGTTTTGGAGATAATTTTGGGTTCATAACTCCGGGGTTGGGTACCAATATGAGTTTGGTTAGGTTTTCATTCAATCAAGATTTGCTGAGTGCCAAATATGTACTCCGCGTGTAGGTGAGGGTGACTGTTGACTAGTGAAAAAAGGGACCCAAGGTTCACGACTATCTTCTTACTGGCAGTGGAACGACCTGAGGAAACCTGCGATCCATTCTCATTAAATAAATCTCTGGGTAAGTGGCTAAGCACCTTCTTGGGTTCATCACTAACGCATCTCAGTTTTCACTTTCTCAGCCAGCTCTCAGTTTTCCTGGTCAATTCAGAGTAACATTACACTTTCAGTGTTTCTTCCTCTTCTGGGCATCCTACCTCTACAAAGAGGAAAAAGAGGGAGAGATATCTGGAGAAGGAATGTGAATGAATGAATATTAAAGAAAAAAAAAGTACCTGTTTTCTTACTCTTAGTTTAAAACTCATCTCCTAAGATGGTAGAATCTTATTGAACACCTTCAATGGGAGATGTGCAATAATAAGAAACAATAGATCCTTCCCTTACACTAAGTTAACCTCCAGATTTTCATGTGTTCGTTTTATGAGTGTTCTTTTCATGTGTGGGTATTGTGGCTCCAACTACATTACAGACTTTGTTTTCAACTCCCTTTTCCACAAGGATTTATAAGAGCAGAAGTCTTACAAATGTTTGTAGAATGGAATCCAGAGTTAATATTTTTAGTACACAATGGATGATGAAAAAGTGCTGGAGCAAGTGTCACATATACTGATTTGTATAGTAAAACACATGTAAATTTATTCACTGTTCCCAAATTGTATCCCATTGCCTATAAAATTAAGAAGACGATGAAAAAAAAAAAAGAAGACGACGATGGCAACTTTTGAGATTTACATTTCATAAAATTTGTAAACCACTGGGTTTTCCATTACTGTACTTACACCTAACAATAATTATTGAATACTTGTATTTTTCCCCTCAAGAGTGGATAGTAAAATTGAAGCAAAAACTGCAGATCTTCATCTACTAAACACTCCAAATTGTAATATATATATATATATGTTTCCTAAAAGGAGTCTCAACTCTTTAGAGTAACATACAAGGCTTTGTTTATTGGGCTGCAATTTGAAACTGAATTCTACTTTTTAAAAAAATATATATTTTTTTATTGATTTTAGAGAGGAAGGGAGAGGGAGAGAGAGATAGAAACATCAATGATGAGAGAGAATCATTGATTGGCTGCCTCCTTCCTGCAAGTTCCCTACTGGGGATAGAACCTGCAACCCGAGTATATGCCCTTGGCCGGAATCGAACACAGGACCCTTCAGTCCACAGGCCGATGCTCTATCCACTGAGCCAAACCGGCTAGGGCCAAATTATAATATTTTATTTAGGGACTAAATCAGTTAGACACAGTGGGATCCTACCACATACTGGAATTGTACTGTATTGAGGTCGGGGCAATAAATCTTTTTCCTTATTGTCTTTCCTGCCCCCATCCACCCAACTGCATTAGCTTATATCTTCCATGATGACTCAGCAGGGTGTCTATAGCCTAAATGCAAAAATAGCCTAAGACATTAACTTTTGAGCTTCCAAAGTCTAAAGTGTTACTATATAAGTGATTTTTCAAGGCTATTTTTTACTATTTCGAAAAAGTAACCACTGTAGAATTTATTGCACCTTCTGGAAAAAAGTTATTTAATCTTAATGCCTAGAAGTCCCTAAAACTTTGTTTTTAAATATTTATTTTCCTTTTAAAGTCCTTTTTACTTTATCACAGAGGAGATGAATAATTACATTCATAACACTGTGGTTGGAGAGCTGCTTAGATCACAGAGAATGAAGAGTATACTTTAAAAAATTCCTCACTATTATGACCTTTTATTATTCAACTTAAAGTTTTTTGTTTTGTTTTAAATTTATTGTAGAGAGAGAGAGAGAGAAAGGAAGAGAAAGAGAGAGAGAAACATCAATTTATTGTTCTTACTTATGCATTCATTGGTTGCTTCTTGTATGTGCCCTGACCCGGGATCAAATCCACACAACCTTGGTGTTTTGGGATGATGCTCTAACCAACTGAACTACCTGGCCAGGGCCTTAATTTGTTTGATTGTTTTTGACTGAAAGAAAAGTAGAGACTCGCCATTAATAAATGGCAGTATCCATAGCCAATGAGGTTTATCCAAGGTGCGATTATTGCTAATTGAAAAGAAAAAACAAAAATGCAGGTTGGCCTGACCTGAGTGGCTCAGTAGGTTGAACGTTGTCGGGTGCACCAAAAGATTGCCGTTGCCGTACTCAATCAGAGCACATATCTGTGTTGCGGGTCCCATCCCTGGTTGGGGCAGGTATGGAAGGCAACCAACAGATGTTTCTCTGTCTCTCACTTTTTCTCCCCCTCAGTTTTAAAAATCTTTTTATTTTTTAAAAAAAGGTCACCGTTCTGCTAATATTTGAGCTTCCATATTGCCTAGTATTATTATTTATCATCATTTTTTTTATTTTATAAGAAATGAAGATTGGCCCTAGCCGGTTCAACTCAGTGGTTAGAGCATTGGCCCAAGGACAGAAGGGTCACGGGTTCGATTCTGGTCCAGGGCATGTACCTTGGTTGAGGCTCTATCCCTGGCCCTGCTTTTGGTCCAAGCGCATGCAGGAGGCAACCAATTGATGTGTCTCTCTCACATCGATGTTTCCCTCTCTCTGTCGCTCCCGCTCCCTTCCACTCTCTCTGAAAATCAGTGGTAAAAAAAATATCCTCGGGTGAGGATTAAAAAAAAAGAAACAAAGATTTGAGTGACTTGCCTATATGCCAATATATATATATATATATGACTTGGTTTTATTATTCAGATCCTCTGTATTTTTTATATCTACTTGAGTTCTCAAAGAGGTATGTTGTGTCTTCAGGTATATTTTTGTTATCAAGCTCTGCTAGCATCTCTAGGAATTTTTGCTTCGTGTATTTTATTGCTATATTGCTAATGTATAAAGGTTTATGGCCCTGGCTGGTATGGCTGGTAGGCCATCGCATGGGTTAGATTCTTTCTGTCTAGGGCATGTACCTGGGTTGCAGGTTTGATCCCTGGCCCTGTTCAGGGTACCTGTGGGAGGAAACCAATTGATGTGCCTGTTTGTCTTTCCCTCTCTCCCCTCTCCCTCCCTCTCTCCCTCTCTCTCCTCTCTCTCCTCTCTCTCCCCTGCCCTCACTCCTTTCCACTATCTTTAAAAATCAGTGGAAAAGATATCCTTGGGTAAGGATTAACAAAACAAAACGAAAAATTTATGGATGTTACATTTTTCAGAGATTATCACTACTCAGTGTCCCTTTTAATCTCATTTCATAACTTTTGACCTGGAATTCCATTATAAATACTTCTGCTTTCTTTTTGTCCTTTTTCTTTCCTCTTCCTCTTTTTTCAAACTGAGTATATCTGCTTATTTATTTACTTTTAAATTTTCTTTGTAACTCTTTTCGATATGAAGATGATTTCAGTTTTTAAACTTTGGTGTTTCTCATTTGTCTACAAAGAACTTTCTAAATGGAATAAAGGATCTTTGTATTTTAATAATAACTCTGATGCCTGAAGTGGGGAAATGACTGTTTTGTTCAGTTTGCACTTGAACTTAACTATTTTGTCTCGTTAACTGTTTCAAATTTACAATATTGAGCTATTTATTTATTAAAATATATTTTCATTGATTTCAGAGAGGAATGGAGAGGGAGAGAGAGATAGAAACATCAATGATGAGAATCATTGATTGGCTGCTTCCTGCACACACCCTGCTGGGGATTGAGCCTACAACCTGGCATGTGCCCTTGACTGGAATGGAACCTGGGACCCAGTCAGACGCTCTATCCGCTGAGCCAAGTCAGCTACAGGACAATATTGAGCTTTCTAATGCCTGAATCCAAAACATTAAAAAATTCGGTTAAAAATTAGAAAATATAGACATTATATAATCTCTTGCCAAATCATTCAGTTGTTTCTTTGAAATTATTTGCTCTTCCCTTCATTTTTTGATGTGTCACCTTAATCCGGTGTGTAAATTATCCCACATAATTTTAGTAAAGGTAGAATTACTAAAATAGCTTTCTCACTGATCAGTGATTCTCTCTCATCATTGATGTTTCTATCTCTCCCTCTCCCTTCCTCTCTGAAATCAATAAAAATATATTAAAAAAAAAAGATTTAAAAAACCCCAGCTTTCCCTCTGGCTTCCCTGTTTTTTGTTAATTGAAACCTTATTAAACTTTTTGCAGTCAGCCCTTAAATCCTTTAAAATATCTCCCATCCATACTGTTTCCAAATCATTGTAACTAAAGTGTTAGTCTTGCCCACAAATCTGAATTATTGCCAAGAACCTAATTGGTTTCCCTGCTTTTCATACTCAAAGCTATTATACAACATGTCAGCAAAGCTGTTTCTAAAGCACCATTGAGATGATACTACTACTCTGTTATTTCCTCTCCTCAAAACCTGCTAAGTACAGATCAGGCTCTAGCATTGCATTTAAGACTCTCATGGTCTGGCCCCAACCAGTCATACTACTTCCCCATCCATACACAATCCTCTGAAAAACTGGAATACTTTATCATTCTAAAGCCATTTTGATCTCTGTTGCTTTAAACCTCTTTGTGTTCTTCTCACCCTAAATGCTTTCTTCCTCATGTCAGCTCCATTTCAAACTATTCAACCTGGGGGTATTATGATGTGCTTCATGAAATCCATGAACCCCCTGCAAACGTTCCCATATATGTGCATTTTTTTCTGGAGAAAGGGCTTATCTTGCCATCAGATTCTCAAAAAAAGTCCATAAACCTCCCTAAAGTTAAACTGACTTAGTGGCCTTTTGAAGGAATGTAAATTAATTTATGTTATGCTTTAACAAAGTTTTTGTCTCAGTAAAATTTAGTTCTTAATATGCTGGTTAATAAGTCATTTTTAATACTTATGTTATATTTAAAGCTCAACGATTCAGATTCAGATAAAATGTCTTATCTTCATTCATTTTGTAGGTCTCTAGATTTAGCTCTTTGTGTAGAATTTATTTTCCTCAAAAGATATTATCATAATTTTTTTTCATTTTGGCTCTTTAGTTAGAGGGGAATTTTTTCTCCTTCCTACATGACTAGTCATACAGCTCGTAGACAATACTATCTCTGTATGCTTTGATGTAGCTATCCCTTTTAAAAGATAATAGTCAAATTTTAAAGCATTTTTTCTGTTTTAGATTCCCATAGGCAATGGAAACTGATCTCAATTCCCAGGACAGAAAGGACCTGGACAAGTTCATTAAATTTTTTGCCCTAAAGGTAATATCCATTCTCTTGATCCTAGAACTGTTGGAAATAACTTCCGTGCTTTTCCCTTTTTGGAAATATAGCATAACAGCTTGCAGCTTGCCCATTCTAATGGATACTCTGTCTGTTGTAAACTAAACTGTGAAGTTTGGGGGTGGTACTGGGGGTGTAACTAAAAAGTAGCTTCCAATTTTCCACAGTTACTTGTGCAAAAAAATTTTTTTTTGCAAGGCTGTTTGCAGAAATGTCAAACTATTATGCCAGGTTATTGGCACAGTATGTTCCCTGGATGTGTGAACAAAGACTGTGTACCAGAATGGATAGCCTTTTGGGCATCTTTCCCTAAACATCACACAACTGAAATGTCTTTCATTTATTGTTCCATTCTGGTAAATGAGGAATTAAAACTGAATTTTGAATGCTTTAGAAGTTATATTTTCCTAAATCTAAAAATTATTTCCATTTCTATCACTTCTTCCTCTCAAACATTACCATGTAAGAACAATTCACACAGTAGATGCTGGTTGTAAAATTAGTTGGAAGACGTTTGCCATATGGGCCAAAAGATAGGAATAATTGTGGAATCCGTGGTTTAAATCTACTAGGATTACATAAGTATATGGCAATGAATATTTACACCTACTGTTGGACTTGTTTCTTTATGAAAGTCAGAGCCACCATGTGCAACTTTCCTTCTGCCATGTGAGAACATTGCAGGTTCTAAGTCTCAAACTGTAAATCCTCTAATTGGTTGACACTGTGTCTTTGGGAATATTTACAGTATTCTTTTTGTATAGTGTTTTTTCTATGTGTTCTTGAACATTTTGAGTTTCTAAAGTATAGTTATAATTATTGGCATCTTTTAAAACCTGCTTTGTAAGGGTTTTAATCCTGATTGGAAAGCAAACCAATTTAAAATTTTTCATCTTAGATTTTTTTGGGTATTTTTTTTTAGACTGTTCAAGTGATTGTCCAGGCTCGACTTGGCGAGAAGATTTGTACTCGTTCATCTTCATCCCCAACGGGTTCAGATTGGGTAAAATTCCTATTCTTTGCTAAGGGGTATACACTGCAGTGTTTGTTACAAGGAATCACAGGGCAGTAATACGGGATACTGTTTATAGTATTACTAAAGCATAACATTAAAATATCTAATTCCATTTGATCCATTCACTTGGAAAGTATGTTTTTCATTGAATGTTAGTCCTAGATTTGGTTCTTGGCTTTCTGCTGTTTTAGGTGAAAAGCTTAGTCTTTAGAAAACAAAAATATCTTGTTACTAATTTTTGTCCTAGGTCATTAGCAGTTTCAAGTTGAGTTTTGGGGCTTTGATGCAGGATACCTCTTATGGGGAAAGAAAAAGTGAATGAATGCCCTTAGTCAAAGCAGTGCCTGCATTACCCAACATACAGTCTCTGCTTTATGTTTCTATAATGCTTTCTGTGAGTGAAAAGTCCTTTTTGTCTTCCAGTTCAATTTAGCAATCAAAGACATCCCAGAGGTTACACATGAAGCAAAGAAGGCACTGGCAGGGCAGCTGCCTGCCGTCGGAAGATCTATGTGTGTGGAGATCTCACTCAAGACTTCTGAGGTAAGGTTGTGGCTAGGATGGGTCTTAACGTGACACTCACGTCTCTTCACACTCTGGTTCTAACTCAGCCCTGTTCCCGCACCTTCCCTCTGTGAACTTCTCTCATCATTCTCTGAGAAGGTCATGTTTTTTGTACTTTTTCTTCCAACCACCTGGAATATAGGCTCATCACCCGCATCTTTGTATGTATCATCTATATGTGACATGTTTCTACTTATCCTCAAGACTCACATGCTCTAGAAAATCTTCCCCTCCTAGAGGGAGAGGTAACTGTTTTAGACTTCCCATGTACTTTGTTTGTATTCATTTCTAGAGTAGGACTTGCTGTATTGTGGGGTTTTTTTTTGTTTATTTGTTTATTTTGCTTACCTTATTCCATATTAGGATTGAGGCAGCTATTGTTACGTGTGTGTTTATTAATCTATTTGCACTACAAGATTGTGAGACTGCATGGTATAATGAAAAACAGATGGAGTTTGGAGCTACACAGACCCAAGTTCAGGTCTCAGCTGAGTGACTTTGGCCAAATTACTTAACCCCATCCCCACCAACACCACCTAACTAACACAACACTTCCCAGTGTTGCAGAGCTACAATATTTTTTCATTTAATCCTTATTTGTAAAGAGGCTAAAATGACACAGTAGGCAATTATTACATCTTCCTATTCATACTTTATACTTTTATTCTGGAGTTCAACAGCTATGCTACATCTTATTTATCTTTGTAGTTCTTCCAATTCTTTCTGAAATGAGGCAGGATATAAGTAAATAGTAATCTCCGTGCCTAATACAGTGCCACGGGATGGCATGTAGAAAGTTCCCAATGAATTTTGTTGAATGAATATTGTCAATACTTATTTCATGAAAACCTTAGAACCAAATAAAACAAAACTTCCTATTCTTTATTGAATTGCCAGTTTAGTATACTATAATTTATTTTTTTTTAGTGATTCATAGGGAGTCCAAAAGAAATCCCTTGAATAACTCTTTCCTCTCCGAGACATAGTGAAATCCGACTGTAAACTATTCTGATTGTCTTAGAGAAACCACACCAACTTATTTTGGGTACTTCCTGTTATCCATCCCTTTTTTGGGGGAGGAGGGTGTAGGGGAAATGATTCAAATTCATTGCATCATTTAGGAACGACACTATAATGAAAAGGATGTATATTAAGGGCACATATTTAACTTTGATCTAGAGCAAATACAGTTCTCTATTCCACAAACTAACGACGCTTACTCTCAAACATAAAAGAATGCCCTCTTCCAACGGATTAGTAAAAGGGTTAGTTGTGTTCAAAATATGTGACTATCCTTCTCACTAAGTGACACATAGGAGTGTTACCGGGTTGAGGGATTCTGGCTTTAGTCTTTTCTTTTTCTTACCTACTCAGTACTAAATCTGTTCAGAGTAACACAGAGAGAGACTGAACAGTTTGGCTATAGACATCAGATAGCTAAAAAGATTTAAGTAAAGAGATTGTTAGATATCTTTAGTTGTAGGTGTCACCTGAAAATACCCCTATAGAATTGGAGGGAAAGGCTCTCTTCATTCATTGGAAGTGTTGGCCTTACTGAAGAGCAATTTGGATATACTAGCAAAAGTCTTCAAAGCATGAATACTTTTTTATCTAACAATTCTACTTCTAGAAATTTGCCTTAAGAAATTAATTCAATGTATGTGCAAAGTTTTATTCTCAAGGCTATTTATCATAATGTTGTTTGTAGTAGTGAAAAATTAGAAACAACCTGTGTGTACAAATATGGGGGGGACTGATTGGATAAAATGATGGTCATGTTTTGGAATACTATGCAACTATCCTATATAATAAAAGCCTAATATGCAAATTGACTATATGGCGGAATGACCGGTGGAACGACCAGTCGCTATGACACTGACCACCAGGGGGCAGAGCTCAATGCAGGAGCTGCCTCCAACCCGTAGGCCCCAGGCCAGCCAAGGCGGGTGCCAGCTGGGGGCTCCCGATCGCCCTGCAGGTCACCCACAGAGGGAGGCGACCGGGGGTGGCGCCGATGAGTGGGTGGCGCCAGGCCAGCCAAGGAGGGTGCCAGTGGGGGCCCCCTGATCGCCCCACCGGTTGCCCCACAGATCAGCCTTGATCGCTGGCCAGGCTTAGGGACCTTACCCATGCACGAATTTCGTGCACTGGGCCTCTAGTTTAAAATAATGCAGAATTTTTAATTATAAGGATAATTCTATGTTATATCCTATATAATAAAAGCCTACTATGCTAAGTATCCGACTGTTTGACTCTTCAACCAGTTGCTATGATGCACACTGACCACCAGGGGGTAGACACTCTTGACCAGTAGGTTAGCTTGCTGCTGGGTCTGGCTGATCAGACTGGGCAAGATGGGCTGGACATGCTCTGGAGCCTTCCCACGGTCCCTCCCCAACCCCAATTGTGCATCGGTGGGGTCCCTCAGCCTGGCCTGCACTGTCTCACAATCTGGGACCCCTCAGGGGATGTCAGAGAGCTGGTTTCAGCCTGATTCCACAGGCCAGGCCGAGGAACCCCACCGGTGCACGAATCCGTGCACTGGGCCTCTAGTTTATTAATAAAAAAACTAGGTGATAAAAATAATATATATGGTCTGATCTCACTCTTAGAAAAGTGACTGGATTATAAATTATCTTTTTTTCCTTTTTTGCTTAGTTATGCTTTTCTAATATGTTTTATAGTGACTATATAGTGCTTTGTAATAAGAAAAAGAAGATAACTTTTAAAAACAAAAAAAATTGAAATATCTTTCATTTGTCCCATCTATAGGGAGATTCCATGGAACTAGAAATTTGGTGTCTTGAAATGAATGAAAAGTAAGTTCTCTATCTTCGGTTCCTTGGTTGTGGTAGCTGAGGATAAAGCAGATGACATCATGTGAAAAACAGGGGTTTGTTATCAGTCATGGAGGGTGTTTTGCTCACTTAACAAAACCAGTAGAGCTTCGCTACAATGCTCATGCTTGGCTTCCAGCCCTAGCACAGAGATGACCTTCAGAGGGAGCATTAGTCCAGAGAGAATTCAGACATCACAGGGAAAGGAGTGGAGAGAAAGCTGAAAGGGTTTGTTGTTTTCCCAGGGTACAGATAGTTCTCTGATTAAATCCCTAGGGAGCTCTTGTAACATGACTACTCTATTTTGTCTGTTTTCTGTGTGGCAGACGTCCAATGAGATTTCCCCTCCCTACTTATACAGTGTTGGTCATAGATTGGGAATGCATGTTATTCCCCTTCTGTATTTTCTTCTTTCAAGGCAGATTAGCTTACCTCCTGCCTGAAGTTTCACTTTTCAAGAAGGTTATACATATAGAAAAATAGAGGAAATAGCAACACATCAAGAGAAAAATTTTTGTAATAAAAATATGTAGTATGGTATTTTTTTGGTAAAAATAGAAAGCCTGTGCCAGGTTATAGTCCAAAATTTTAGTACCAAACAGATGTGTAGAGGTAAACAGCTCATAAGATGGTACATTGAAATTGTGATTGCACCTTCATTAATATAACTGCAACATTGAATTACTGTCTTTATTTTATTTTTTAATATATTTTTATTGACTTTAGAGAAGGAGAGAGAGATAGAAACATCAGTGATGAGAGATAATCATTGATCAGCTGCCTATTGCACACCCCCTACTGGGGATCGAGCCCACAGCCTGGGCATGTGCCCTGAGTGGGAATCCAACTGTGACCTCCTGGTTCGATGCTCAACCATTAAACCACACTGGCTGGGTTACTGTTTTTAATTGTGTTGCTTTATTTTTTAGAAAGATAACTGCTTCAACGCTAAAAAAAATATATTGGGTGCCTATTGGTGCCTGTCTGCCTGTGTCCAGTATATGAGAAAGTGAAACTTTGGTTTATTGACTTATTTCAACAATGTGTTGGTAAACTGACAAATTACACCTTTACTTCAGAGCATCTGTTAATAATTAATTTTACACATTTCTAGTGCTTAATTTTCAGTCATCTCTGTTGGCTGTCATACTCTGAATGGTGTATTTGGACTGCAAAGCACTTTATATTCTGTCAGAAGTTATGAATAATGCTAACAAGTTAAGCTTGGTCAATAGATGGAACATAACTAATATCTCTATAGCCATTGCATTTCTGTTCTTTGTTTTATGTAGTTGAATAGGAGAATGCTGATAGTGTCTGTGTGCTCCACAGGTGTGATAAAGAAATAAAAGTTTCCTACACTGTGTACAACAGACTGTCGTTGCTGCTGAAGTCTCTCCTGGCTATAACGAGGGTGACACCAGCTTATAGACTCTCCAGGAAACAAGGACATGAATATGTCATATTATACAGGTAAACAGCTCACCTTCTTAACTCACTTGTCTGCCTCATCACTTTGCACATTGTCTGACGGCATTCAGGTATTATTTATATTCTGTGATAAATTTTTGAATAGATGGTTGGTTGGATAGTTGATGCTATAGCTTTACTATGATTGTCTATCCATTTTTTCTTACGAACTCAGCTACCAAGTTCTTTGTCCTTTTGTTTGTCCACAGTCATGATTCCTATGTATTGGATTTTGAGGTTCTACTTACAGGACTTCAGAGCAGGGAAAGGAGCTTAAGACTTTAAAAAATAGACTATCCTGCCCTGGCTGATGTGGCTCAGTTGGTTGAGCATTGCACCGAGAGGACGCCAGTTTGATTCCAGGTCAGGGCACATGCCCAGAAGAGGGTGTGTGCAGGAGGCAGTCGATTGATGTTTCTCTCTCATTGATGTTGTTCTCCTCTTCCTTCCTCTCTCTAAAATCAATAACAACATTTTAAGAAAACAACACACATAAAAACAGACTATCCTGAGCAGATTGTAGCCTTCTATATTCCAGAATTAAAATAAAACTTTTTTTCTAACAAACTGCTAATTCAATTTGTTTTTTTATTTTAATTTTTTTACAATATAATTTTATTGATTTCAGAGAGAAAGGGAGAGGGAAAGATATAGAAACATCAATGATGAGAGTGAATCATTGATTGGCTGCCTCCTTCACGCCCCCTACTGGGGATCAAGCCTGTAACCTGAGCATGTGCCCTTGACTGGAATCGAACTTGTGACCCTTGAGTCCATAGGCTGATTCTCTGTCCACTAAGCCAAACCAGCTAGGGCCAGTTTGTTTTTTAAACAGGTTTTTTTTTTAATATACTTTATTGATTGATTTTTTACAGAGAAGAAGGGATAGGGATAGAGAGTTAGAAACATCGATGAGAGAGAAACATCGATCAGCTGCCTCCTGCACACTCCCCACTGGGTATGTGCCCGCAACCAAGGTACATGCCCTTGACTGGAATCAAACCTGGGACCCTTGAGTCTGCAGGCCGACGCTCTATCCACTGAGCCAAACCCGTTAGGGCCAGTTTGTTTTTTAATTAGTTGTGTGGATATAGAGAACTAGTCAACAATTCTTTGAGTATTGTCCTTGGAATATTTTACCTCAACAAATATTTATTGAGTGGTTTTTTTAAAAAATATATTTTTATTGATTTCAGAGAGGAAGGAAGAGGGAAAGAGAGATAGAAACATCCATGATGAGAGAGAATCATGGATTGGCTGCCTCCTGCAAGTCCCCCACTGGGGATCGAGCCCACAACCGGGGCATGTGCTCTTGACCAGAATCGAACCTGGGACCTTTCAGTTTGCAGGCCGATGCTCTATCCACTAAGCCAAACCGGCTAGGGCTGGATGCTTTTTTAATGTAAGCATTGTCCTAGGTCCGAGGTAGAACTATACAGAGGCCCTGCCCTATGTGTGTTTCTAATCTAATGGGGAAAACAGTTTAGTACATTATGAGTACATGCATAATTTAATAAAAAGCAGGATTTGAAAACTGCATAGCAGTCTCAGGAAAAAAGTACTAGGAGAACATAGAGAGGGAACATTGTTCTGGCTGGGAGATATAAGACAGGCTTCATGGAGGAAGTGGCTTTCAAGCTAGACCTTGAGGCAGAGAGAATTTCAGCAGATAGAAAGGAGAGAGGTAATTGTTCCAGGTGGGGACTACAACAGATGCAAGGCATAGAAATGGGGGCGAGGTATGAACTGTATCACGTTGTCTGATGGACCAAAGTGGCGGTGTAGAGTTTATGTAGGAAAGTGTGAGAGCACAGCATGGAAAACCAGGAGTCCCAAATCATCCAAGACCTTTTTTAATATTAGTGACCAACCATTGGTTTTTAGCCTTTGGCTTACATGTATAGAGCTGGTTTTGAAAAGAATTCGGATAGCAGGATGGAAAGACTTAACTAGGTAGGTCTGTTGCAACAATATAGTACCTGAGAATAGTTATTAAGTCATTTCTTTAACTTTTTTAGCAATAATCTAGCACCCTCCCCATGTTTATTTTTCCAGGTAGGAGAGAGAGGGAAGAAGAAGCTTATATATCAGCTGCCACTTAATTGTTCTTTTTGTCTCTCTTTTGTCATTGTTAATCCTTACTTGAGGATATTTTTTTCATTGATTTTTTTTAGAGAGAGTGGAAGGGAGGGAGGGGGGCAAAGAGAGGGACAGATAGAATATGAATCATCAATGTAACAGACACACATTGATTGTTTCCCACCTGCATTGTGACTGGGGTTCGAACCTGCAACCCAGGTACGTGACCTTGACTAGGAATCAAACCCACACCCTTGGTGCGTGGGCCGATGTGTACCATGCCAGCCAAGGCTACTTTTCTCATTTTTAACCAGTCCTCTCACCATATACACCCCCTTGCCTGCAGCTTAATTAAAGTGGTAGCATTATTGCTCCATTAGGAGAGGTGTTCATGTAGATGAGAAAATAAAAGTTTGTTTTATTTTGTTTCTAGGTGCTTGCTTTAGAGGCCATTAGAATAAAGAATCTAGTAACATCTTTTTCTTTCTTCCCTGCAGGATATATTTTGGTGAAGTTCAGCTGAATGGCTTAGGAGAAGGTATGTATTAAAGTTGAAAAGCATTTGTAGTGTTAAGAGCTCTCCTGACTTAAGAGATGGGCTTTGGTGCTGCCTGTAATAATATGCAGCTTATGATTTTAATATGTCTGATACAAGTAAGGAAAAGACAGGTACGTGGTTCCAAGAGCCATTAGAAAATGAATAATTTTCCCAAAGTTCCAATAACTCAGCATTGTTTCTTATTCTTTATACAATTGTCTATTTCCTAATTTTCTACAATGAGCATGTTAAATGTTTCTGATAAGCATTCAATTTGAAAAATTGGAAATGAAACCGTGAAAATCAGGAAACAGCAAAGCCCTGACTCTTTTCCATACTCAGCTCTGGGGTGGCAGCTTGAGTGGGATTGTAGTTACTTCATAAATTTCAGGTTTTTGTCGCCCTAACCGGTTTGGCTCAGTGGATAGAGTGTTGGCCTGCGGACTGAAGGGTCCCAGGTTCGATTCCAGTCAAGGGCATGTGCCTTGTTTGCGGGCACATCCCCAGTAGGGGGGTGTACAGGAGGCAGCTGATCGATGTTTCTCTCATTGATGTTTCTAACTCTCTATCCCTCTCCCTTCCTCTCTGTGAAAAATTAATAAAATATATATTTAAAAAAAAATTCAGGTGTTTGTGACAAACTCCCGGTGCCCCTTGGTTCTCATTGAGCCTGTGTCAGTCCAGGCAGGGTTGGTTAGGACTCTCTAAAGCTTTAGGATTAACAAGTGTTATACCTCTTTAGAGGTAGTTTTATCTGAAAATAGAGTGCTGTTTCCCTTGCTAAAATTGGTCAATATAGAATTAATTGAAAGAAAAAAATAACACACATGAAATTGAGGCACTCAGGGTGCTACGTGGATAATGCCAGAGATTGTATAGGCTGAATGATTCAAGGAAAGAGACTGGGGGCAGTATCAGTATTCTCTGGGGAGGAAGCTAATTATTTATCTCTTCTCCTAGGTTTCCAAACAGTTCGTGTTGGGACAGTGGGCACCCCTGTGGGCACCATCACTCTTTCTTGTGCTTACAGAATTAACTTGGCATTCATGTCCACAAGGTGAGGAAAGAGCATTGGAATCCAAAAGAACTCTTTCAAAGATATTAATGTTTCTTTCACCCAAACTCCATAGCTAAGCCTGCTGTTCAGCTTTGCCATTGCTGAAATCAGTTCCCTTCTGAAGAATAGAGTCAAGAGAGAGCCCAGTTTCATTGGAAAATCTTATTGAGTGTCCCAGAACCAACAATGTGGAGATGGTGGTTTATATTTGGGATGCTATAGTTAAGGGTCTGGTGGTTCCTGCTAATAGATATTAGGTGAGGGGCCCTCTGAGGACTTCAGGGAGGCTGGCAAGGCATTCTAACAAGTACTGCAATCTGCATATTGCGTTACAGGCAATTTGAGAGGACCCCACCTATCATGGGGATTATCATTGATCACTTTGTGGACCGTCCCTATCCCAGCTCCTCGCCCATGCACCCCTGCAATTACAGGTGAGGAATGTGAAAGGCACTTTCCCATACTGCAGCTAGCAGAAGCTTCCATCTGGCACAGGTACACAGGGCACCTTTATCAGCACTCACTGATGGGCCTGGGGCACTGATGGAGACACCACATGGAGAGAAATGGAACGGCTAGCTTCCTTTTTTGCTGCTGCCTATAAGGTACACCCAGACTTGGGGTATACAGAATGTCTCACAAAATTCTTGGACATATTGGATCTTGACAGTAGTGATTTGACTTAGAGATAAGAGTGGCAGTAATTTGTGGAATGTCCTTTGCAAATCAAATGGTTTTCAGGTTACCATTGGCACAATTCAGTTATACCTGAGAATCAAATATCTTCAGGCCTAGTTCCCAGAAAACAGTTCTAGAATTCTCTAGAGGTTGGAATAGATGTGTATCAGGAAGGATACTGTCTTTATGTGAAGGACTTCTGAAATTGGATAGGTTTGTCTTTGGAGTCTAGACTTTTGTTTTATTGTAGTCTGTTGCTGACAGTTCTTTGACCCCAACACTGGCCAGGCTTAAGCAGATATTCTCAAATGATATGTCAAGTAAGATGTTTGGGTTATAAAAAAAAAAGTCATTGTCAACCTCTAGATGCTGCTCTCTGGAAAGTAAAAGTTAGGCACAAAAGCTAACTTAATGTGTGTGAAGGACATTACAGAACCCACGGATCACCCTTATTTCTATTGTCCCAATTTAGAGTTAAAGACAGTCTTGTTGTAAAGCTACCTACATGGGCCTGGCTGGCATGGCTCAGTGGTTGAGCATCAGCCTATGAACCAAGAGGTCAAGGTTCGATCCCTGTCAGGGCACATACCTGGGTTGCAGGCATACCTGGGGCGTGCAGGAGGCAGCCAATCCATGATTCTCTCTCATCATTGATGTTTCTTTTTTTGTTGTTTTAAATATATTTTATTGATTTTTTACAGAGAGGAAGGGAGAGGGATAGAGAGTTAGAAACATCGATGAGAGATAAACATCGACCAGCTGCCTCCTGCACACCCCTCACAGGGGATGTGCCTGCAACCAAGGTACATGCCCTTGATTGGAATTGAACCTGGGACCCTTGAGTCCGCAGGCCGACGCTCTATCTGCTGAGCCAAACCGGTTAGGGCATCATTGATGTTTCTATATTTCTCTCCTTCTCCCTTCCTCTCTGATATCAATAAAAATATATATTAAATAATAATAAAAATATAAAGTTACCTAGACGGTTTGGTCTGAAATTATGAAGGACTCAGCAGAGCTCTCTTGCTGCACTCTTATGATCTCTGCCGAAAACAAACTTGCATCTCTTTGTGTCCTTTCTAAAATCGACTGCCACCCCCATAAAATTCATGATTTCCTTTACCCTCACTGTAGAACTGCTGGTGAGGACACTGGAGTAACGTATCCTTCTGTGGAAGATTCTCAAGAAGTGTGTACCACCTCTTTCTCCACCTCGCCTCCATCCCAGGTAGGGGGAACAGGTTCTGGGGTGATGGTAGTTATTTGGCACATGGTAGTTATGGGCCTAATGAAATGGTATCAAAATTTAGAGTTTCTTTTGATGGTGGTGGTGATTGTTTCAAGGGGTTCTTTTATGCGGTGAAGAAGAGCCTTGTTATCCAGCAGGTAATATTGCAGTAACCATTCTTAACCTACATTACATGTAACCTTGCCTTCCCGGGGACATCTTAAAATTCCCCAGAAAAATCAGTCACAGAATTCCATACGCATTCTCATACCAGAGAGATACTCTAACCTACCTTGTTCATTTGGTAGCTACTTCTCATTTGAAGTGGTAAATATGGTTTCCAATAATGGACGAAGCACTGAAGGAGCCAATAATTATTTAGCATATTTTAGCATTTTGCCAGTTAGAAATGAGCAGTGCAGTTTTTCTTTTAATTTTTAAAATTTTTATAATGTTTTATTGATTTCAGAGATAGGAAGGGAGAAGGAGAGAGTGAAAGAAACACCAGTGATAAGAGAGCATCATTGATCAGCTGCCTCTCCTACACACCCCCTACTGGGGATCCAGTCGGCAGCCCGGGCATGTGCCCTGACTGGGAATCAAACTGTGACCTCCTGGTTCATGGGTCAATGCTCAACCACTGAGTCACACCAGCCTGGCAGTGCAGTTTTTCTTAATAGTTGACACAGATTTCTACCTATCTGCATTTTCTTTCTGAACATTTTTAACCATTTACTTTGCCACTTGAGTCCATCTTCAGTGTCAAACTGAATTTCAATAAAACACAGGCTCCAAACAGTGTTCTCAGATTCCCAAGAGGAAGCACCTGTGTGGCCTTGTTGTGTAATGTACATGGTAGTGAGACTGCTTCCGCTAAGGAATCATTTTTGCCAGCTGGCTGAATTTCAGGGCAATTTCTTCCCTTCCATCCCAAGTCTTTCATTTTCTGCCTCATTCATTGCCTGCAGATCCCTGCTTTGCCTGCCCAGCATCTCTATTCCGTCCCTTTTGACTTTCACATTAGACCGTTTCTTCTAGACCAGTTCAGTTCTACTTTCCTTTAAACTGGGCCCAGATAACCACCATCTTATTTTGGGGACCCAACAAATTAATTTAGCTATCCATAATTTTTTATTTTCTTTGTTTTTTAAATTAAGAAAATAATTTACTTTTATTCCATCCTGGGTTTTTAGGAGATATTGGATTAAAATTATGGTTCTAAGCTGTTTCAGAAGTAGAAGTTAGGCACAAAAACTAATTTAATGTGTGTGAAGGACATTACAGAATCCATGGGTCACTTATTTCTATTGTCCCAATTCAGAGTTAAAGAGCGCCTTATTGTAAAGTTGCCTAGACAGTTTGGTTTGGGGATATTATTATTCCTCTCTCCACATCAATCTATGTAGGCGTGAGTGCTCTGGGGGTAGCTTCTGGTATGCTTACTGACATAGAGCAACACTGACCAAAAAAGGGGGGGAAAGCCCACTTTCTTAATAGTGCACATTAATGGGAGTAGATTACTTTTTAGATAATGAAATGTGAATATGTCAAGTTTAATGTTCTTTAAAGTTTTGTTTTTTAAGTGATAAATTCATAAACAATAAAGTTGTGACTTGGGAGATATGAGGGATGGTGAAGCTGGGCCTGAACACATCAGTTTGTCTATCTGATAGAGAGGGAATTTAACCCAGCTCCAAAAATAAAGGCAAGTTAAGTCATTTCTTTTTTTTTTTTTTTAATATATTTCTTTATTGATTTCAGAGAGGAAGGGAGAAGGAGAGAGATAGAAACATCAATGATGAGAGAGAATCATTGATCCGCTGCCTCCTGCACACCCCCTACTGGGGATCGAGCCCGCAACCCAGGCATGTGCCCTTGGCCGGAATCGAACCTGGGACCCTTCAGTCCCCAGGCTGACACTCTATTCACTGAGCCAAGCCAGCTAGGGCAAAGTTAAGTCATTTCGGCATGGTATGTTTGCATAAAAGTTTGTTGACCTGTGTAAAGAGAACCTATCTTTTTTTGTGGTATCAGTTGCCTGTTGTGTCTTGTCACAGTTTAAAAGTAGATCACATCAAGATCTTATCAATTCTGAGCACCCCATGTGTGAGCCCTGTTCCTATCCCTGAACACCTCTAATCAAGGTTGGTACAGTTTTGTGTAGAAATACTCATTTTGAACAGAGCGAGAAAATCATTTGCCATCAGGTCTCCTCATTCCTGTAAATACTGAAATAGTTTCTTCCTTGGTTTAACTTAGGGAATTGCACAATTGTTGAACAACTTCTATTTGAGCTTTTGCTAGAGTCCAATTAATACATGTTAATGTAATGTTTGTTTCACCAACAAAATAAGGATCATGTTGTCATTTGAGTCTAGAAATAGTTAACAGTTGTGATCCTGAACCTGCTATTGTGACTTAAGGTCCTACCTTCAATTCTAAGCATTAATTAGCTAGTTGGTGAGACTTATTAAAGATGGAACAGCAAGACCCAAAAATAAGAATAAGAATACACATGCGCCCTAACCAGTTTGGCTCACTGGATAGAGCGTCAGCCTGCGGACTCAAGGGTCCCAGGTTTGATTCCAGTCAAGGGCATGTACCTTGGTTGCGGGCACATCCCCAGTAGGGGGTGTGCAGGAGGCAGCTGATCGATGTTTCTCTCTCATCGATGTTTCTAACTCTCTATCTCTCTCCCTTCCTGTCTGTAAAAAATCAATAAAATAAATTAAAAAAAAAAAAAGAATACACATGCACGCACACACTCAGCCCTATGCCTACATCTGTACACTCTAACTCATCTTCCCTGGAATGGTGTAGGAAAGTGCAGCTGGGTACCTGGGTATTTTAAAGTTCCGGTCAACAAAGGTGAACTTTTTAAACCTGTCTCTGAAGATTCTGAGTCCCCAGAAAAAGGCATTCTAACATTTTAACCTGTTTCCTCATTCATCCTGAGTACACCTTTCGGCTGCTCTTGGGTCCTTTCTATTGGCGGCCATTCTCTAATATCCTCCCATCCTCTTGACTAAAGACAGACTAATGCTTGGTTCAGGGTTTTGTTTTGCCAAGTCATTCCAGCTCGACTCAGCTGTGTTTTCCACCTGCTCATCAGGGAGACACGCATGCAATGGAGCACCCTGGGATAAATATCTCTTCAGACGCTTCCAGCCATCCTTTTGGGAAGGCAGTCATGCAGCTTTCTCCCCGTTTCACGCCTGACCTCCATTGTGCATTTCAGCCTCTGTTGCTACTGCCCTTTGGAGTTTTTTCACTTCTTTCTCAAGTCCCTTTTCTTCTCTGTTTCTCCTGTCTCTGTTTGTATCTGTGCACAGTGTGTGTTTACTGTTACAAAGGCACATTTTCAGACCCCTACTCCTGTGGTGACGGATACCCTGAGGGTCCCCATGGCAGGACTGGCCTTTTCCCATCAAGTGAGTCCACTGGGAAGAAGGGGATAAATTAGATGGCATCTTTTTATTTAAAAATTGTAAATAAAGTACAGGGTATCGCTATTTAAATGTCCCCAAGTGTTCTGTGGGTTATTTTGAGGCTTGGTAATTGATTTTTAACAGGACATAGCCATAGCAAGAGCAGCCCAAAATAGGTTTTTTCAGTTGCCCCCTCCCAATGATGTGAAAAATACATGGAGTTATTTATATCTTCTTTCCAAATAAACAATCCAAGAGTGGTATTCTTTCTTTTTCAACATAAATAGGAACCCTCCCATACCCAGAGGTGAGGGAGGGTGTGATTAGAGAGACGCCTTCTGTTCCGAAGGGACCTCAAGGACGAAGGAGAAAATAGAATGACCTGAGAAATACCGATGGCTTTGGCTCCAAGTTCTGCCCCGGCTTGTGCTCCACAGACCTGCTGGGCTGGACACAGAAACAGTTAGCTGAAAAAAGGGGGTGGCAAGGGAATCATTTGAGGCCTTGGTAAGGCCACAGAGCTTGGAACCTCAGTCCACTGCAAACAAGTCTGTTTTTATTCATCTAAAAAGAAATGTCCTGGTCTGTCCCTTACATCAGGCCCCTCGGACCCTAAGGATGTAGGCTGGGATCCATTCCTTCCCTTTCTTCTGATCTTGATCATTATTCATGCTCCAGGATTGCCTGTTTTTTCCTCCTCTTTTCCTCTGCCCTTTGTTTTTCTCTTGCTTAGCTCTCAAGCTCTCGCCTTTCCTATCAGCCTGCTGCCCTGGGCGTTGGATCAGCTGACCTGGCTTATCCAGTAGTGTTTGCAGCTGGCTTAAACACCACACATCCTCACCAGGTATCTTTAAAGATGGGGCAGACCCTGGGAGTTCCTGTGCTGCCTCCCTGCCCTGAGGCAGTTGAGAGGCCTCTTGAGATACCAGTTTCATTCTAAGTGTTTGGAAGCAAAGCTCTTCTGTGACTTTGGAGAACTAATGTGACTCTGAGAGGAAGGGGCCTCTTAAACTTCAGAAAAGAAAGAAGAGCTTCTCCCTCTTTCCTTTTCCTTCTGTAGTCATTGCCGTGCATGTCTCCCATTAACTGAGTCCCAGGGAGGATAAAGAGCCAAGGTTTCCTGCTCAGTAGATGGCAGCATTGGTGATGGAGAAACTCAGACAGAAACAGATACTATCATGCTAGGCCAGGAGTGTCTTCTGCCTGAGGCTGCCACAATTCACTGTATTTTTCCATTTTTCCCTAAAGCTCATGGTTCCAGGGAAGGAAGGTGGGGTACCTCTTGCTCCCAACCAGCCTGCTCATGGTGCCCAGGCTGATCAGGAGAGATTGGCAACCTACACCCCTTCTGACGGGGCCCACTGTGCTGCCACACCTTCTAGCAGGTGAGTTCCTGTCTTGGCTCTGCCCATGCTCAGGCCAGGGAAGGGCGGGTCTTCCCTGAAACACGCTTATTTGTTATTGGTAGAAAGTGGCTCTCAGCATTGGCTCAGGCTTGGCATCTGCGCCTCAAGTATGCATTCCTTTAAGTTCCCGATAAGAATCTTATATTGCAGCTGGTGTGTAAGGAAGCTGGCCCGGCTTCACTAGTAACAGTAAACAGCAGGGGCTTGGCTCTTACCACCTTCATCCAGTGAGGGGGTTTTCAGATGTTTTTCTTTTACCCAAGATTTATTCTCGTGGATTCGGTCTTCACTGCTTCCTGAGGACCAGACAGGGTGTGTACCGTGAATCTGAGCCATGGTGCCTCTGTGATGGTGGTCAGGATTGCTTTTCTTTTTCTGCTATGTGAGTGCTTCATGGAGATCGTTTAGAAAACTATTTTTTCTCATTAAATATTTTTTAAAATCTTTTGTCTTTTTTTGGTTGCAGCAGTTGATACATTCTGTGAAATTTAAATGATACATTGATTAGATAGGAAATGAAAGTTTTCATAATCCCACCTTACAAAGATCACCACTTTTACCTCCTTTGAGAAGAGGAGAGGATTTCAGAAGAATTAAGTAACTTGCCTAAGAGCAGTTAGCTTGCAAAGTGGCTGGCACAAGCCTAGCTAGGCTCCTCGGACTTAAGTCCTGCTCACTCTTTCCATTACACGCGTAGCTCTCCCGTGGGAAGCTGGGCTTCTTGATCTGACCTGCCCTCCCTTGACTGGAAGTCCCCAGAGGTAATGACGTTGATTACCCTGCCACATCCTAAATGAACTTTTGGATAATAGAAATTCCTGGTTTTTTGTTTTGTTTTGTTTTTCATTCCCACGGTGGAGTGGTGGGAAGGGAATTGTTTGGGAAGGTCAAATTTTTGCACCTTCCATTTCCTAATTATTTTCATTCCTGACTTCCCAACTTCTATCCTAAGGAAGATCCTGTTAGTCCTTTTACACTCTAGTTTTTGAGCCTCGACTCCCAGGAGTAAAGACAGGACCCTGTACAGGAGGTTCTTAAATGCAGGTGGTCAGAGCACAGGCCTTTCCTCAGTGATTCTTCTCTTGGCTGGAGCCAGAGGCCACTGGGGTTTACAGCCCTCGCCCCACCTTGAGCCCCTGCTTTTGGCCAGAAGAGCTTTCCTGGAAGCCTCTGCTGCTCTCAGGGCTGTGGCTGCTGGTCTGGCAGCCACAACATGGGCCCTTGTTTCTCTGCTTGGAGCGCCCTCTCATCCAGGACCCAGCATCAGACTGGAGGGTCGCAGAGGGGTCAGTGGGAACAGTGATACTGAATGTATCCTTGACCGGAGGGATGTTTGGGGGTGAGGAGAGGGCAGGATTCGGAGCACAGAGGACCTCAGCCCTGGCGATTTGTCATGGGTTAAAAAGCTCTGGCTCTACAGACAGTTAAATTTGGGACTCTCGACTTGGAATAATGTTCCTTGTGAGGTAAGGTTTAAATTTCAACATTGTACTATACCATCTTAATTGCATTTTTAGATAACTAAGCAAAACCAAAATAAGGAGATGGAAAGCAGCTAAAATCTTGAGTCTGTCTGTAATTAATATTTAAATTACAGTTTTGGGGAGCTGCTTGCCTATATGTATGATTGCTATATGCATGGTGACTGAAGCTTATTGGTGTTTCATAGAAGCTTTACACAATTGTAACACTGAATTGTGTTCACATATGCATAGTTTTAGTTGTTTCAGGAAATGTTTCCCTCTGCTCTCAACTTAAGAGGGCAGGGTGACAGTGGCAGCGGCCAGACCACAGAGTGCCGTTTCCCACTGAGTGGGCGGGCGGGGCAATTCCCGCCCTAGGCTGCCGCCCACAGAGGGTAGATTCATGGGGAACCCAGGAGGCTCTGCTGTGGGTTGGGAATGAGTACCGACATTACATTTCTTTTCCAGCGAGGACACTGAAACTGTATCGAACAGTAGCGAGGGACGGGCCTCTCCCCATGATGTCTTGGAGACCATCTTTGCCCGAAAAGTGGGGGCTTTTGTCAACAAACCCATCAACCAGGTGTGTTTTCTGCCACTGCCACCTGCGAGCCACATCTGAGTGAGGACTTACAGGCGGGTCTCTTAACATTGTATGCGGGAAACGTATTTATATGTTTTACGTTTTTATACGTTCTACCAGTGTAGTAGAGCGAGGGACACGTATTAATACGTTTTTTATAGACTAGCGGTAGAATGCGAGTAACGTATAAATAGGTAAACTAAAGTTATTGTAATTTTACTGAACGTTGCCATTTGCGCAAAAAATTAGCAAAAATGGCCCGTGCCACCTGTTAGCTCGCGATAAAAACTACCCGCAAACAATGTGTTAACTTGGGATTTGTGCAGCCACCGACATTATGTTTGAATTGTGTAAGTGTGTGTGAGAGTTTTTGTGAAGAGTGTTAATAACCCGTGACACCTTCCAGAGAAAATTAAGAACTATTTATTGTAGGTGGTAGGAACAGCACCAGTTGTCTGACTGGTGGTGTCAGACCAAACCTGGGTTCAGCAACCTCGGTACTTGGGTTCTGGCTAGGAAAGAATTCAGAGCCAAGACCCAAACTGTAAGAGAACATTTATTGGGTAAATTACATAGGTAGAGAAATAAGTAATTCTTAGTAGAAATGGGCTTAGGAAACAAATTATGGAGGTAAAGGAAGGGCCCTTGGAGCTTGGGAGTGAGGAAGCTAATGGTAAGGTGCATTGGGGGGCTGAGGGGAAAGGGAAAGGCACCAGCGGCTGTGCACTGAGTCCCTTCAGTCCTAAGAGTTTTCAGGGTGGAGATTTTAGGGGAGGTCCCAGGGGAAGATCTCAATGAAATATTCAGTAGCTTTCCAGGTGTGTCCATTCAGGGTTGTGGTCTCCACTGATTGATTGTCTGAACGGGGGTGGGGGTGTGTCTTTTTTATTTTTTAATATATTGTATTGACTTGAGAGAGGAAGGGAGAGGGAGAGGGAGAGAAACATCAATGATGAGAGAGAATCATTGATTGGCTGCCTCTTGCATGCTCCCTGCTGGGGATCAAGCCCACTACTCAGGCATATGCCCTTACCAGGAATCTCAAACTGTGACCTCCTGGTTCATAGGTCAGTGCTCTACCACTGAGCCACACGAGCCAGGGGAGGGTGTCATTATTCAGTGATGCTGGTCCCCAAGTCCTCTGTGACTGGTTTTGTTGCTTATCTGGGCCTAGAGCTGAAATACAACTGAGGCCTAGATGTTATCTCTAGGGAGGAAAGGTCAGGGGGTCCAAACCTCCAGACCAGACCAGTGATATGCTAGGGGAAGAAAAGTCACCCCCAGGTGACTTGAGGGTCCCACCCTACAATTGATTGCTAGGTACTTGGGGTTTTCCATCCTGATGACCTTTTGTACTTGCCCATCGCCTCTCCTCTGCTCATGTCTGTCTAAAACTACCTACAACATATTGTTCTGTGATCTTTTAAGCCTCCTATAGTAGAGGGAGGCTAGACACCATTCAGTACAAACACAGTGCACTGAAGTGTCTGCCTCTGAAACTGGACAACCATTGGTTCTAGATGCCTGTCACTACTGGAGCCAATTAAGTGGAGACAGGGTTGAATTATACATGAGCATTTGTTCCAGTAATGCTGGCTGTATTGGAGAGCAGCAGGTCATCCACGAAAATCTTCTCTGCAACCCTCCCCCTCCTATCAGTCAACTGCTTATATTGGGTAGGACAGAGATTATTACCTGGGCAAAAGGAATAAGAGTGAGTGTGCTAGGGTATTACAAGTGTGAGGAAATAGGCAAAGCAAGCTGGGGTGGGACTCCATTGTTTGGGCAACAAGGCTGTTAATCTTTTCATGATAATAGGCAGTTCTTGAATGAGAATGGACTGCATTCCAGGGTTGACTCCCAGGTCCAATGATTACTCCTTGGGGCAAGGTTGACTCCCAGTCTCAGGGTGTACAACTCCCAACCAGGTTAGAATGTGCTTTCTTTAATCAGAACAAAACAATCACAGTTACCAGAGCATGGTTAATATTTCTTATTTTATTTCTTACTAGAGGCCCGGTGCACAAAATTCGTACACTTGGGGGGTCCCTCAGCCCAGCCTGCGTCCTCTCGCAGTCCGGGAGCCATTGGGGAGTGGGCCTAAGCCATCAGTCAGACATCCTTAGTTCTGCTGTGGAGGTGGGAGAGGCTTACGCCACTGCCGCTGCACTTGCCAGCCCTGAGCCCGGCTTCTGGCTGAGTGGCGCTCCCCCTGTGGGAGCGCACTGACCACCAGGGGGCAGCTCCTGCATTGAGCATCTGCCCCCTGGTGGTCAGTGCGTGTTATAGCGACCTGTCATCCGTGGTTTGATCAATTTGCATATTAGCCTTTTATTATATAGGATAACTAAAACTAGTCCCCAGTGTTCGATCTCTGCCCCCTAACACCTCGGCCTAACTCAGTAGGAAGTTCCTCTTTGGCTCTGACATTGAACTGCTGTCACTGAGTTACTGTGGGTCAAGCTTCCAAAGCGGAAGTCCTGGGGTCTTGGGAAGCCCTAACGCCTGCTTATGCTGTGGGCCTGTGATGGGAGGTGGTGGAAATTGGGGGATCTCCAACACGAACCTGAGGGGCAGTGTGGTCAACCTGGTGCGAACTTGCGGGCCTCCAGCTTCTGTCAGCTTCTAGGGAAAATGGAAGATGGGTGAGGGGCAGGCACTAATACTTTCTCCTGTGTCTTTTCAGGTGACATTGACTAGTTTGGACATACCCTTTGCCATGTTTGCTCCCAAGAATTTAGAACTGGAGGATGCTGATCCCATGGTGAGTCTAAAGTTTCCAGTGAGATGGTATGGGAGTCATTGTCCTTCCTGGGCACATCACTGTTCCCAGACCATGAGCCCTGCCTGAGGCTTAGGGATTTGCAGCCAGCCCTTCTCTCTTACAGAACCCTCCATTGTTACAGTAACTTGCCCCCAGTGCACAGAACCAGCCCCTTCCTCTGCTTTATCCTGAACCAGGTGAATCCTCCAGATTCCCCAGAGACTGAATCTCCTCTCCAGGGCAGCCTGCACTCTGATGGCTCCAGCGGTGGCAGCAGTGGCAATACCCATGACGACTTTGTCATGATCGACTTCGTAAGTTGCCTTCACCTTCCTTGACCTTTGCTGCCCCAGGGGAAATAAACCTAGAGGCATCCATTGCACTCTAAGGGGACCTCCTTCACAGGGAACAGAGGGGCCCCCACTGGGCAGTGTATGTGGGAAACCTGCTCCCATAGCCTGCTTGAGTACATTTGGAGAGCAGTGAACAAGAAGGCATTTTGTGCCATGTCTTTGATTGACATAATGCAATTCAGCTCTAAATGGAGATTTCCCAGTAGGTTCTATTCATGCCTGAATGGATAGCCCTATGCTAAGGAAAGGCATTTAAAGCAGTGGTTCTCAACCTTGGCTGCACATTAGAATCACCTGGGAATCTTTTTAAAATCCTGATTTCTGGGCCTCATCCTCCGGAAATTCTGTTTCTTTGTTATGGGGTGGGGCCACAACATTAGTAACAAAGAAACAGAATTTCCGGAGGATGAGGCCCAGAAATCAGGATTTTAAAAAGATTCCCAGGTGATTCTAATGTGCAGCCAAGGTTGAGAACCACTGATTTAAAGGAAGATGATATAACCCTAACCAGGGAAGGGGAAAGGTAACAGGATTAGAATTCAGCTGTCCAGAAGAGAAAAGGGGTAAGACTTCTCCCCCTAAGATAAGCCTGGAGCAACCTTTTCTTTGATAATTTACTGGAAGGAAAGAGGGTTGTTCATCTCTGATTTTCCTCTATGGTCCATGGTAAGCTAAACTGAGTCTGGTTTTATTTTTTAAGAAACCGGCTTTTTCTAAAGACGACATTCTTCCAATGGACTTGGGGACCTTCTATCGTGAATTTCAGAACCCCCCTCAGCTGAGCAGCCTCTCCATAGATATCGGGGCACAGTCCATGGCTGAGGACTTGGTATGGAAACCCCTTCCCCAACCCCATTTCATCCTCTGACCTTCCCTCCCCCTTGATGTCATTTCTGCTCCACAGACCTGGAAGTTTCTTCCTGTTACTACCCCCTCTCCCACATCTCCCATCTTCCCGGTAATAGGAAAGAGACACTGTTAGAACATTCTCTTCTTTTTTTTCTTTTTTTTTTTCAGTATCTTCTTTTGATTGCACTTGAGATTTGCATTATGCCCGGCAGTCATTGTCTTGAATTTGCTTGCACTCACTTCCTCCTTTTGCACAGGCTCAGCATTTCTTACACACTCCTGTTCAGTGCTTGGTGTCCTCTCCTTGCTGATGCCACTGAGCCCAGCTGCTCTAACAGCTCTCACCTTCAGCTGCTGCTCAGCTTGCCAGGCAGATGCCAGGTGAACAGGGCAGAAGAACCCTAAGGTCCTGAGCATTGGTGCTCTTGCTCTCTCCTTCGAGGGCCATTCCTCAGCTGGTAGTGCTTCTGTTTAGCCAGGTGTCCTGGTACTGTCATTACCACATCTGCACTTGGGGATTCTGTCTCCTGCCTTGCAGTGGGGGGGGCGCCCTGGACGGCCACAAGCTTTGGGTGTCCGGTGCCACGAGATGCCAGGGTCCCTCTGCCTGAAGTGGGATGTCCCCTCCAACATTGAAATCTCAGGGATGACTCTAGAATGGGAATCTAGGAATTGCTGCCCTTGTAGTAATAACAATGCAGTGATTATGTAATTATTATTAACATTTATCAAGGCTTTTGAGGTGCCAACCATTTTTCTAACTGCCTTATACCATCTTCAACAACCGAAGAGGTAGGTTGTCTTACCTCATTTTATAGATGAGAAAACTGACACTGTGACCAAATGACTTGCCCAGTCAGACTGAGCTTACAAAACAGAGCTTTGATCCCAGAGAGTCTGGCTTCTGATTTTAGCCAGTGGAACCCCCACCCCCACACACTTGAAATGTGGTGGGAGGAACTGCCCAGGAAGGCTCTCAAAGTGGCGTTGCAGCCAGTCCTTCCCAAGCTGCCTGGCTGTCTGGTGTGTCTGGGCCACTTTAGGAATTCTGAGGTAGGAGATTGTCCCACCTCTTCCAAGTACCTGGTGCCTGTCAGGAAATCTGTGATCATTTAAACTCTTCATATGCAAATTTTCAATGGAGATAGACCACAAGATTAGGTCAGATTTTTTTTTTAATATTTAATTTTTTTTTTAATTAAAAAAAATTTTTTTTTTGATACCTGAGGGCAGTTAAATTTAACTCCTCTTGGTTCTGTTTTCTTTTTTATTCTCTTCCAACCCCCTCTAACCCACCCCTCCTCTGCTGGTGGCAAGATGCAGGTTCCTAGGCCTCACCACAGACCTGCTGACCCGGAGTCTGTTAGGAGTGTGGTGGGACTGCCCTGTTCATGTGTCCCAGGGCATTCTGACGCCCAGCACAGGGTGTGAAGAATCTTTAGTAAATCTTTAATTTTGAGCACTGTAAACCTACTGTTCAATTCTAGTGCCAGTCTAATCTGTGCCAAAGATACTCCATGTTTAATTTCTGTCATCCTGTGGGTGGTGTGGTCCTTTTCTATGTCATTAAGTGTGGGGTCACTTCGATTCCCGAGGCCATTGTGTCAACCCCCTCCCGAGCCCCACAGAACCCTGAAGCCCTTTGTCCGCTGCCTGCGCGGTCGCCCTGAACTCTGCTCTCCTGGTCCAGCACTGCTGAGCTGCGCCCCCTTCCTCAGCCCAGGGTGGCGGCGCTGGCTATCTCTTCAAGGCCCTCCCTGAATGAGCAGCTCTTCTCTCCCCTTCTGGCACAGGACTCGCTACCAGAGAAGCTGGCTGTGCACGAGAAGAACGTCCGAGAATTTGATGCCTTTGTGGAAACTCTGCAGTAAAAGTTGGTGTCCTCGAGTACCAGCAGCTTCCCCTTGTTGTGGTCCCAGGAGACAGAGCCTCCCATTCATCAGCTATTCCCATTCCTCGTCCTGCTCCAAGCCAGGTGGAGGGGAGGCTGGTTTCCCCCATGGGGACCCAGAAGTCCCTGCTCTTGCCCCTCCTAGAGATTTCATGGCAGTAGTCAGGCCCTGTGAGAACATTTGAGAGGACTCGCCCTCTGGCCTTGGAGATGGGGAGACTCTTTGTGACAAAAAGGTCCTCTGCAGGCAGGGCCTGCTGCTTCTGTTCACAAAGGCGGCCCTCCCGTTCTTCCCACAACTGGCCCCTTGCCTGTCACCGTTACCACCAACCATGTAACATTCCAGCTGGTGGCCCAGAGATTGGTGTGGGGGCAGAGAGAGGAAGGAGACAGTGCTGGGAGGAAGGGCTCTCGCTCTGTGTAGCCCCTTTGGTTCTGGTATCTTCCTCTCTCCCTCCCTCTGCCCCGTACTTTGGCAGTATGACAGGCCTTCTGCCCTAGATGAGAACTCTAAAGTCAGCCATTCCCACCCTTGAAGGTTGTGCCAGCCCCACCCCCAGCAGAGGGTCTGAGCAGCCCTGGCGGCTGCCTGTGCTCAGCTCCTCAGCTACATGGAAACCAAATCCTGTGTCTCTAGGGTTGGAGTCACAGAAGTTCTTTTCTCTTCCCTCCCCTGTTGCTGCTCCTTGGTTCTAGAATATGGTAAATATTTATTACTTTCAGAGAAGTCAGATATTTTATAGAGAAATTATGTTTGAGGTTAGATGTTTTCACTTGGGGAAGGTGAAGGGCCTCTTCCTGGGGCAGGGCCTGTTCCTGGAGGTTCCCCAGATTCCAGGTTGCTGCTCTGGGGTCTTCCTTCCCACATATGGAAGGTGGGAGCCAAGAACAGGGCTGGAGAGGGCAACAGACCTCCCAGACTTGCTGCATTTGCACTGACAACAGGCTTTACCTTGGACACCCACATGTTCCCGCAAGAGCCTGGATCTCTCACGGCGCCTGCAGTGACTGGCTTTGTTCTGGCAGCCGAGGAAGCCGTGCGTGCTGTATGTGGTGACCCCTGGAGTCGCGCTGCACATCGTGTCCAAGGGCATTATGTGTTCCCACTGGTGGGCCTGGGGATGTCCAGACTGGCCCCTCCTGGGGTACTTGCTTCTGTTCGTCAGGGCTTCGTTATGGGCCCTTTTCTCCTTTCACCTGGGCCTGGCCACCACCCTCCTTTAATCCCACCATCTGTACCCTGCCCTGAGGTTTACTGGTTCCTTGTTGAGAAACTAAAGCTGGCACATGATTGACTTAACCCTTCAGGTATTGTTACTTGGGTAAGTCAAGTGCTTGGCCTCACCCTCCTAGGCTGTCCCTCTACCAGCCTAACTGGTTGTCTTGGCCGTGGAAACCTAGGCCTGCCCCTTTCCTCCTGACCCACCTGGGGCATTCATTGGCAGCAGCTGGAGCACATGGCCCTCAGTTGCTTGTAGTAAATGCATGTGATATTGTTCCCACTGACGAAGCTGATCTCTGAGGGCTTGTGTGGGCTCTGATGCTGTCTCCGTTAGGCCGAGCCCTGCCTGTGCATGTGCTCTCTGCCACAAAGAAATGTTCCCAGCAGTGGTGTCCAACTAGCCCTCCTATCTTTGGGCCAGACCACACCCAGGGCCTGCTAAACCAATCCACAGCCCAGTGGATTATCCTCACGGCCCCAGTGCTGAGAAGGGTGGAGGCCCATGGCAAGTTATCTGTTGCCTTCCTCCCCCCTAACCCAACCCCAATGTCTCAGCCACTGCCCTTTTGAGGCCAAGTGTGGAAGGTCCTGAGTGCACAGACTGAGTCAAAGCCTTTGGCCTTGATGTCCTAATTGTTGGCCTGTGCAGGCAGCAACCTTTCTTCAGGACCCCATCAGTGAGAGGCCAAGGAGGAGCAAAGCAATGGTCAAGGCTGGCCCTTGCCCCTCAGCCCTGTACAATGAAAGGTGTGAGCCTAGACTAGACCGACTTCTGCAGCACTGGGGGGCGGGGCTGGGACCAGCCATCTGTCTCCAGGGGGCAGAGTCCCTCCCTCCTCCAGCCTACCTGGTTTGGAAATACTGAGTTAGACTCTAAAATGTGTTCAGGAGATTTCCAATAAATTCTTTTCTGTACTTTACAGCTTCCTGTCCTGCAAGTTGTCTAAAATCCTAGCCCACTGCCTCCCACTTCCGTGCAGGCCAGGGTCAACCACAGGCTCAACGGGAGGGGAAGAACGGTGCCATGTGGTGCTCAGAGAGGCTTCTCAGTCACAGCTGTTTTGACTCTAGGCATGTGGCCACCTATCAGCTGTACACGCCTGGGCCGGTCAGGAAAGCTCTTAGAGCCTCGTTTTCCTGGGTTGTAATGTCCCATTTCGGGGCTTCAGTGAGATAATGTGTATGAAGTAGGTGTGCATGTTAAGCACACTCACAGTAGAATCTCCATAAAATGTAGGCCAGTCTCATCAGCTCTATTCCCCCTGCAACACATCGCTCACCATGCAGCCTGGCCTGGAGGCAATGGCTGGCCTCTGGCTAGAAGGGAAAGACAACAGACAGCCTTTCATGTTTCCAGCAGAAGCCAGCAGGGGGTGTGGGGCTGCCTTGGATCTGTTTGCTGATCAGTGTGTGGGGTTGTGGCTGAGCAAACCAGACTGAAGGGAAGGGGTTGGGTGAGTAGCAGGGAGTCAAGGGCTCTTGCCAGTTTGTGTAGCTGCCCAGGGCACTGGGGTGGACTCTCTGGGGATTATTCCTGCCTGGCCCCCTGGGGACTTCTGCAGCAGGCATCTCAGCCCTGGCCAAGCGGCCCCCTGCCTCCCAGTTTGTGCCCCCAGTGGGGGAAGGGAGCTGGAGTGGAGCCAGTGTCCCAGAGGCAGCTGCTGTCTGGGTTGCCTCCGGAGCCCTTCAGGCTGAAGGCAGGCCCCCGGACAGAAAAAGGCTAGTTAGAAAATTCTAATTTCAGCCCAAACCAGGGGCTGAAAAGAATGGGGCCCACCCACTGTAATAGGCTGGGGAGCCCTCGCTTGTTTGTAAACTGCACACAACAATGGTGCCTGAGCATTCAGCCAGTCAGGATAGAGTTGGCGAAACCCTGGGTTAGAAATGGCAGCAAACATTCCCTGGTGTCCTGACCTTCAATTGGGATCCCCCAAAAGCAAAGTGTTCAGTGTCCCCAGCTCTGAAGCTCATGTTCTACCCCTTTAAAGCATATCCCTACGATCCATCCCGAGACCTGCTGTTGCTAAGGCAGAGGTACACTGGCTTTTGAGTCACTCAGCAGAGGCCTTGCCAGGAGCCCAACCCAAGTAAACAGCTCTCTCCATCTCCTACTCCCTTCCTCGTTGCCCTGGGTCACATCCCTGTGTTCTAAACTGTCACCCAGCTTAGAGCAGAGAAGAGCCATTGAGAGGCTGCCAAAGCCTTCTGTTCAGTTACCTGGACGAGGGCCACAGTGTGCAAGGGGACTAGCTTCCTGGAGCTCAGTGCCAGTGTTTATAACCACCATCCTGACAGAGTGGCTTGATCCTGCAGCTCTGGCCCAGCTCCCCCAGCCCCAGCAAGCAATGACGAGAAAACAGAACAGGCCCAGCTGAGGCCGCATCGCCTCCTGATTGCTATTGGCAGGCAAACAGCTAACTGTTGGAACCTGACCTTGACCACTGTGCCAAGGGAAATTCTGGCCTGCCCTCGTAGTGACAAACCACTTTTTAAGAAAATTGCAGTAAAATACACACAAATGTTACCATCTTAACTAAAGCAAAGCAAAACCTCAAAAGAAGAAAGGAAAATGGGACCTTTCATGGCTCCATGAAAGGACATGGCAGGTGGAAACGGAGGCTCTCGGAGAGGAGATGGGGATGCCCGGTGAGGGCTTCAATCCCAGCTGCTGCACAGGGTGGGACTGTCGCTTTGTTCACCTGGGAAATGGTGGTCATTTAGTTACCACAGGGCACTGTTCTGTGCACATTATTTCTGGTCCTCAAATGAAGGAATGGTCTCAGAGGTGGGGCCAATTTTACAACGATTACCAGTGAGAGCTGGTGGCGAGCGATGGAACGAAGATTCAAACCCTGTCTGAGTCTAAAACCCATGCTGTTGTCCACCAAAGCCCACTCCATTTGGGGGACAGGAGAGTCCGTGGTCAGAGGTTACTCACATGGCGGCTAGTTGGAATGTTGCAGGTGCCAACACTGGAAGGTGACTGCTCACACTTCTAAGCCTGGAAGACGGTCTCATGCCCACTCACAAGTGAACCAGATGAGGAAGGGGGTCAGATGGACTGGGCAGGGACTTCCTGAGGCCCCATCTGCTCTCCCGCAGCCACACGCTTCCCACCCAGTTCAGAAACTCCATGCCCACTTCTTTAATAGTCAGATGGGCAGTTTCCATCTCCATTTTTATTGAAATACAAAAAGTGCAGAGGTGAAATACATGATTGATGCCAAGGAATTCATGAAGTGTGAATGTGTACACTTGATTCACAGTACAAGCCCTTCCCCCAGTCCCCACTGACTAGTGGGGCAGGGGAAGGGGGAAGACCAAATAGATCCATAGGCTCCCAGGATAAGGGGCTGTGAACACCTGATACACAAAGTAGGGCAGAAAGCACAGGCCTGTACCCAGGCTAGAGACACAGGGACTAACAGAACCAGCAGCCAGTCAGGTACCGGGAGTCCTGACACACCAGTGCCCTGGGAGAGCGCCCAAAAGGAGTTGGGCTGGTCAGTGAGGACCCCCATGGTCAGGCTCTAGGCTCTGGCCAAGGCTGTGGGGACAGGGTTACTGTTCAGGGTTTTCCCTACTGCCAGAAGTCAAGACTACAGGAAGGGGGGGCATTCTCGGTGTTCACCAGGAAGGAGTGTAATTAGAAAGGATACAGTTGGAATGCAGGACGGCCATCATCACTGGAATCCAGGTTGTCGGGAAGACAACAGGGCCCGGGACTCCTACTCCCTGGGGAAGGTTGCTAGACCTAACTAGCAAAATCTCTGCCCAGCCCCTCAGGAGTCCCCCGTAGGAGGAAGGAGCCACTACGGTCCTGAGGCACCGAGTCATCTCTGGCCAGAGCAGAGACCAGTGTGACTCCACATCACACAGGACTGCAAGAGCCTTTGGCCTAGAGGCTGTCCTTAGACAAGGCATAGAGGCTGAGCCTGCTCCCCTGCTCAGGTACCCGGGGTGTCTCAGGGTGAGCGTGCTGTCTATCTCTAAAGGATGCAAGAACTCAGCCATGTCGTCCAAGCAGAAGCAGGGGTTAGAACATTCTGGAGGCAGTGCCACTTGGGAAAGCTGACCAGGATGCGTGGAAGAAAAGGCAGAAACAGGAAGCAGACTCCAGGCTGAATTCCTTAGCGGTGGAGGTACCCATGCTGAGGGGAGGACAGAGCAGGGGGCTTGCACCCAGGCCTTCACCCAGACAGAGAGGAGCCTCAGCAGGGCCTGCCTAAGCCAGCTCGGCCTTTCATTCCCCGGCAATCGGGAGGGGGCAGATCAGCCCAGCTACCATCCCACCTGACAGTGATTTTGGCATCTGCAGCTGCCAGGGAAAGAGGCAGGAGAAAGCAGGAAAGGGCTGCTGGAGCCAGTCCTCCCACTGGAAGGGCCAGGGCCAGCTCTGCACAGCCCCACAGGAACCAGGGATCCAAGGAGGCAGGAGAAGTATAAGGCGAAGAAAAATGTCCCATGGTAACAGCAAGGCCTCCAGGGCCGGCGAGGTGGACTGGAAAGAAGGGGAGGAGGAGCTGCCCAGTTGGCTGGCTCCAGCTTCTATCTCCTCGGGCCTCATGACCCCTTCCTGGGCAGGAGTCCAAACTGGGGATCCCAGAGGAAGGGCTATCAGAGAAGGGGGCTGGTGGGCAGGGGCTGTGCTCAGAGCCCCTAGGAGTTAGGGGTAGGGAACAACTCCCCTTGATGGTCCAGGAGGAACTTGGTAAAGGTGTTGATGGGATTAATGGCCTTGAGAGTGATGGCAGCATCCTTGGCCCACAGCAGGTTAGGGCCAAAGACGACAGCCAGGTTAGTGTTGGTCATCTTGTTTTGGTCACACTGGGCAGAAACCTGTGGAGGGAAATCAGGGGGCTGCAGCAGGGCCACAGACCCAGCTCCCACGTCCTGCAACCAGCTACCAGAGCAGCAGGGGCCGGTGCTCCTCCCTCCTTTCAGGTGAGAGGCAGACTCACCTGCACCAGGAAGGCAGTAAGGAAACGAAGCACCTGGTAGTTCTCCTCGGGCAGCGTCCGGAGGACCTGCAGCGTCACCTCCACTCTCTGGCTCTCATCAATGTCTATGAAAAATGGGGGCCTGGGTTACAGGGGCCCAAGGCTGGCTGGCTCAGGTAGCCCTCACACAAGACCAGGGGGGAGACCCTAACCAAACCCGCCTGCTCCGAGTCCAGCACAGACCAGCAGAAGCAGCTCAGACCTGGGATGGGAGAGGGCACTCACTGAGGAAGCCCACTACGTGAGGGTAGAGGTCAAAGGTGAGCAGGGGCTCAGGAAGCTCCCGGAGGAAGGTCTTGAGGATGACTGCTGGCAGGTGCAAGTCGTTGTACTGGTCGAAGTCCACAGGCAGCCCTAGAGGTGGGTGGGGAGGAAGGTGAAGGGGAGCTGGGCGGAGCTGGGAGGCCAGCAGCCCATCCAGAGGCCCAGGAGGCCCCCTGCCCGACCGTCCTCAGACAGCCTCCTCCAGGAGAGCCTCTTGCATCTGCCTTCACCTCTCCCTGTATGACCAGGGGATGCAGACTCAGGCCATCTGGGTGGAGTGGGACTCCCACCACAGTTATTCCTTGTCTCCGAATGATCCTGAACCCAGGACCCAGAGCCTGACCAATGAGGGAGAGGCCTGGAACAGCCAGGTGGGAGTGGTACCATGTTATCTTAGCAGATGCCATAGAACCTTTGACAGAAACGGAACCTGGGACCCTTGTTGATAGGGCAGCAAAAGGCAGGGAAGCCCCTAACAGTCACATACCTGCCCCCAACCCCTCCACCCCAGCGCCCACACGTGAGCTGGACACCCCTGGGACCACTCACCCATGTTATACTTCTGCTGTACCTCCCGTACAACTTGGGTGTTGGCAGACCTTCGGAAAATCCCTTCAGTGGTGAGAGCTGGGAAACGGGGGGCCTGGTGAGCCTCAGAGTTCTAGGGTACATGTAACTCCCCACCATTCCATCTGGGGGTTCCGGTCAGGGCCAGTGCGAGTGCGGGTGCACATGGGACCTCCCAGCCGTGCCTGGCAGCTTCCCGAGGGGATGGGGGACCCTGAGCAGGTCGTAGGGGCAGGTGGGCCCTGGCACTCACCGTGGGCCTGCAGGTGGGCAATAGTCTCTCGGACCACAAGAGGAATGGGCTCCTGCTCTGGGTTCTTCTCCTGGAGGCTGTGGGCACAAGGGCAGTGAGCGGGGTCTACAGCCTGGCCTGGGCTCCAGGTGCCGGGTGCCCCGTTCCCATACTCACTGCTGCAGTGAGACCCCAAACTGCTGGTTGGGCAGTGGGGGCCGTGGGGGCATGGGCTTGGGGGCTGTTGCAGGGCTCTTCTGTGTGGACTTCAGGAAGTCATCATACCTGGGGAGCAGATGGGACGGTCAGGCCCTCTGCCTGGCTCTGTAGACACTATGATAACCCATTTGTCAGGCACTTCCTGGGCTTTTTTTTTTCACACAGGCTAGTTCATTGGATTCATGTAACAACCCAGCTTTGCACAGGAGAATGTAAAGTCTTTAGAGCAGTGGTTCTCAACCTTCCTAATGCCGCGACCCTTTAATACAGTTCCTCATGTTGTGGTGACCCCCAACCCTAAAATTATTTTCATTGCTACTTCATAACTGTAATTTTGCTACTGTTATGAATCGTAATGTAAATATCTGATATGCAGGATGTATTTAGGCGACCCCTGTGAAAGGGTCGTTCAACCCCCAAAGGGGTCGCGACCCACAGGTTGAGAACCGCTGCTTTAGAGAGATCTGATCCGGCCCAGATGGCGTGGCTCAGTGGTTGAGCGTCAACCTATGAACCAGGAGGTCACTGTTCGATTCCTGGTGAGAGCACATGCCCAGGTTGCAGGCTCAATCCCCAGTGGGGGCCATGCAGGAGGCAATCAATGATACTCTCTCATCATTGATATTTCTATATCTCTCTCCTTCCTTCCTCTCAGAAATAAATAAAAATATATAAATAAATAAAGAGATCTGGTCACTTTAAGTGACAGAAACAGAATCTGAACTCACACTCTCTCCTCATGTGCTGTCTCTCAATCATTACATTTGCTTCCTCTGTTTATCCTGGGATTCTCAAGGCTTCCTCTCCCCTGGGCTGGCACACCCCACCCCACAAACGTGACATGCATGTACACAGATGCCATCCAGTGGGCACACACGGTCCCTGCCCAGCCTCACTTGAGCACTTGGCGAGGGATCCCTAGTTGCTCCAGCTTCACGTGCTCGCTCAGCTCACTCAGGTAATTCACATAGAAGATCTTCTGCCCAAACTTGAAGCTGCCGATGGAGGAAAGGGCATGGGTTGGGGAGCGCACCGGCTTCGGCAGGCCTCCACTGTCCCCTCAGCAGCCCAGCCAGATCAGACAGAGGCGTGGCCCCAAACGGGTGTGTCCCCAGGATGCTTGGCCTCCTCTGGCATCTGCTTCAGAGTTCAAGGGGAAGCACGGGGAGACCACCATCCCGCCCTCGGCCGGCTCACCTAATGAAGGGCTTAAAGAGGATGAGCAGGGTCTTGATGAACATGGTGGGGTGCACGATGTACAGGGCCTTGATGTTCTTCTTGTACCTGTGGAGGTAGAGTGGGAATTCAGGAGTGGGTGTGGCACGGGAGACACAGAGTATGTTCTTATGTACATCTTCTGATTTCACTCCTTATAGCAAGCCTGCAAAGTACCATTGCTGCCCCATTTTACAGATTAGGAAACAGAGGCTCAGAGAGGTTAAGTAACATGAAAGGTCACAGAATGAGTAAGTAGAGAAACGGATTTGAGCCCAGGCGGTTCCAACTTCAGATTCTTTGCATTTACCCAGGTGTGAGCACCTGACTTCCCCTGGCATGGAATAAGCTCCTGCCCAAGCACAGGGCAGCCCAGAACCTGGCAGAGCTGCTGACTCCAGAGCCACCTGCTCCAGGCCCTGGAACCCACCCCTGGGCCCCAACCCACTTTCGGTCAAACTCCCGGTAGGCATCCCGGAGCCAGCTGAAGGAGGGCTTGTTGTCGCTGGTCAGGCCGTGGTGCAGGTAAAGCAGTGTGTAGTCACTCTCCACGTACTGGTCCAGGGTGTGCTTCAGGTACCTGCAAGAGAAAAGACCTGCTCAGGCCTGCCCTGTACACAGGTGGGGCCCCTTAAGACAGAACCTGGTGCCCCAGGAATCTGCTTATATCAAACCCCCTCCCCAAGACCCCTGGCCCTGCACCATCCATCCTGGCTGCATCAGCAGTTGCCATGCTGTTGTGGAGGGGTTGGGGCTGGGCGGGGCAATGATAACAACAGCTCTCAGTTTTGAGCACTGACCAGGAGTCTGGAGACCAAAACTCTAACTGGAGCCCTCTCACATAACTGCAGTAAACACGGGAATAACATTTCCCTCACAGGATCGTCAAATCAATAATAATGATACCATTTATCAATATTAAGCTTTTATCGTCTGCCAAGCACTTAATATCTCATGCCTTCCTTGTAACAATCAAGGCTGATATTATCCTCTTCTTACACGTGAGGGCAATGAGGCTTAGAGAGGTCAAGTGCATACCCAAGGTCACAGTTTATGGTGGAGCCTGGAGGTGAATTATCTAACTCCAAAGCCTGCGTTTTTGGTTTTTTTTTCAAGTTGGTTTTTATTGATTTCAGAGAGGAAGGGAGAGGGAGAGAGAGAAACATCAGTGATAAGAAAGAATCATTGATCGGCTGCCTCCTGCATGCCCCCTACTGGGATCAAACCTGCAACCCAGGCATATGCCCTTGACTGGAACTGACCCTAGGACCCTTCAGTCCACATGCCAAGGCTCTCTGTCTGCTGAGCCAAACCAGCGAGGCAAGCCTGCGTTCTTGACCACAATGCAGCTCTCCCACTTATACTAGAATTCCTAGCATAGGCTGTAAAACACTGCCCCTGAGAGGGGACCGGGGTGGCCAGGGGGTCCCCGTCCCTGCTCCAATCACTGGGCTTTTCGTGGACCAAAGAGCCACATCTCAGATTCCCTATGCTCATAACATATCTACCACTCCAAAAGAAACACACATAGTATAAAGAAAATGAACAAGGAATCCAGAAAGGAAGGAGTACAGTGGAATGCCCTTTCTGGGTGGCCAGCCCCAGGCCTCAGCAGGGTCACTGCTGGAGGCTGGGAGGCAGGAAATACAGGGGCTTCCAAGGGGGTAGGGAAAGGAGAAAGGAACCTGGCAAAGTGCCCAAGGATGAGACCAAGTGTCCAGGTACCTCCTGATCTACCCTAGAGAAGGTAACGTACGCAATGGTCCATGGGTGCTAGGCTCGGCCAGCACAGGCAGGCAAGTGAAGTATCTAAGGATGAATTATTACTCTGATCCCAATCACTATTATTACACAATACGTTACCCCTTAGATACACTGAGCACTTTACAATATGCAAAGAAAAGTTTTTCACATAAAAAGATGGCATTTTGCAACTAAAAAATAGCAATACTTGTAGTGAAAATACACTCATCCTTTGATGGATGTTACGACCTCTAGGAGGGCAATAAAGTGATATCTATCAGAAGCTATAAAATGTTCCTACTCTTTGACCCTAAGAAAGAAGCAGAGATGAACAGAAACATTTTTGTAGAAGGCTGTTCATTGTAGCCTGTTTTATAATGGAAAAACAGCAACAACTGAGCAGCAAGCTAGCTATCCAACAACAGAGAATTGGTTAAATAAATCACAAGACATCTATAAATAGAATACCTCACAGGATGCTCCTACAGACAAAACCAATCTGTGAAGTGAGAAGTCTGAACAGTGGTTGCCCTTTGTGGTAGTGACTAGAAGAGCGAAGGGAGGTTTGTGGGAGGGGCTGACACGGGTGGGTTCAGTTTTTCAAAATTCATCAAGTACACATAAGGTTCACTTTTCTGTATATATATCATATGTCAATAAAAATTTTTAAAGGATGTCTTTGATGAATGTTTAATGCTCAGAAGATAAAAACATTACATAAGATACAAAACTGACTATAGAGCCTTGTATATGTTATAGGAAAAAATAGGAAGCAAATACACTAAAATATTAACAGTGGTTTTCTCTCTGGGTGATGGGGTTTATGGGTGACTTTTTTGTATAGTTGTATATAGTTTTCTTTACAAATGAATACAATGGCATTTCATGTATATATCTTATCTAATGCCCACAATAACCCTGTGAGGTGGGCACACTTCTTATTTTTATGGGGCTCAGAAGAGACCCACCCCCAAGTACACAGCTAGTAAGAGGCAGAGCGAAGTCTAATCGGGCTTCTGCATCCAAGCTGCAGGCACTTTCTGCTTCAACCCCGAGACCTGGGTGACAGCTGGGAAAGCCAAGCTAGAGAGAATCTGACAACCAGAGGACAGGCCTGACCTTTGATGGACGTGCCTCTCTGCTCCCTGTAGGGACTGTGACCAGGTCAGATGGGGGAGGGGAGATCTGTGTGGGACAGAGGACAGGATGGCAGGGGGCTTCCTGAAGCCAGAGAAAGCCCCAGAGTGGGTGCCCCTCACCCACCAGGCTCTCTCCTGAAAACCGGGTGCTTTCCCATTCCCACCCTCTGACTTCCTCCCATTCGGGCTATTATCTGGCCAGGAGTCTCTCCACTGCCTTGTCAGATGTGATAAAACAAGAGGTGGAGGGGGTGGAGGGACCCGTGACTCAGTCACCCTCAGGCTGAGCTCCTTGGCCTACTCTTGGACTGCCTGTCTGAGAAGCTGGTGGGAGGAGGGTTCAGGAGGCCAGAGAGAAAGACGGAACACGGCTTAAGACTGGCCCTGGCTCCCTGGGGCTACAGAGACTCGGCAACCAAGTCCTTCCCCTTCAGCTACTGTACCCTTGGGCTCTCCGGACCCTCACCACACCCTACAGGCACAGAGCCATTCAGAACTGCAAGGAGGTGGTATGGGCAGTGCAAGCATTTTCAATTTCAGGAAGTGTTTTCAACTGGTCAGGGAAGAAGTGCAAGACCATAGCTGTACACACAGTGAGGAGCACAGTAGGGCTCTGCCTCCGTGGAGTCCCGCCCATGCTGTGGGCCCCGGGCTGGCAGCCGTGGCTCAGTAATGAATGTTTATTGGAACAAGGCTTGTCAAACTCCCGCTTTCTTTTTTATTTTTTTCATGTTGTTAAAGTACCTTATATGGTAAAACTACAGCAGACATATTTTTTGTTCGAAGAGGGAAAATAAACGCTCTGGTTCTAAGGATGATGTAAGCAGCCCCTGGCTCCTCGATGGCACTGCAGTGTAGGCTGACTTCCACCACGGCTTCTGCAGCCTCAGTCATTCCCCGCAGCTAAAACCACACTATACTCGCACACGAGGAAACAGCGCAAGTGGAAGCACCCCCTGTTACCACTGGCACCGTAGGAACCAACATGTACTCCAAGTGGCAACAGGCAAGTTGAGAAGGAAGCTGAACCAGGGCAACGAAGCAGGCATTACTACAATGACAACGGTATGGCCGATCAATTCTGGAATTGCCCACTTTCAATATAATTGTGAGCTCCACGGAAGCAGGAATCTTTCCTGTTTCTTCATGGCTGTGCCTGGTGCCAACAGACACAGGTGACAGAGCCCCGGCAGGAACCTCCCCGTGGCCGCCACATTCAAACCCCCACTTTCAATCAGCCTCTGGCCTTGCATCAGGAGATTTCAGACTAACCAGAGCTATTTTATACATAAAGCCAACAGAATCCAGGCAGGTACAGACGCCAATGGCACCAAATAAGATAGTACTACTTATGCACATAATGGGGAACTACAACCACATTGGATAACCAGATTAGCCCTCACATTTGGACAGGATTTTACTTTTCCAAGCATTTTCACACACAGTATCTTCACTCCTGCAAGGAAGGAGGGCTGTGTGAATATTCCCTAGGAAAAGTGAAGAAAAAGAGACTTAAAAAGACGAAGACACTTGCCAAGGTCACACTTTCCAGGACTAAAAACTCCTAGCCCAGGACTGACTCCCTCAGGAGGAGAGGGAGGGAGGGAGGGAGGGAGATGGCCCCACACAGGGAGGGACAATAAGGAAAACAACATCAGGCCAAACTGGGGATCTGGGCACAGGTCCCACCACCTTCCATATGGGTACTCACCCCAAGAGCTTGCTGTGGTCCAGCTGGTGGCTGGGAGGCATTCGGCAGGCACTAAACACAATGATCTTCCGCCCATACTTGTCATCTCCTAGATGTGGAGAAGATGGAGCATGGTGGGTGAAAGATGAACCGAGAGAAGCAAGCTGAGGGCCTGAAAGGTGCCAGGCCTGGAGACCTGTACCAGTTAAGACAAGGGCCAGAGCGGGCCATGCAGATGCACCTCTGGGAAGCTGCCTGCACTTGAGGGGGTGTCGCTGAAGGAAGAGGGACAGGTTGCTCTCAGGGATACTGGGCTGGGGTATAAAGAAATAACATGACTTTCAAAAAAAAAAAATCACACCTGGTGGAATCAAGCCAAATGTCCATCAACGGATGAATGGGTAAGAAAAGGTGGTATATCCATAAATGGAATACTGTTCAGCTATAAAAAGGAATGAAGTACTGATACATGCTACACTGTGAATGAACCTTGAAAACATTATGCTAAGTGAGAGAAGCCAGTCACCAAGAGCTACACATTGTATGACTCCATTTATACGAGTTATCTAGAATAAGTAAATCCATAAAGACAGCAAATTAGTGGTTGTCATGACCACTAAGAGGGCAAGAACAGAGACTGACTGCTTATGAGTACGGGGTTTGTATGGGTATGGGTGAAATTCTAGAAGTACATGGAGATGGAGATACACAACATTGTGACTACTAAATACCACCAAATTGTACAATTAGAAATGGCTAATTTTATGTCACATCCTTCAAAGCAACTGTTTTGCCAAGGAGTCACCTTAAAAGTCACACTTATTTCAGAAGCATCCCCTTTAAGCAGTGTATATTTGGAAAACCTCACTGAGGAAATCAGCCTGATTATACAATAGTGTCTCTCTCTCTCTTTCTTTTTCTTTGTTAATCCTCTCCTGGGGATATTTTTTCCATTGATTTTTAGAGAGGATGGGAGAGGAAAAGAGAAAGAGAAAAACATTGATGTGAGACACATTGATTGGTTGCCTTCCGCACGTGCCCCAAACAGGGCCAGGGATTATGCCCTTGACCAGAATCAAATCCTTGACCCTTCAGTCTGCAGGCCAACACTCTAACCACTGAGCAACTGGCCAGGGTAACAGTAGTCTCATTTTGACCACTAACAACACTTTCTGATTTTATTAGAATTATTAACCACACCTGCCTCTAAATTCTGGACATTTCTAAAAATCATATCCTTTCTCATTAAGGATATTCCAAAGAACATGAAATTGAGAGGAGTGTGTAACGCTGTGGGAAACTGTTCATTTGGATGTAATGTGTCTGGGATGTTTGTCCAAAGCTAGTCATAATTTGAAGGCCTGACCATCTGACTTTGTCATGAAACCAAGATGCTCCTGAGACGTATGTGTTTCCTCCCTAAAAGTGAGATGTTCTTCCAGGTCAGCATGGATCAGGAACCCCAAGCAAAGATCAATGGGGACAAGACCTGGTCCCTACCTTCCCTTCGGCTCTACCCTCATGCTTTTCCAGAGCACCAAACCACACTTGCCTAACCCTGATTATTTCGGAGGCAAATAGAAAGACTACTGACAAAACACACGAAGTGCAGTGAGTCTGTCCTCCATCTCCCTCTGAGGACTAAGGATCCCCCAGGCCTTGCTGAGGGTCTTCTCCGTATTTAATAAGCCATGACCTTGATGATGCTTCTTGGTCAGTGACTTCACTCAGGAGTCAGCGCTTTTCCAAAGTGGTTGCCAAGGCTCTGACTCTGTTCTCTAGGGCTGGGGCCAGCATCTATGGAGAGGCTGAAGGAGGCTTCTGGAATGTGGGCTAAGTGGGCCCGGTCCCTGCAGGCCACATTCCTTGGAATGGCTCATAGGATTGTCCAGGCTTGGCTCCTGCCTCTCCAGGCTCACACTGTGCACACTTCTGACAAAACAGTGTTCGCAGCCCTGTCCACAGTAGGCTGTTTCTCATGCTAGACAGACCTTTCTCTAGACAATTTTGCCCCCCTCCTCTAGGCTAACTCCTCTGAATCCTTAAGACTCATCCAGGGCATAATCTCCTTCTAGAAGCCTGTGTCTTCTCCTCCTTTCCCTAGACAAGTCAGCTGTCCCTTTTCATGGCTCAAGCATGAACCATTATCCATGACGCTCTGACTCTCCCGTGTAATTGTTTATGTGCCTGTCTCCTCTACTGGCATGTGAGCAGCTCCATCTTTGAATCTTTCATGCCAGTCCAGAGCCAAGCATGTGGCAGGTGTTCAATAAATGCTGGTAGTCCGCGCAAAGACACCAGTCAGAACTACATAGTATGCACATTCTATTTCTGAGTTTGTTCATGACCTCTAGGTCATCAGACTGCTTTAGGCAGTGAGTTTCCCATAGTCTGGGGCAGAATTTCTCCAGACTTACAGGCAGAGAAACCTCTGCAAGCCTGTGTGAGGGGGAGAAGGTGCAGTTCATCTGGAAGCAGGTCTATTTTGATGAACCGGATACCACTTGCTCTCTCATACCCTAGCCTAGATCCTGGTGTTGGGTTCCTTCCAGGCCAGTGGGGGAAGGGGCAGCCTCTGGGGTCTACTCTGATTTACTTCCCATGGGATCTGACAGGAGATCGAAGAGCAGACTAGGGCAAAGGATTAGACTGGCCAGCCCAGCCTCATGTACAATCTAGAGCTTTAGAAACCCCTGGCCTCCTACCACGAGCCTGTGAAGGGAGGGACATCATTTGCCTACTCCCCTCTAAACAGGAAATGCCCCGGATGTGGGGTAAAACCCTGGGAGGAGCATGGGTATTACAAGAGATTCTTTCTATGCCTGCCCCCAACAGTAAGGCAGCGCTCATTGGCTGGCAGACCTGAGGACCTAGGCAGGAAAGAAAGTCTGAGTTCACTGGGATTTGGAATTTGAAGAGCTAGTAACTGGTAAAGCAAGCAACTGGGGTGAAGGACCAGAGCCTGTGCTCCATCCACCAGAGCCTGGCCCAGCACCTGTACATGGGAAACTGGATCCTCAACCATGGCTCCCCTATGGGCACCCACCAATGCCATGATGTCATATGTAAAAATATTACAAGCACATGCATGTGTTTTCTAGGGCAGTAGGTCTACACTTTTCACATTCTCAAAGACCAGCTTTAAGAACCACTTCACTGGACTGGACACTCCTTGTAGGAAGGAGTGTGTATTTTCCCTCATTGAATCCTCAGTGCTGACTAGGAGGCTCAATCCGGAGCAGATGTTCAAAAAAGGAAGGTTGAACGAAGTCAGGATGGAGGTGGGGGACAAAAAGAGGAGTAGTGAGGCAAGACCCCCCCGACAGGCGAGGAATGAGGTATGGGCAACCTGAGGGTCTCGCCCCCACCCTCCCCGAGTGCCCAAGTCCTTCGGTGACCCAGGCATTTGCCAGCAGGCAGGGTGACTGCTGCTCCAAGAACGTACGTAACAAGGCCCAGAACTCTCCTCCTGATCTGAGAAGAGAGTAGACTTCTGCCCTGGAGACTGAAGGGACAGGAGGAGCCGGGGCAGCACTAGTGTTCCCAGAGCTGGGGGAGGGCTCAATGAGGAGGAGGCGCAGCCCTGTGGAAAGCACCAGGAAAAGACCAGCCGCCTGAGAATGAAGCCTGTGCATTCCCCAGATACCGATCAAGAATTCTCCTCCCAGGGTAGCCTGGGTGTTAATCAGCAACAGCAGCTCCTCCAGCAGCCATTCTGGGAACTGCGGGCAGCCAGGCCAGCCACCAGCCCCGCCCACAACCTGCAGGGCAGGCCCAGGAGAAGGGAGGTGGGGGCTGGGCAAAGTCCTGGAGCCGGCTCATATATCTGTTATATTGTTAAACTGTCAGGAATATTGCAAGCCAGTTGACTTCAATAGCTTGTTCGTAGCTTGAGATCTGCCTTGGTAGAAATTTCAAATGGTACAAACAATAGCCTTTTTTTCCCTTTCAGGAGGGCCACGTCTGTCAGCACACCACCGGGAAGAACCCATGTGGACTGAGTTCAATGTGACAGTGGAGCATAGCAGGCTGCAGAGGAGGTGGGGACCTAACCCAGCCTCCATCCAGGCTGCAGAGGAGGTGGGGACCTAACCCAGCCTCCATCCAGGCTGCAGAGGAGGTGGGGACATAAGCCAGCCTCCATCCAACATGGGCTCTTTCTCTGGTTTCTAATGCCAGGAAGCTGGCCCCCCAGGAGCTGGTCACCATGGTCTCATCAAACAGGTCTCACTCTGGCAGTGCCAATCCAAACTCCTCTCAGCAGTCAGAGAGGCACAGGCATGGGGGCCAACCCCACCAGAGGGGCGCTGTGCCTGCAGCACTCAGCTCAGGCTTGAGGAGCCAGCCTGCAGGCCAGGCCATTGCTCAGAGCCAGCCAACCCCCTCGCTACCTCTGTGGACAAGGCCCCGCCGTCCCTGAAGCTCCTTTCCCTTAGGTTCTGGATGTACTGCCACACAGCTGCCACCCATAATTCTTTGCTATTTCCGGCTCCCAGGCACCGCCCACTGCCAGCTCCCTAGAGTGGGGCTGCAATTAAGCGGCCCCAAGAGCCCTTCCTGATCCACAGCCCAGAGGCCACAGCCCAGAGAGGCCAAGCAGGGAGAGCCAGGAACACACCTACCTGGCTGGGCCCCCTCAGGCTCATCACACCCTGGGGAAATAGAAACATGTTGCAGCTCTGCTTGCAGGGGAACAGGGGTCGCCCCTGGGGAGAGGAGCGGCCTGCTCTCCTGTGACCTGGCCACATAGGCCAGGAGGATGTCAGGATAGATCCTCCCCACTCCCCCCATGCCCCAATCAGGTGCCTCTCTGGTAGTGCTCCTTCACGTCAGGCACCCTCCTCTCTCCCCCCATGCCCCAATCAGGTGCCTCTCTGGTAGTGGGGAGAGACAGTTCTGAACCTTCAGGGGACTGTCCTGTGCCCAGGTCAGGACCAGATCAGGAAAGAACTCAGCCTTGCTTCTGTTGGGATGAGAGAGGCCACAGCCAAGGCCCCCAACCCAGACCTGAGCAGGATCCAGGAACACAGATGTCATGGGAATGCCTCTGACATCAGGGATAACCTCTGAGCCCAGATAACTGAGGAGAGGCCAGATGCATCCAGCCCCCGCAGCCAGCACCGCACTGGGTCCAGAGACCATGTGCTCCCTGCTCCCCTTGCCCATTCCAGTGACTCAGAGCAGGGCCATGTGTCACTCTTGCTTATAGCTGCCTGGCCTCACCAAGGATGGACGACCATTAGGAAAAAGACAAAGAATCTTGCAATTAATTTCCTCTATTAGCAGTAGGACCCTGAGGGCAGAAACCAGGGCATCAACATCCCTGCTACCTCTCCTGGCCCTGGAGTCTTCTGGGTACTGCATTATGAACAGGAGGGTGGGAGCACATGGAGGCCAGACCTTGGGGCTACTCTGTACCCATTCTCAACAGGGTAACACACCTGCTGGGAACCTGATGCTCCGGGGTCATGTGGCCCCTGACTTCGACTTCCTTGGAGGTAGGAGGGACTGGCACCTGCCTGCTCTCCAGTAACTGAGGGAGTAGAAAAGCTGGCATGAGGGCAGAGGAAAGGGAGGTGAATGACCACGTATTCAGGGCTAGTTATGTACTCTGGGCTAGGCCCTGACAGACATTCACTATTGCAGTTCTCTCAACAGCCCTGTCAGGAAGAAATGAGTTCAGAGAGCAAAGCTAGAAATCAAACCAGGGTTTTCTAACTTCAAAGCCACTAGGCCACACTGCCCCCCACAGACCATCCGCCAATGGAGACAGTGCGGTCACAGTTTAGGAAGTGGTTGCAGGTGAACAGACCAAGTGGCCACCACAATCAAGTGGTAAGTTTAAAGAATGGTGCTAAGGAGACCCAGGGTCAGGGGTCAGACCACAGAATGGGCATGGCCCCTCCCCGAGTCCCTTCCCTTACCCTGTGGTACAAGAGACTGGCTTCCTTAAGCCAGGAGTGCAGACTATGAGGAAAAAGGTGCAAAATTGGGTGCGCTTACCTGCCACCTCCACAATCTGGTGCCGGGCGATGTCATAGTAAGGGTCATCCCACTTCAGGTGTGTGACAGGTTCTGGGGAGCTGCTTTTGGAGTCATCTGAGGAACATGGCAAAGTCAGGGGGTAGTCTGGGCTAGGCTGGCCCAGTGTTCTCCCTGAGACTTGTGCTCTTGGGCCCTCTTCCCAGGAAGGCTTGTGCTCCTAGCCCCACGCTGGGGCTGGTCAGCTTGCCCCCATCTGCCCTCCCAGAGTCTCCCTCCAGCAGGAAGGGGTCTCCCCATCTAAGGTGCCTGTAGCTGCCTGAGATCCAGTGGTACCCACCTGACTTGGGAAAGTCGGGCATGTCATCTGAGGGCCAGTTCTTCTCATCAATGGAGGCCAGCTTCAGCTGGTTCAGAGCCTGGCTGGTGTCATCCAAGGTCAGGTCATCCTGCAGCTCTGAAAGTGGGTCCATAGCTGAGCCTGTCCCCGACAGCCTCGCCCCACAGAACCTGAAGAGAAACCTGAGAGAGGCGGTTATAGGTGTAAAGAGGGTCAGCAACACCCTCTTTATACCTGTAACTGCTATAGCAAGCCTCCTACCCCACTCTTTCCTCCCCCAAGCTCCCCTGTCCCTGAACACTTCTCATCCTTGCCAAGAGTTCCATGTAGCTTCTGGTTCTTCTGGAGCCACAATTGTCTGACATGTTGCCAGAAAAGGCAGCTGGGCAGAGGATGGCACAGCTCAGCGCCTGCCTTCAGATTCTCCAGCTGGATGGGGAAGAGTCATGCCAGGCCCTGCACTACCTACTGCCCCGCTGGTTCAGTCATATAGTCCCAGCTGCAGAGGCAGAGGTCCGTGCCTCTCTCCTAAGGGGTCAGAGAGCACAGAATGCTTCCAGACCCTAGTAGTTATGGGGTAGAGGTGGTATAAAAATCTAAGGAGCATATGGATGCTCCAAACCCCAAAAGGTCAGATGTGGCCCTGGCTACTCTATCTTTGACCCTTGACTTGGGGAAGAGGAGGTGGCCAAAGACCACAGGGGCCTAGAAAATAGGCCTCTGCTGGCTTTGCCCAGGGAACCAGGAGCAGAGGATGGAATCTGCCTGCCAGTCATAGCAAACAATCTGCAGGGTCCTGGGGGCTCCCAAGCCCACTCTAATCTGCGAGAGCTCCAGGCGCTAACTTCAAGGTGGCTAAGGTCAACAGACTGCCCCAAGGGCTGGAGGGCACAGATGGGACAGGGGGAAGTGCATGGCATCATCAGAATGCTGAGATACAAGAGGTGAAAAAGAGAACAGCAGCCAGAGCAGGCAGGGAAGGAGAAGAGCCACTCCGAAGCTGGGCTTGTCCAGGTCTGGGGTCTGGCCATGAGGATGTGGGCTGCACGCAGCCTGGAGGCAGCACTTTCTGCCCTCAGCCCTAATGGGAAGCACACCCCTCTCTCATCACAAGCTCACCACCTGGGCAAGGGAGTGCAGCTTCAATTCAATCCAGTCAGTCCAACCCCAAAGAGGCTGCTCTAAGCTTGCTGCATTCCTGGAGTCCAAAAAATGACATATATGGTCAGAGAACCATCAGGGCAGATAAGGAATGCAGACGAGACCCAGGCACGGGTAGGAAGACAGAATTGCCACCGGGGATTCAGACCCTGAACACCTCGGGACTCGGAGGTGGCATGACAACCTCCTGCACATGTCACAGCCAAGGACTCTAGATGGTAAACTGGTTCTGCGTAACTAGCAACAACCATCCTGTTACCAGGGCAACTATACCGACTCAGTGGCAAAAGCTGTTTCAAGCTCCTGAGCCAAAGCTGAGCAGCCAAAAAACAACAACAAAAACCCCCCACCTTTTTCCTCTTCTCCTTTGGTCTTTTTTGCTACCCTTATTCACTACTGCTGCTTAACGCCAAATGTAAGTCCCTTCCCAAGAACACAAATGAAGACTCTCTCCTATTTGGGAATGCATTTCTCCTGCGGAGTGCTGCTGTGCCCCTCACTCGCTGCAGAGGCAGAGGTCCGTGCCCCTCTCCTAAGGGGTCAGAGAGCACAGAATGCTTCCAGACCCTAGTAGTTATGGGGTAGATGTGGCATAAAAATCTAAGGAACATATGGATGCTCCAAACCCCAAAAGGTCAGATGTGGCCCTGGCTACTCTATCTTTGACCCTTGACTTGGGGAAGAGGAGGTGGCCAAAGACCACAGGGGCCTAGAAAATAGGCCTCTGCTGGCTTTGCCCAGGGAACCAGGAGCAGAGGATGGAATCTGCCTGCCAGTCATAGCAAACAATCTGCAGGGTCCTGGGGGCTCCCAAGCCCACTCTAATCTGCGAGAGCTCCAGGCGCTAACTTCAAGGTGGCTAAGGTCAACAGACTGCCCCAAGGGCTGGAGGGCACAGATGGGACAGGGGGAAGTGCATGGCATCATCAGAATGCTGAGATACAAGAGGTGAAAAAGAGAACAGCAGCCAGAGCAGGCAGGGAAGGAGAAGAGCCACTCCGAAGCTGGGCTTGTCCAGGTCTGGGGTCTGGCCATGAGGATGTGGGCTGCACGCAGCCTGGAGGCAGCACTTTCTGCCCTCAGCCCTAATGGGAAGCACACCCCTCTCTCATCACAAGCTCACCACCTGGGCAAGGGAGTGCAGCTTCAATTCAATCCAGTCAGTCCAACCCCAAAGAGGCTGCTCTAAGCTTGCTGCATTCCTGGAGTCCAAAAAATGACATATATGGTCAGAGAACCATCAGGGCAGATAAGGAATGCAGACGAGACCCAGGCACGGGTAGGAAGACAGAATTGCCACCGGGGATTCAGACCCTGAACACCTCGGGACTCGGAGGTGGCATGACAACCTCCTGCACATGTCACAGCCAAGGACTCTAGATGGTAAACTGGTTCTGCGTAACTAGCAACAACCATCCTGTTACCAGGGCAACTATACCGACTCAGTGGCAAAAGCTGTTTCAAGCTCCTGAGCCAAAGCTGAGCAGCCAAAAAACAACAACAAAACCCCCCACCTTTTTCCTCTTCTCCTTTGGTCTTTTTTGCTACCCTTATTCACTACTGCTGCTTAACGCCAAATGTAAGTCCCTTCCCAAGAACACAAATGAAGACTCTCTCCTATTTGGGAATGCATTTCTCCTGCGGAGTGCTGCTGTGCCCCTCACTCTGTGCCCCCCTAGTCCCCTTCAAGCTTCTAAGGCAGGCAAACCTCAGTCTTGAGGATTCCACCGCTGATTCATCTACATACTCCTCCCTACATTCAACCAGGAGGCTGTGAGGGCTCCGCCAAAGGCCCCCTCGCCCCCCAGCTGGATATTAGGGACAGAATGCAGCTCAAAGTAACCCTTCTCCAGACTTGAGCCTTTTCTCCTTCCCTTCTTTCTGGCATTTCCCAGGCACCAAGTGCTCCCTCAGCCCTGCCCACAGTGGGTGCTTGATGCAATGAAAAAGGCAGGGGATGAGGTATTTGGAGAACTGGATTACAGTCCTGCCTAAACCAACGAGTTGCGAAGATGCTGGGCAGTCCTTTTCCTATCTGGTCCTAAATGTCCTCATCTGTAGAAGTGACGGCTCCTTCCACAAATATAATTCTCCAGGGTCCCAAATACTGTGCTGCAGTGAACAGCAGGATTAGAAGGAACAGCTGGTAGCTGAAGTATGTGTGAGGGAGACGGTCATCCTCTACAGTTTGAAAGGAGAACTGGAAGTCCACCTCTTTTCCAGTAACTCCTCTATTTTGTCAGTTCTCCCAGAACTGACCCCTGCTCCCCCATAACCTCCTCTTCCAGAATAACTAATCACAGTTGTTCCCACCTCCCAGCCCCACTGGCCTCTCTCACCACCCTTCAACCCACAGTTGTTGCCCCCTGTGAGCCTGGAAGTTTAGCTCCCACTCAGTGGGAGGGTGAGAAAGCTAGTGAGAGGAAACTCTGACATATAGTGCAAGTAAGTATCCTGGCTGCCTCAGACTCCAGGCATCTACAAGCCCTGCTCCACGCTGCAAAATACTTCTTACTGGGAGGTTGTTTTCCCTTCTCAGTAGGTAAAAATCTCAAGATTCACTTTAGGCAGTTTTTACCTACAGGTTTTAACCTTTGTAAGTCTGGACCGCTCCGAATTACTTACTTATTCATTTAAAATAATTTTTAAATTGATTTCAGAGAAAAAGGGAGAGGGAGAGAGAGATAGAAACATGCATGCTGAGAGAGAATCGTTGGTCACCTGCCTCCTGCACACCCCACACTAGGGATGGAGCCTACAACGCAGGCATGTGCCCTGACCGGGAATGGAACCGTGACCACCTGGTTCATATGAACCTCTGAAATTCTGACAAAATTTGTGGTCTTTTTCCCTAAGACAGATCAGCACTTGCTTGAAATCTTGTATGCAATTTTAAGTAGTTCGCATGCCCTCTAAGACTCTCTGTTTATGAACCCCTGACCTATTCAGAATTACATCTGACACATGTAGCTACTGAATTAATCCACCTCCTAAGTGGAGAAGGGAACCAACATTTGTTGAAGGCTGTATAGCACCAAGAACTGGACACAAATTACCTTTTAACTTTACAACAGCATCTAAGAGGCATGTACGACTGGGCCCATTTTACAGTGTGAGGACAGTGAGCGCCAGGAAACTAAGCAAATTGCCAACGGCCATACAGCAGAGTCAAGATTTTAATCCATGTCTGTCTAAGGTGGTCTCAGTGTGCAGGGCAATCCCTCAATATTTCTCTAAGTGACTGTAATTCATTCATGCGATTCTCAAGATTCAGAGAGGTTCCACAAAAACAAAACAAAACAACAACAAAACACCCACAAAATAAAGCCTCTCCCCTAATCTCCTCCGAACGTAACTGAGGTAACAACTTGAAATCGCATTCTCTGGCGTTGGGATCGTCCTCCTAGGAGCTCCACACGGTGAAAACGCAAATCCTACAACAGCAAGACTTTCAAGTACAATCACGTTTGCACAGAGCGCCATGGTTTACAAAATCCGGATTGGGTGCACTGATTATGAAACAGAGAAGAAAGCGTGGCCTAATAGGTGGGAGGGTGGAACACTTCCCCCAAATTTCTTTCTCTTCGCGTTTCGCCAGATCGGGGCAGCGAGCCTTTTCCTTCCCAGGGGCTTGCTCGAGGGCAGCGATCTGACCGGGACTCTGCACCAGGGAGGGCAGGAGGAAGGCAGCGAAGGAAGCTGAGTCCTCTCTCTGCGGACCCGTGAGTGGGGCAGAATTCCCGCAGCAGGAAGGCCAGGCTCCCAGGTCCCGTTCTACCCCTCCTCCCTTCCTCGGACCCTCCCGGTCGGGACCGCAGCCCTACAGACAGCCAGGCCCGGCCCTTCCCTTCCCCCATCACCACCCCGGGAGACCCCGCGCCCAGCAGCTCACCGCGGTCGCGCTCCGCTCCTTTTGCCACGCCTGTCAAAGCTCGGCAAACATCCGGCTCCGCTGCAAAACGGGAACCGCCTCCTCCCCGTCTCCTCACTGCCCAGCCACTTCCGCCACACCTCCAACCCACTTCCGACCCCTTCCCCGCTCCAAACAAGGCCTTTCCTGGAGCCCACTTCCTGTACGCGCCCGTTTGGGAGTAGGACAGCATAACTGTCCGACTCATCCCTCCCAAAAGGAGGCGGCTGGGACGATTCGTTCCTCTTTCTCTGGGACTCGACCCTCCGGTGGCCCTCTGGAATCCTAACCCCGTACTGTTCCCCGACAGGGTTTTGCTTCACCAGTACCGCCAAACTCCCGGTCCTGTGCACCAATGAAGTCCGACTTTTACGATGCTTCCCCGAGAGTAAATTTGGCAGGCCATGACTGTTTCCGGGAGGACCCGAGAAGGCGATGCTCACTTCCGGCGGAGGGGCTTTCCTGACCGGGGATGGAGGCGGCGGCGGAGCTACTGTTGGAGGGGGAGAGCCTGCAGTTGGGTGAGTGACCTGCGAGGTCGCCGACCCCTGGCCTGGATACACTTGACATTCTCCGGTCTACTCTCCGTCCCCGACCCTTTCTTTCCCTCCCGAGCCCGGGAGCCTCCTCTGGTGCCCTCAGTCTCTGGGGGTTTCTTCAGAGCCCTCGAGCCCCCTCAAATCTCTCAGGGGCTTCCTGGGAGCCCTGATGGACCCCTCAGGCTTTCGCCCCCCACGCCTAACTCACGGCCTCTTGGTTCACTCCCTCATGGCCTTCCTATCTCCTTGCAGACCCCGAGCCGCGCCCGGACCCGGGCTCAGGATGGAGCCCTTCTGCAGAAGGCCGTGCTCAGGGCCTCAAAGACCGTCCGGCCTGGCCGACCCGAGCCGTCCACGCTTTAAAGACCCTCCCCCAGGGTTTAGCCCTTGGCCCCTCACTCGTGGAGAAACAGCGCTTGGGGGTCTGGTGTGTCGGGAAGCCTCTGCAGCCAGGACTGCTCTGGGGGCCGCTGGGAGAGGAGGCTGCCTCGGAGCAGAAGGACGAGGGAGTGCAACCACTGCAGGAGCAGGTGTGCAGGGATAGGGTGTCTCATCTTTGTCATTGGAAATTTGGAAGCGGTTCAGACAGCTTCTGGACAGCTCTCCGGTTTGTTAGAAGCAGCAGGGCATTTCTGGAGATTAAGAGGTGCTTTTGTCCTTCCCTCCAGAACTGTCTCTTCTCCTCACCTGCAGTAGTTTAGGAATCGAGGTGCAAAAAGATGTTAAAAGCTGGGTTACTATAGCGTCACTGTTGATGAAGTCAAGAGCCAAGGTTTTGGAATTAGAGAGCCAGGGGATCATATCCTAGCCGTAGTATGTAAGCTAGTTAAATGGCATGTTTAATTTAATTTATCTGTAATAATAAAAGGGTAATATGCTAATTAGACCAGACAGCCGAACGGAGGAAGCCAGGGGGGCCGAGGCAGAGGCGGTTAGTGGTGATCAGGCAGGCAGGCAGGCAAGTGGTTAGGAGCCAGCGGTCCTGGATTGCAAGAGGGATCGGACCTAAACTGGCAATCAAACTTCCCCCAAGGGGTCCCGGATTGCTTGCGAGAGGGTGCAGGCTGAGCTGAGGGACTCACACCCACGCACCCCACCCCCACCGTGAACAAATTTTGTGCACCAGGCCTCTAGTGTAAAATAAAGGAATGGCTATTTCCTTACTTTAATCCTTCAGGATTATTTGGAGCAATCAATGAAATGGCACGGGTAAAGGGTTTTATTGCATAAAAAGTACTAAAAAGAGTTGATATTCCTCTTACTACTTTTTCTGTTTGGTACCTACTAGAAGGAGTAATGTGTTCAGTTTAGTAATTCTCCACACCCTGAGAGGGAGGTGTGGGGACAGTCTTTTTGGCTTTTTGCTGAATGAAAAGTCAGACACACAGTCTAGTATAGGCAGAACCAGAAACCATTAACTTTCCAGGGGCTTCATCTGAGATCTTAGGAGAGGTTACGTCTGTTTTGTTTTTGTTGTTTCCTCCACTCCGGCCCCCTCAAACACATGGGAGAAGGACTTTTATTGGTTTATTTCAGGACGTGTCACTAGGCCTATGGGGAGACGTGTGTGCTTGTGAGCAGAGTTCAGGCTGGACCAGGTAAGTTACAGGAGAGTATGTAGTCAAGTTGTTCTTTTGAGGCTTTCTGTTGTGGCATGGGATGGACCCGGAAGCTGACTGTAATTCCCCACACAGTGATCTTTCGCAGTGATCAAAGGCATGGGGTCCTTAGGACTCAGGCTGACCAAGAACTGGGCTTACAGAGAGGGCCACTTGAAGAGGGTCTCTTGAGCTCGCTCTTGCTCTGCTTTGCAGTTTGGTGCAGCGGGGCAGGCTGGAGGGTGAGGGAAACGTGACCCCGGTGTGGATCAGCGAGAGGCTCCACCTGCAGGTGTACCGGGTCGTGCTGCCAGGCTTTGAGCTGCTACTGTGGCCCCGGTCTCCCTCTGAGCGCCTCAGCCCCACCCAGTCCAGGCTAGAGGAAGAGGCAGCCATGGCTGTGGTGACAGAAGTGGAATCTGCTGTACAGCAGGAAGAGGCCTCTCCTGGGAAGGATGCAGGAGAACCTTGTACAGGTATGTGTCAAATACTATAGTAAATGCTGACTTCCCAAATTATCACCAAACAACTATTGATAAGCCAAAGCGGAGCTTATGGCTGAAGAAGGTCAAGTAGCACATTACAGAGCCCTAGTAGCTTTTCTGAAGGGGTAGGGCAAAGCCTGGATATTTATTGAAAATTTGAAGTCTGGTATAAGGTAGATCTTTCAGTGTGGGATAGGAGCAGGGCTTGATTTGGATTGGTTAAGGAGCATGACATAATAGTAGTTTAGGATTCAGGGACACAGGAAGGCTAGAATTTTCAGGCAAGAGGCTCAGAGTCTTGGGGTATAAACTGTCATTTGATGCTTTCTATTGAAGAGTGATGAGTCTTTTCCTTGGAATCAACCATATAAATATTTGCAATTTTAAAAAAAATATATATGTTTTATTGATTTTTTACAGAGAGGAAGGGAGAGAGATAGAGAGTTAGAAACATCGGTCAGCTGCCTCCTGCACACCTCCTACTGGGGATGTGCCCGCAACCAAGGTACATGCCCTTGACTGGAATCGAACCTGGGACCCCTCAGTCTGCAGGCCAATGCTCTATCCACTGAGCCAAACTGGTTACGGCAATATTTGCAATTTTTATCTTCCTGAATAAGTTTCTGGGAATAGTAAGATTATGTTGATGAAGCCGAGGCCGGTTTGGCTCAGTGGATAGAGCGTCAGCCTGCGGACTGAGGGGTCCCGGGTTCGATTCCGGTCAAGGGCATGTACCTGGGTTGCGGGCACATCCCCAGTAGGGTGTGTGCAGGAGGCAGCTGATCAATGTTTCTCTCTCATCGATGTTTCTAACTCTCTATCTCTCTCCCTTCCTCTCTGTAAAAAATCAATAAAATATATATATATAAAAAAAGATTATGTTGATGAAGACAGCAAGTTGTGTATAAGTTTTCAATTCATTATGATTCTTCTATCTGGGTGGAGATTGGTTCCTTTATTTTCAAATGAGCTAAGGTGAGGAGGAAGTGGTCTCAACTTACCGTAAGTTCATGTCTCCAGAGGCAGAACAAGGGGACTCTGAGATGGCCTTACTCTAGGGATTATCCAGATGTCTGGACACTGGTTTCCAGGAGTGCTTCCTCAGTAAGCACCTGCGCCTGGACAGGAAGATAAATGGAGTATGGGGCTCATGCGCCAGGGAAAAGATTAATGTCATTGCTCCCACTGAAGTCTAGGGGCTGAATAGGAAAAGACACATTTCTATAATTTCCTAGTCATACCACTGTCACCATCTGCTACAGTCTCTATTGACCCTATCACTCCACTCTTACTTTGCAGATCTTGGGTACCAATCACCCCCCAGCATCCAGGCAGAGAGTATGGCGAGCTTTGGACTTAAGCCCCAAACCCAGGACCAACTTTCCAAGGAGAGCCTATCACTTGGCCCATTGCCTCAGGATGGGAGCATGGACGAGGAGGACCCACCCCAGACACAGGTGCCAGCTGAACTTCAGAGCAGCTCCACTACCCAGCAAGGCCTAGAGAGCAGTGAGGCCACTTCCTCATCTTCTGCCGGTGGCACCCAGCAGCATGCTCACCTGGTCAAGAAGTTTCATAGCCCCAGTGATCAGTGTCCACCCGGAGCAAAGACCTCAGAGCCCAGGGCCCTGCAGAATGGAGAGCAGCACTCCAGCTTCTCTGCACACTTGGGGAGCCCTCCTGTCCCAACGGGAAGCTCTCTGAAAAGGGGGCGACAGTACCGGTGTGGGGAATGTGGCAAGACGTTCCTGCAACTGTGCCACCTGAAGAAGCATGCATTTATACACACAGGCCACAAGCCCTTCCTTTGTACTGAGTGTGGCAAGAGCTATAGCTCAGAGGAGAGCTTCAAAGCCCACATGCTGGGCCACCGCGGGGTACGGCCCTTTCCCTGCCCACAGTGTGACAAGGCCTATGGCACCCGGCGAGACCTCAAAGAGCACCAGGTGGTACATTCAGGTGCCCGACCCTTTGCTTGTGACCAGTGTGGCAAGGCCTTCGCCCGCCGGCCTTCCCTGAGACTGCATCATAAGACCCACCAGGTGCCACCTGCCTCTGCCTCATGCCCGTGCCCCATATGTGGTCGGCCCCTGGCCAACCAGGGCTCTCTGCGGAACCACATGCGACTCCACACGGGGGAAAAGCCCTTCCTGTGCCCGCATTGTGGCCGGGCGTTCCGCCAGCGGGGCAACCTACGCGGGCACTTGCGTCTGCACACAGGGGAGCGCCCTTATCGCTGCCCACACTGTGCTGATGCTTTCCCCCAGCTTCCTGAACTGAGGCGCCACCTCATCTCCCACACCGGGGAGGCCCACTTGTGCCCCGTGTGTGGGAAGGCCCTCCGAGACCCACACACGCTGCGTGCTCATGAGCGCCTGCACTCGGGAGAGAGGCCCTTCCCGTGCCCCCAGTGTGGCCGGGCGTACACACTGGCTACCAAACTGAGGCGCCACCTCAAATCCCACCTGGCTGACAAGCCCTACCGCTGCCCCACCTGTGGCATGGGCTACACCCTCCCCCAAAGCCTCAAGCGGCACCAGCTCAGTCACCAGCCCGGGGCATCCTCCAGCCCACCCTCTGTGCCTCCGGCTGCTTCTGAGCCCACTGTAGTCTTAGTACAGACTGAGCCAGAAGTACTGGACACATGCAGCGAACAGGATGTCTCCCCAACCCGGCACGTCTTCGAGGTCACCATTTCTGAGAGCCAGGATAAGTGCTTTGTGGTGCCAGAGGAACCGGGCCCCGCCCCCAGCCTGCTGCTCATCCATAAGGACATGGGCTTTAGCCCCTGGGCAGAAGTGGTGGAGGTGGAGACAGGCACCTGACACTCTCGTCTTTCCCTAGCAGAGCTCTACATAAAGACTATGTTTTCTAGGTGCTGGGTGTCTGGATCTTCTTTCTCTTTGGGTTGCCTGATAGAGATTAGAGTCGGCTAGGAGAAGCAGGTCCAGGACTTCCCTTCCTGCTTATGGACCACCACCAACTTGTTTCCCAATACTTTAGGGTAAACCTCCTAAGATCTTTTTTTTTTAATATATTTTATTGATTTTCCACAGAGAGGAAGGGAGAGGGATAGAGAGCTAGAAACATCCATGAGAGAGAAGCATGGATCAGCTGCCTCCTGCACACCCCCCACTGGGGATGTGCCCGCAACCAAGGTACATGCCCTTGGCCGGAATCGAACCTGGGACCCTTCAGTCTGCAGGCCGGCGCTCTATCCAGTGAGCCAAACCAGCTAGGGCCTAAGATCTTTTTATCCACTTCTGGGAGAGCTTGTTCTGAATCTTTCCCTAGGAACTCCATAAGGTGCTTATTGGAGCATCAGAAGTGACCTGCCCAGTGAGGTAGTCAGGTAGCTGGCAGCCTGCTGCCCTGTGGGGTGCTTAGTGCTGGGGTAGCCACTCCCATCGAGCTCCCTGAAGATCAGGCTCTTTTATTGGGAACCAAACTGCGTGACTTTTAAGGGTTAAAAGGCTAGAGACCGAGCTTAGCTTACAGCTCACAAGTCTCTGTAATTCAGCCTAAAGCTCCTTTGGCAGCTTTTCTTACCACCTTAGGGCTGTGAAGTTGGTTTTCTGTGCTGAAGGACGCCAGACTCAATGGAGATGTTTAGGGAGGGCTTGATCTGTACCCTTCTGTGTCCCTGGCCCAAATGCAGCCCTGGTGAGGGCTGCACTGCCTTAGGTACTGGGGATGCAGCTGTGAGCAAGATAGGCAGAGGCAGTGCCGTTTACAGAGCTCATGATCCACAGCGGGCAGAGAGCACTGGATAAGAGTTCAAAGGAGCATCACACGGTGCTGTGGGTCTGTTTCTTGGGATGTTTTTACTTGAGGCATCAGGGAACATGTCCGCAAGGAATAATAATCATAGTAGACCCTCAGCCCTGATTGTGGGCCAGTCCTTCATGTGAGTTTATTTATACACTCCTCTTAGCAACCCTATGAGGTAGCTGGTTATTATTTTACAGATGAAGAAATAGGAACAAAGATTTTTAAGTATCCTACCCAAGGTAACAAGGCTACTAAATGGCAGAGCTGACATTCAGTCCCAAATAGTCTAGCACTGGAGCGAGGCTCTTAACCTCTGCACTGCGCTGTCCCTCATTTCAGCTGCAACTTGGTGGGTAAGTAAGTACAAGTGGTGTGTGGGGAGCTGCATCTGAAAAAGCCCTGATGAGAGCCCTGAGGTGGAGCCAGGTCACATAGGCCTTGCTTCAGGAGTTTGGACCTTATTCTCAGGACATCTAGGAACTCCTTGAAGGGTTTTGAGCAGGGGAATGATATGGTCAGATTTGTGTGTGAAGAGACTATGGGAGAAGATTGGCAGGTGAGGTGCAGTTGTGGGGAAATCAGCTAGGAAGGATGGTCACAGTGGACATGCAGAGAAACGGAGTCATCCATCCAACAAATGTTTCTTGAGCACTTGCTGTAAGTTGTTAGGGATCTAGCGGTAATAAAAATCTGCTCTTATACAGTTTCATGCCAGTGTGCAAAGACAGTAAATAAATGCATGTCAGACTGGTAAATGCAGTGAAGACAAGTAATGCAGGGGAGAGTCTCACATGGGGAGCGTGGTTTCACAGAGGGTGGTCAGGAAAGGCCTCGTGGCACAAGCAGAGACCTTGTACTGTGTAGGGAGTGGGCCAGGCTGTGTCTGCGGGAGGCCCAGCAGAGGGAGTAGTACCAGCAAAGCCCAGTGAGTTCATGGAAGAACAAGGAGCAGAGTGGCCAAGGTGGACCTTGGAAGAGGGTGGGGTCAGGATGAGTGCTGTGGGCCATGGTAAGGATTGATTGGAAATGTTCTGTGGGAGGTAGAAGTGACAGATTCAAAGACTGAGAGAGATCTAACTACTGCTTTCTGGCTTAGCAAGTTAGGTAGCGCCAGGGTGAGAGCAGGACAATTCTGATTGTGGTTTGGGTTGGGTTGATGTGCCTGTCGCGGGAGACACTAGCTGGGAGGTGGTCATTGAAGCTGTGGGAGCAGCGAGAGTGAGCAGAGGGGAGGAGGCTTGCTCTCCAGGTGCGCTGAGAGGAGGAAGGCTCCTCAGGAGAGACAAAATCAGCCTTTGACAGAACAGCCTGCAGACTGTGGCACAGAAGCTGATGGGAGAGCGTCTCCACAGGAAGAAGTGGCAGCAATGTCCTTCGTTATTGAGAGGGTTGGAATTTGTGGAAGTCACGGGTGAGCTGAGTGAGAGCAGTTGGCAGCCAGATTAGATTGCTTTGAGGAGTGGGGAGCAAGAGAGACAGGAAGAACAATTCTCGGATCCTTTTGTAAGTTAAATCAACATGAGAGCTTAGCAAGAGGAAATAACCCAATTTAATTAATTACATGTGTATGTACAGGAGCCCCACATAACAGGAGAGTCAGAGACCATCACATATGTGAGAGATTCAGGGACAGAAAGGAAAAATGAGGTATGTATGGCATCCTGAGCCAAGGAATGAGATAAGATGTCCTGAGGCTTTGGGGGTGGGGGTGGGGGGCAGTGTGTGTGTGAAAGTCATTCACAGGATGATAAGAACAGATGTCCAATAATTAGAAGTTTGCCCTGACCTACAGGTAGGTCATAAAATTATTTCAGGTTAGAACTCTTATGGATAAGGCTCCAAATTTAAATTCTTTAAGGGAGAGGTAAAAGTTTATTTTGAGCTCACAGGGTCTCAAATTACCTTCAGCTCAAAATAATCCACATGCTAAAGGGGTACCTCTTGGGTAGGCCTGTCCTGAGCCCCTTCGTCAGCGAACGACAAAGCCAGAACTGAAATGTCACATGTTCTCCAGCTTCCCAGCACGTGCTCACAATGTCAGAAGCAGCCCCATGTCTCCCACTTTCCCCCGACACTAACCCAGCCGCCCACCCGACCTGAATAAGTTCTTGGCAAAGCGTAACTCTGAAATTTTCCGCGGGGAGGAGGACAGCAGGAAATCGTGATCCGAGGAGAGAAAAAAAGCCACACCATCCAAAGCCTAAGAAACAGTTGCTAATATTTTTAGTTAGCCAGCCCCGTTTCTTGGAGCCTGCACGAGGCTCGATAGATCCTAATCTTTCCCAGTTCTTGCCTCAGGCAGGGTCATATGCCCAGTGTTGCTAGTATCCTGGGGATGTACTCATTGCTTGAGCTTGAGCTGTGCAGTGACGCAGGGATGCTTTGGGATTCTGGGGAAGCCTGTTGACATTCCACAACCATCCTCAGGCCCAAAGCTGGGATGCTCACACCCCTTTGCCACATCCCCCACACAGATGGAGAACTTATCTCTCAGTTAAAGCTGCCCCTGGTGATGCAGAGCAGGTTCAAATCAAAGCCAAGAAATGTGAAGGCACTGGGTCCTGGCCGGGTAGCTCAGTTGGTTAGGGCATCATCCTCATACGCCAACGTTGCAGGTTTGATCCCTGATCAGGGCACATACAAGAATCAACCAATGAATGCATAAGTAAGTGGAGCAACAAATCGATATTTCTCTCCCTCTCTAAAAAAAAAAAAAAAATCAAGTTTGAAGGCACCTGGCTTGGGAGCCTTCGCTCTGCCAGCACTCATGATGAAGCGAGAATGGGCATCAGAGAGCATTGTTCAAGCTCGTACCACAGATGAGAAAATGGAGGCCTAGAGGTCAGTCACTTGCCAAGGCATGAGACCAGGACAGGGCCTCCGTCTTCTGCCGCCTAACTTAGTGCTTTTCTAGCTAAAATAAAATGCAGTGACTGTTCCTGGAAAGACAGGTCACTGGAATATCTGTTTGTTTTTAATCCTCACCCAAGGATTAGAGAGAGTGGAAGAGAGAGGGAAGAGAGAAATATCCATGTGAGAGAAACACATCGATTGGTTGCCTCCTGCACACGCCCTGACCAGGGCCCAGGCAGGGAGGAGCCTACAACCGAGGTACGTGCCCTTGACTGGAATTGAACCTGGGACTCTTCAGTCCACAGGCCGACGCTCTATCCACTGAGCCAAACTGGCTAGGGCTGGAATATTTTTTTAACTGAGAAAACATTTTCCTCCTTTCAAAATATTTTTGTTCGTCACAATGTCAAAAGTTCCTTTTTCCCCACATGCACCAGGTCCCTCCCTGTGATCTTCCCAGACAGTACATGATCGCAGTCCGGACCCTGACCGGCCAGGCCCCAAGGAGGACAAGGCGAGAACCTGTGCTCCCTGTGTTTCTGCTCTTTGTCCTTCTGTCCTAATTAGACCCAGGACTAATATTTACCTTGCATTCTACAAACAGGAAATGGGGGAGGGAGGGGAACAGGGAGGGGAGAGGGGCTGTGTGGAACCAGCAGTTGCTCTCGTCTAGCCCAGGCCCACAGACAGGCACGAGGAGACAGGGGTTTGGGCTGGTCCCTCTTCCCAGCCAGGCAGCAGGTCCTGGGAGATGAGAAGAAATAGAGCAGGGACCCTAGAGGCCCTGGCCCCGGCTCCACGTCCCAGCAACCACTATACACAAACATTCCTCCACAGCTTCCCAGACGGGCAGGAGGGGAATGGGACCCTCCGTCAGTGGCTGCGAGGCCGGGCAAACGTTGGCTGTTCCTGCCCCAGTGTGTCCTGGGCAAGGTGGGCAGGACTCATCCAATCACACCCGTGTCTCTTTTTTCTTATATCTGTGTTTTGTGACCACACAAACCTCCCCATTGGTTTACATCAGTGGTTCTCAACCTTCCTAATGCTGCGACCCTTTAATACAGTTCCTCATGTTGTGGTGACCCCCAACCATAAAATTATTTTCATTGCTACTTCATCACTGTAAATTTGCTACTGTAAACAATATGTAACTATATATGTGTTTTCCTATGGTCTTAGGTGACCCCTGTGAAAGGGTCGTTCGACCCCCAAAGGGGTCGCGACCCACAGGTTGAGAACCGCTGGTTTACATCCATATATGTACAGATTATTAAGCACTTACTATATTTCATGGGGTTTACGTTCATAATCTCCATTACTCCTCATAGCCAAGTACTATTCCCAATGTACAGATGAGTAAACTGAGGCACCCAGAGATTAAAGCGACTGCCACCACGTGTTAGTACTGGAAGGAGCCTCGGGAAGACCTTGTGACCCTGCTGGCCCAAGTTGGCCCATGCCTCGGGGAAGGAGGGCGGATGATGGTGGTATACTGGTCTTTCCTTTGTGACTTCCTCCCAAACCTGTCCTCCCAGGAGGTGGGGTGGACTATCTATTCACTTGTCCTCATGGCCCTGACCTGCTGACCTCTTCCTCACAGCTGATTTCTTCATGTTAGTTTAACATTAACCCAGAGGGGTCAGGAGGAGCCCTGAGAGTCCCGGGAGCGGACACACTATGCCGCACGTCCGAGGGCCGTGGCCCCCTGGCTGCCTGGCCGTGGTTGCTCTGTTTAGCCTTGTGCACAGCCAGCATGGTAAGGAGGTCTTGGAAGCTGGGACAGGCTGGGGGGCTAGGAGATGGGCCCATGGGCGGGGGTCCCCTTGCTCGACAGAGAACCCAGAGCCTGCCTCCAGATGGGCTTCAGCCCACGGTATCCAGCTTAGGGAAGGAGTCCGGTGCTCAGGCCTGGCTGGATGGGACCACTTCTCTCTTGCAATATGGCGAGCGGGCTGGGGGTGACCAATTAAAGGAGCGGAGGCCATCCCAGACCTCTGCTTTCGGAAGCCGCCAGGGTAGGCCAGGCTCGCTTCCTGCCCTTGCGATGGGCTTCCTCAGGCCACCGTCCCACCCCTCCTACTGCAGTGTTCCTGGCCCCTCAGCAAGCACTGTCGCTGCTCCAGCGGGCCCGACGCGCCAACAGCGGCTTCATGGAGGAGTTGCGTAGCGGCAACCTGGAGCGAGAGTGCCTGGAGGAGCAGTGCAGCTACGAGGAGGCCTTCGAGGCCCTGGAGTCTTCCACGGCCACGGTGAGGGCTGGGGGCCCTCCCAGCGGGCCCACCTCTAGGACCACAAATGAGGGGAACAGGGAGCTCACAGTCTTCGCTGGTAATCTCACCTCTGGGCCCCATTTCACTGGGCTGCCAAGATGAGCAGCCCTTTGCTTGGAGGCCAGACACCAGGTCCCAGGGCCTGCGGAGGCTCCAGGACCTCAGGGGCCTCTCAGTTCTCAGACATATGACTATGTCGGGACCTCCGGAGCCCCAGACCCCAGTGGCCTCTCGGCTTTGGCTTTTCTGCTAACTCTGCCACCTCGAGGTACGGGACTGTGGTGAGGCTGGGAGCCCTGGCAGCCTTTCCCTCCCTTGGGGCTCTGTCTGGGCCCCACGCCCCCTCTCCTCCTGTCCACCCACCCAGGGCAATCCCTTCCTGTCTTTGTTGGGGTGAGGGAGCGCCCCTCCCTTCAAATACCCTTCTCAGTGGACTTGGGCTTTTGGAAACAAAAGTAGGGAACTCTGCCATAGACCTCCCAGAGCCTCCCCTGTGTGACCAGGGTAAGAGGAAAAGGAAAGTATAACGAGACATAACATTTACTAAGAAACAAAACAAAAAGGGTCCTGCCACAGCCTCACACTCAGCCCTTGTTTTGCAGGATGCGTTCTGGGTCAAGTACACAGGTGAGCACTGGGAAAGGCCTGCTTCAGGGAGGGCGTGCTGGGCCCCAGTTAGAGCGTATTCTGCTCTAGAGACTCTGGTCCATCAGTTCATCCACCCCCCACCCCCTGCCTCTTTCCTTCCATGCATCTGCTGTCCATCTCTCTGTTTCTGAACGTTGTCCTGCCCTTGACTTAAGCCCATCCTGTCCCTACCCTAATACCAAAGGTGTTTCTGGGTCTCTTCCAGCTTGTGACTCGGTGAAGAAATCTCGAGAAATGCTCGTTAAATGCCTGGAAGGTGAGGACCTGACATGGGGGTGGCGGGACCGGATGCCAGGGGGCCAGCCTGGGAGAAGAGCAGAGTAAGGGTGGGTTAGGAGGTGGCCCAGCAGGGCAGCCCCTAGCAGCTGACACTGCCTTTCCTTTCCTGCGATCAAAGATGTATCATTGTGCCTGGCTCTGTGCCTGGCAGTCAATACGATGAATAATATTGGAGAAACGAGCAAATGAATGGATAATGAATTAACCTTTAAGGCCTCACTCTCATCAGGGCTCCTCTTTCCCACGTCTCCAGGACAGAGCTTTAATGAGGTCACATTCATTCTCGAAAACCTGGAGTGGCTCCCCATTGCTTCCACTACAAAGCACCAGCTTCTTAGCCTGGCGAAGTTTGCAGGGTCTAGCCTTCACCTCCCCTCTAGCCTTATCTCCCATCACACCAACCATGACCCAGACCCCAGCTGCACTTCTTTGAACATGCCAAGATGGTTCGACTTCCTGGCCCTGGCTCTCATCATCGTCTTCCCCTGGAGCAGTCATTACAGCCTGCTGACAACATCCCTGTCCTTCGAGGATTAGTTTAATGCCATCACCTTGCGAAGCCTTATTATACACTATTAGTGTGACAGTAGGCTCCATAACATGGAACTGTAATTACTGGCCATCCTTTCAGTGGTTAAATAACTTATTCAACAGACATGTGATGTGCCAGGCACTATGTCAAGTGATGGGGGTTTTAAGAGGTCAAGGAGCTCACAGTTTCACAGAAAAACAAAAACACGAAACATCCAGGTGATTGCTGGGAAAGTTCTGTTGCAGGTGCCGAGAGAACGTCAGAAGAAGGAGCCTTTAGTTTGTCAACAAACTCAGGGACCGCTCCCTAGAAGAAGTAGAGTCCTACCTGGATTTGTGGGACACACCGATGAGTGTATATCAAGGCAAAGGAAAGGGCCTGTGCTAAGGCCCTGAGGCACGAGGAGCTAAGCTAACAAGGCAGGTAGCCCAGGGCCTGACTAGGCCTTGTTCCCGGGTTCATCCTGCTGGCCACGAGGAGACACTGCGTATAATTAGTTCCACGAGGGCAGGGACCTGCCTTGACGAGGACTGACTTGTTCATCACGGTGTCCTTAGTCCCTGGCACAGTGCCTGTCGGAGGGTTGCCACATGGTGGGCACCAGTAAATATTTAGTGACTCCTGTTAAATGGATTGGACAACTGCTGAGTGCAGAGGAGGTGCTGAGTAAATTCAGGTTAAGGGTTGCGAGCCGGGAGCCAAGCTTTGCTAAGTGAAGGGGGGGGCAAATCCTGCAGGTAACTGTGCCGAAGGTCTGGGTATGAACTACCGAGGGAACGTGAGCTCCACCCGGTCAGGCATCGAGTGCCAGCTATGGCGGAGTCGCTACCCACATAAGCCTGAGTGAGTGACGGGCAGGCCTGTCTGCCAGTGGGCTGAGAATGGGGAGCAAGGAGACGGGGTTGGGGTGGCGGGGGAGACACGGCCTCTAGCTGAGCAATTTCCTTTTCCAGAATCAACTCCACCACCCACCCTGAAGCAGACCTGCAGGAGAATTTCTGCCGCAACCCAGATGGCAGCACCACGGGGCCTTGGTGCTACACTTCAGACCCCACTGTGCGGAGGGAGGAGTGCAGTATCCCTGTCTGTGGTGAGCGGGGGCCATTGGGCGGTCCATGGCCAGGCAAGGGGTCTCCATGGGGCCAGGGGCCGTTGGTCAGGGATGTCAGGAGACCAGAGAGAGTGGGCTTCCAGCCTCCACCCTCCCTCCCATCCTCACTTCCGTACGACCCAGGCTGCAGCTCATCCAGGTACGCCTTCCTTCCTGCTCGGGACACTGTTCCCTTCAGCAAGGCCTCCCTGGCCATTTCAGTCCACGTGCCCTTTTCTGAGCACCTCAGAGCATTATTATTTCCCGCTAGGCAGCAGTTAGCTACCGTCACAATAATGCTGCAGAACCCACAAAATCACCACCACCACAAAAGCTCAGGGGCATACACCAACAAGCATTCACTTCTTACGTGTCTGGGGGTGGGCTGGGGCGGCGCGGCTCCTGGGTCTGTGGGTCCATGATGTAGCCTGGGCTCGGCTGGTGGCTCTGCTTCAGAGCTGGGCTTCTGCGTGGCTTAGGCGCAGGTCTGCTCCACACATACTCACTCTGGGGCAGAAGCTAAAGGCATCATCTTCCTTTGGTGATGGCAGAGTACAAAACTCAGCAGAAATACACCATGTGTCTGTCTTCAGGCCTAGGCTTAGAACTGGCACAGTCGGTTCTGCCCACGTGCCATTGGCCAGCGCAACCACAAGGTCAAGAGGTGGAGAAAGCATGCTGAAACTGACCCATTGCCCTGTGTAGACATCTGGAGTCCTCCCAGCTGTATTTCCCGTGTGCCCCTAAGAGAACACAGAATCCTTTAAAAACTCCAGGCAGTCACTACCAATAGATTACAGGTAGCCCTGCGATAGTTACAGGAGGTGAAACCTAGTTACTATCTCGGGCTTGTGATGCACCAGACACGTCTACATTTATTTTGTTTAAATCTCTCAACAACCCTGCGAGAACAACATCAGTCAGTACCCCTTTCAGAGGCAAGCACACGGCAGCTCAGAGAGGCGTTACCTGAGGTCTTGCAGGAAGAAGGCTCGAGGCAGGGATTCAGCTCCGGGCTGTCTGGCTCCCCCTGTGGTCCCACCCTCTCTGCTCCCTTCCTCCTCACCCACCAGGCCAAGATCGCTTCACTGTGGAGCTGACCCCGCGCTCCAGAGTCCCCACAGCGAGCCTGTCACCTCCGGCTGACCAGTGTGTCCCTGAGCGTGGCCAGCATTACCAGGGTCGCCTGGCGGTGACCGTACAGGGGTCCCCCTGCCTGCCCTGGGCCAGCGTGCAGGCCAAGGCCCCGGGCAAGGACCAGAACTTCAAACCACATGTGCCGCTGGTGGAGAACTTCTGTCGTAACCCAGACGGGGACCAGGAGGGCGCGTGGTGCTACGTGGGTGGCGGGAAGCCCGGTGACTACGAGTACTGCGGCCTGAACTACTGTGGTGAGAGGGCAGGGCTGGGGCCCGAGACAGGGCACGAAACCTGGAGGGAATAACAGGAACAGCCTTCCCTAATTTACGGTTACCACGTGCGCACGTGAGTACGCTCACTGCAGCCTTCCACTGCCCAGGTGGGACTAGGTTTTCTCCCCATTTCACCGCTGAATATAATGAGGCCCTGAGGTTCTAGGAGGTGGGTGAGGAGTGGCCGGGTCCTGTCCCAGCCGGTGCCTGGCTCTCTGCAGAGGAGCCGGTGGACGAGGTGACGGTCGATGGGCAGAGCCAGGACCTGGAAGGGACCATCGATGGGCGCACCACCGAGGAGAAGTTCCAGCCCTTCTTCAGTGAGAAGACCTTCGGGGCTGGGGAGGCAGGTGAGGCTGCCAGAAGTGGGGGCAGGTGGGTGCGTGGTCGTGGGGCAGGGTCTGCGCTCGGCCCCTCACCACCTGGCTTTGCTCGCAGACTGTGGGCTGCGGCCTCTGTTTGAGAACAAGTCGCGGGCGGACAAGACGGAGCACGAGCTGCTGGAGTCCTACATCGACGGGCGCATCGTGGAGGGTTGGGACGCGGAGAAAGGCCTGGCGCCCTGGTGGGTCCCTAAGCCCAGCTGCCTTCACTGGGCTGCAGCCCCCACCTCTGCCCCCAGCCCTGGAGGGGTTCTCTCCCCCCACAGGCTTCATGGGTAATGGGCGCTGAGCACCGGCACCTCATTGAGTCCCAGCGATCTTTTGAGATTGGCTTTGTTAGTTCTCATAAGCAGGGGGCATGGCTGAGGCCCAGGGCGTTTCAGTGACGCTGCTGATGGACAGTCTGGGGCCAGGAGAACTGGGGTCAAGTCCACAGCAGGGCCTGACCCGGAGCTGGGCTCAGCTGCACAGCTCTGGCCGGGAGGGAGCCGGAGAGGGGTGCTCAAGGCAGGACGCTGCCCCTCACTGTCACATGGATGGCCCCGGCCCCAAAGGTGACCAGGTCCAGCAGGCAGTTCTGTCCAGTTCTTAAAAATGGGACTTTGTACTTCTGGGGCCAGTGGGTGGGAGCGGGGGGGG
>NW_005362439.1:3079956-3084611 GCF_000412655.1 Myotis brandtii
CTCTCATGCTCCCCGTTCTCCCTCACAGGCAGGTGATGCTTTTCCGGAAGAGTCCCCAGGAGCTGCTGTGCGGAGCCAGCCTCATCAGTGACCGCTGGGTCCTCACTGCTGCCCACTGTCTCCTGTACCCCCCTTGGGACAAGAACTTCACTGCGGATGACCTTCTGGTGCGCATTGGCAAGCATTCCCGCACCAGGTACAGAACTGGGGGCACAGGGGTCTGGCGGGGGTCTCAGCCCTCCAGCGTGATGGTGAGGGGCTCTGGTGCCTGGGACACACGGGGCATGTCTGTCAGCCTCCCGCCGTGGAAAACAGTCTGTGCCGCAGAGTCTGTCCTGCCACATCCCGATAGGCTGGGAGCTGGGGTCAGAGGAACTAAGACTTTGCAAAGAGCAAAATCCTGGCCTGTCTCCAGACACCAGGACATGGCCCAGGTGTGACCTTGAAGAGAGGCTCTCTGGACCAGAGCCTGCCGCCTGCGTCCCTCCCCATAAGCCCTGTGCAGCTCCGCCCGCGGGTCCCCCTGACTCTCAGACCTTGAGGGCAGGCAGTTTCCTTCCTCCGGGAACCGCTGCCTCTGAGTGGCTTATGGCTTCTCCGTTTCTCTGTTGGGGTCTGCGCAGGTATGAGCGAGGCATCGAAAAGATCTCCATGCTGGAGAAGATCTACATCCATCCCAGGTACAACTGGAGGGACATCCTGGACCGCGACATCGCCCTGCTGAAGCTCAAGAGGCCCATCGCCTTCAGCAACTACATCCACCCCGTGTGCCTGCCCGACAAGCAGACGGCAGCCAGGTGGGGCAGCCAGGGGGCCGTTAGCTGAGAAGTCTGGGCTGGGCTCTGGGCCTGACTGACCCTGGTAGGCCTTGCAGAAGGGCCTTCCTTTTTCCAGGCCTCAGTTCTTTGAACAAGCCTGAAAGTTCTTTGTGCACTGGTGTTTGAGATTCAGGTCTCTAAGGGATGGTGTTGGGGCTAGAGGCTATTGGAGGGTTGGTTCTCACCAGGTCCCTCTGCCTTCCCCAAAGGTTGCTCCAGGCTGGATTCAAAGGGCGGGTGACGGGCTGGGGCAACCTGAAGGAGACGTGGGTAGCCAGTCCTTCCGAGGTGCAGCCCAGCGTCCTGCAGGTGGTGAACCTGCCCATCGTGGAGCGACCGGTCTGCAAGGCCTCCACCCGCATCCGCATCACCGACAACATGTTCTGTGCTGGCAAGTCCCCCGGGTGTGGCTCGGCGGGAGGGAGCAGCGGGGCCTCAGGTTGGGGGAATGGAGACATGTTAGGAGCACAGACCTGTTCAAGCCCTGGCGCCAGTCACTCACAAGCCGCACGACTGGGCAAAGTCGCTTAACCTCTTGCAGATTCCGGTTCTTCCTCTATAAATGGAGATAAAAGCCTCTATTCCAGAAGGCTGTGTGAGGGGTTCAGTGAGGTGTCGTGCTGGTCACTGGTTAAGTTGTCAGGATGTGTTGGCCCAGAGAGCAGCAGAGACCTTGGGGGTGGAGGGAAGCCATTGATGTGTTCAGTCATTAAACAGATATTTATCGAGTGCCTACTATGAGCCATGAAGTATTCCAGAGTATACAACAAGGACTCAGACGAACAGTGCACTTGTCTTCAGAGAGCTTTCCTAGAAGGAGGGAGTGTCAGAAAACAGATTTAGAGTAGCAATCCCTGCTGGGAAGAAACAGGAAGCAGAGTAAAGTAAGGGAGAGAGAGAGATGGGGACAGGAGTGCTTTTCTAAATAGAGTGGCTGGAGAAGGTCTCTCTGAAGTGACATTTGGGCAGAGACCAGAAGTGAAGGAGTGAATCAGTCTAGGGAAGTGTACTGCAGGCTGAGGCGACAGCAGGGGCCAAGGCCCTGAGGTGGAAGCAGGCTTGGTGTGTCTGAGTGGGAGGCCTGAGTGGCTGGAGTTCAGTTAACACAGGAACGACAGCAGGAGATGAGGGAAGATTGGTGGGCAGGCAGAGATGGGCACTTCCATTAGGGCCCGGAAGGACTTTGGCTTTTATTGAGATAAGAAGTGATTGGAGGGTTTGGGGCAGGTGAATAAATGGTCTAACTTAACTTAAAATTTTTTTTAAATGTTAGTGTAATTTCTTTCAGACTCACAGAAAACTGTAAAAATAATACAAAGAATTTCTGTATATCACCATTGAGATTCTGCCACCCCCACTTTGCACAACACACATACACACACTGTTTGAGAGGAAATTGTGCATATGGTGATTTTTTAACCCATCTAATTGAGTATTTAAAAAAAAAAAAAGGATGCTCTCTTACATAACCACAGTATAATTACTAAATCAGAAAATTATAATGATAAAGTACCATTATCTAATCTGTAGACATTATTCAGATGTTTTCTATGTCCTACTTGCTAATGTCTTTTTATAGTAAAAGACAAAAAATGTTTCTCTCCTCTGGGATCCAATCCAGGGTTACTCACTGTATTTAGTTGTCAGTCTTTGTCTTCCATGACCTTGACATATCTGGTGAGGACAGGCCCGTGACTGTAGACTGGCCCTCCATTGCGTTTGTCTCGGGTTTCTTAGTGATCAGATTCAGGCTAAGTGATGTTGAGTCCTCGGTGCATCCCGGTAGCAGGCGTGTAATGTCTGTATGTCTCATAACTGGTGAGACTAACTCTGACCTCTTGGTTAAGGTGGTGTCTGCCTCAGCCAGGTTTCTCGCTGTAAAGTTCTGTTTTTCTCTTTGTAATTAATAAATATCTTGTGGGGAGAAACTTTGATACTGTCTATCCTGTTTCTCATCAAATTATTCTCCCAAACTATGGTGGCTGCCAAATGGTGATTTTTCTAATTCTGTCATTTCTGCAATTATTGTTTTGCGGTAGAGACGACCTTTGCTCTAACCGGTTTGGCTCAGTGGATAGAGCGTCGGCCTTCAGACTGAAGGGTCCCAGGTTCGATTATGGTCAAGGGCATGTACCTTGGTTGCAGGCACATCCCAAGTAGGGAGCGTACAGGCAGCTGATCGATGTTTCTCTCTCATCCATGGTTCTAACTCTCTATCTCTATCCCTCTCCCTTCCTCTCTGTAAAAAATCAATAATAAAAATATATATATATATTTTTAAAAAGATTAAGTATAAAAAAAGAAAAAAGAAACATTGATGTGAGAGAGAAACATTGTCAGTTGCCTCCTGGGGATTGAATCTGTAGGGGAGGATCCTCCAACCAACTGAGCCACCCCGCCAGGGCCCACTCTGTTAGCGTTTTAGCCTTTATAACTTTTTGCCACTCAATTAAAATTTTTATGTAGTCAAATTTCTTAACAAAGTTAAGAAAAAACCTTGCTTATGCTCAGGTCATAGAGAAATTCCCATGGTTTCTTGTAGTGCTTGGTTTCATTTTTCTACACTTAGATCTGAGTCTTTGGACTTTATGCTTGTGTATGATGCAAGGTATGGATCGAATTCATCCTTTTCCAAATGCCTCAGCAGCTGTCCACACCATTTATTAAAAATTGTATCTTTGAAATCACCTTTGTCACATACTAGATTTCTATGTGCTTAAGTCTGTTTCTATTTGAAGACATCCAATTTGGATCTCCTGATCTTTGTTCATTATATTAAACACCATCTTGTTTTAATTATAGAGGCTTTAGAGTATGTTTTAACATCTGGTAGGGCTTATTGTCTGTCATAGTTTATCTTTTTCAGAGTTTTCCTGGAAATTCTTACGTATTTGTTTTTCCATGTGAACTTTGGTATCAACCTGTCTAGCTCCATAAAAAGGTTTGTCGGTGTTTTTGTTGGGATTATGTTAAATTTATAAATGCATTTAGGGAGAACTGACATCTTTCTGTTGTTGAGTCATTTTATCCAAGGACAAGAAATGTTTCCCCATTTGTCCAGGTCTATACTGTGCCTTTTTATAGTGATGCAGTGTATTATGACTTTTTCTCTTTGACACCTTGTTTTTTCCCCCTCTTAATTTTGTTGAGTAAATTAGCTGTTGGTTGCAGAAAAAAACAAAAGATACTTAGGAATTTGACTTATTTATTAGGTTTATTGTTTTTCAATTCTGTACCTCATTAGTTTTTGCTTTTACCTTTTCAAAAATTTTCTTATGCTTTTTAAAAAAAATTTTATTCTCTTTTGAGCTTTTTTTTTAAAAATATGTTTTATTGATTTTTTACAGAGAGGAAGGGAGAGGGATAGAGAGAAATATCTATGAGAGAGAAACATCAATCAGCTGCCTCTTGCACACCTCGTACTGGGGATGTGCCCACAACCAGGGTACATGCCCTTGGCCAGAATAGAAACTGGGACCTTTCAGTCCGCAGGCTGACTCTCTATCCACTGAGCCAAACCGATTAGGGCTCTTTTGAGCTTTTTGCACTGACAATTTGGTTACTTAGAAAATATCTTTATTGGTTTCAGAGAGGAAGGGAGAGGAAGAGATATAGAAACATCAATGATGAGAGAGACTAATTGGTTGGCTGCTTCCTGCATGCCCCCCACTGGGAATTGAGCCTGAAACCCGAGCATGTGCCCTGACTGGGAATTCATAGGTTGATAATCAACCACTGAACCACACTGGCCAGGCTGGTTAATTTACTTTTTTTTTTTATTGCTTAAATTATTACAAAGAGTATTACATATTTCTCCTTTTTCCCCCCCACCCTTGA
>NW_005362439.1:3087888-3089140 GCF_000412655.1 Myotis brandtii
ATTTACTTTTTAAAAAAAATATATATTTTTATTGATTTCAGAGAGGAAGAAAGAGGGAGAGAGAGAGAGAGAGAGAGAGAGAGAGAAAAACATCCATGATGAGAGAGAATCATGGATTGGCTACCTCCTGCAAGTCCCTCACTGGGTTGTGGAGCCCACGACCCAGGCATGTGCCCTTGACCAGAATCGAACCTGGGACCTTTCAGTTCCCAGGCTGAGGCTCTATCCACTGAGCCAAACCAGCTAGGGCTGGTTAATTTACTTTTGATCTTTAATTTTTATTGAGTGCATTTTTCCTCTTTATAAAAAACACTAGTGTTATTATTTTTTTAGAATAAGTTATCTCTAATTTCAATGTGTATTTTTAAAAAAAATATATTTTATTGATTTTTTTACAGAGAGGAAGGGAGAAGGAAAGGGATAGAGAGTTAGAAATATCAATGAGAGAGAAACATCGATCAGCTGCCTCCTGCACACCCCCCATTGGGGATGTTGCCCGCAACCAAGGTACATGCCCTTGACCGGAATCGAACCTGGGACCTTTGAGTCCGCAGGCTGACGCTCCATCCACTGAGCCAAACCGGCCAGGGCTCAATGTGTATTTTTTTTTCACCCAAGGTGATTAATAGGTGTTTTTAAAAATTTCAGATGGGAGGGGCCTGTTGTATTTTCACTTTAATAATTTTGAGTTTTACTGCATTATGAGAATATTGTTTGTAATATTTCTTTACCTTATGGAACTGATTTTTTTTTTGAGACAGAGCTGTTGGATTAATTTCTGTGAGTGGTTCATGTGTGATTGAGGAGTGTAGGTGTGTTCTTTATTCAGATGTTTGATACATATTCATAAATGTACCTGATTATTTAGATCATTTAAATCCTTATTTTCAGTTCATTTGAACTGTCTTGTACTGACTTTGGTGTGTTAAATTTTATTATAGATGTATTTGTCTCCTTGCATTGCTTATAGTTTTTTTTTTTACTTTATAAATGTGGTTGCTGTTTTGTGCAGATATTCATAATTGTTATTTATTCATTGTATGTAAATTATGGCTTTTAGCTTTAAATGTGTCCTTTTTTATTTTCAATATTAGGATTACTATCCCTGCTCTTTTTGTTTCCATTGGCCTGATATACCGTTGCCCATCTCTTTAATTTTAGCCTTTGTGAATCACTTTGTTATATATAGCATAGTTGAGTCTTGCTTTGTGAGTCAAATGAAAACCTTTTTGTTTTGTATTGAGTTAAGCCC
>NW_005362439.1:3089200-3118212 GCF_000412655.1 Myotis brandtii
CATTACTTCATTATTTTATAATATTTACATGTATCGTGCTTCATTTGCTGTGTTTTCCCCTATGTGATCTTTTAAGAAAATATATGTTTAGGAAGGTTTACATTTTTGTTCTACTGATCATCTTTGGACTTACACCTTTTTGAAATGCCCTTAGTTCCTTTTCTTTTCTTTTTTTTAAGAATGCCATTTATTTTATTTTTTAATATGTTTTTATTGATTTCAGAGAGGAAGGGAGAGGGAGAGAGAAACATCAATGAGAGAGAATCATTGATCAGTTGCCTCCTGCACGACCCCCATGTCCCCTACTGGGGATCGAGCATCAATCCTGCAACCTGGGCATGTGCCCTTGATCAGAATTGAACCTGGGACCCTTCAGTCCACAGGCCAATGCTCTATCCACTGAGCCAAACCGGTTGGGCTCCTTTTCTTATATAACTTAATTGTAACTCCCACCCACTGGCTATCTAACAGTGAGTTTACTTTCCTTTCTCTTCTCTCATTTTGAGCTGCATTTTTTTCTACTTGTCAGAACATTGGTCCTTTTGCTGAAGCACTAATCTCTTGGTTGGATGAAGCTCATCTGCTAGTAGATTCTTCAAGAAGGGTTTTGAGCATAGAACTTCCTGAGCTCTTATATAATTGTTTTTCTGTAGCCTGACAATCAGCGTGGTGGCATATAAAATCTGTGGTTCACATTTTCCTTCCTTGAATTTTTTGAAAATGATGGCTTTATTGTTTACTTTGTATGTAGTTTTTGAAAAGTCTGATGTCGGTATGATTCTTTGGACCTGGTAATGTATCTGGTCTTTTTGCTTGGAGGCCTTGAGGTTTTTTCTTCAGAGTTGAGGGTTTCAGGCCAGTGTTGCCTGGTGCTCAGTGGATCTTTCAATATGTACACTCAATGTTTTTATTTCTGTGCAGTTTTTTTTGATATTGTAAATATTCTTTTTTATTACTTAGTTCTTGAGGGACTCAAATTTCTTCTTTGGTCTGAGTTCCATTTCAACCACTCTTTTGCTTTGCATTTTTCTTATTGTTTTGTCCATTTTTGTTAATCCTCACCCGAGGATATTTTTCCATTGATTTTTAGAGAGTGGAAGGGAGGGGGAGAGAGAGAAAGAGAAACACTGATGTGAGAGAGACCCATCAATTGGTTGCTTCCCACATGCACCCAGACCAGGGCTGATCAAGCCTTCAACCAAGGTACGTGCCCTTGACCAGAATCAGACCCGAGACCCTTCAGCCAGCAGTTGACACTCTCTATCTACTGAGCCAAACCAGCCAGGGCTGTCCACTTATTTTTAATTTTTGAATTTCTGAGTCAAGGTGTTTTTTCACAGTCCAAAAATTTGAGGAAATTTAATTGTTTTGTTTCATGGGGGAGGGTTTTTATTAGCTGAGGTGTTTTAATCCTCATTTTATGTTTCCCTATAGTATCTTTGAATAGATCTATTTAGTTTTCTTTTATTCATTGTGTAGATTTGGGGTTATTTACAAGGGTTTACATTTCAACTGGGTTTATATGTCAATCACACTCACTTTTGTATCCCATTCTCATCACCACTAATTAGATATATTAGGGTTGAAGTTTGGGTGCTCTCTGTATTGTAGTTATGCTGGAGGTGTGGTGTTTTTGTTTGTTATATAAATATACATATTTTATTGATTTCAGAGAGGAAAGGAGGAGAGAGAGAAACATCAATGAGAGGGAATTATTGGTTGGCTGCCTCTTGCACACCCCCTATTGGGGATTGAGCCTGAAACCTGGGCATGTGTCCTTGACTGGAATTGAACCCGGGACCCTTCAGTCTGCAGGCCAGTGCTCTATCCAATGAGCCAAACTGGCTAGGGCGAGGTGCAGTTTTTGTGTAGTTTCTGTTGTTCCGCATTGTTTGTGGAGGGTATGTGGTGAGGTTTGAATAAAGGCAGCACCACCACTGCGCTCAGCTACCTGTAAGTCTAACATATTTTTTAAGTCCTACCTGTTGAGTGGAAAACTGATTGTAGGTGGGCAAAAGCAAAATTAGTTCCGGGGTAGAGGTGCATGTGATGTGACCAGTGTAGAAGTGGTGAGAAGTGGTTGGATTTGGGACATAGTGGGATATAGTGAGGAAATCGCTGACAAGATTTGTACAAGAATTGGTGTGGGGTGAGAAAATGAAGAGTTACGGATGATGAGAAGAGGTCAAGTGGACACTCATCTGGTATGTCTCTAGAAGGGGCTGGAGTATGCGCTATGCTCCTGAGTACTGCTGTTCTCTCTCAAGGTTACAAGCCCGATGAAGGGAAACGAGGGGATGCTTGTGAAGGTGACAGTGGGGGACCCTTTGTCATGAAGGTAAGCTAGCTTCTCTAAGGCCTGCCGCTGGTGGGTAGATCTGTTGGTGGGGTGGGTAAGGAGGGACCCCAGAATTCAGAAGTAGTTACCTGATAGGGCAACGCTGACACTACCATGGACTTGACAATTGAAAATCTCATGTTTCTTCCTTAGAGCCCCTATAACAACCGCTGGTATCAAATGGGCATCGTCTCGTGGGGTGAAGGCTGTGACAGGAATGGAAAATATGGCTTCTACACACATGTGTTCCGCCTGAAGAAGTGGATACAGAAGGTCATTGATCGGTCTGAAAGTTAGAGGACCATCCACATTCTAGGCTCCTCACTGTAAGATCACAGAAACCAATCCAGGGAAAGAATTATTTTTGTGGTTTGTTCCTAAAACTTTAGTTCTCAATAAAAGTGACTCTGTGAGCCTCATTGCTCCCAGTGCTATTCATGGGCAGCTCAGGTAGAGCCGGTACCATTACCAGATAAGGTGAGAGGGGAGATATATTCATAAATGTACCTTTTTACTTGTCCTTTAAGTCATCTATATCCTTACTTATTTTCAGTTCATTTGATCTGTTGTACATATTGCTGTTCCTGTTGGGCGCATGTATGACTGAGGGGGAACTAGGCCCTACAGCCTACGACAGGTATGGCAGTGAGTTTCCCTGGTGTGAAATGCTAATCAGATGGTAGCTATCTGGAGGACTGTATTGAGAAGGGCCATCCCTGAGCAGGATCTTCCCAGCCCAGAGCTGTAACCAGAGCAGGAGGAAGGGATTAAGAATTACAATTTTCCAGTCCTAGCTGGTTTGGCTCAGTGGATAGAGCGTCAGCCTGCAGACTGAACGGTCCCAGGTTAGATTCCGGTCAGGGGCACATGTCCAGGATGCAGGCTCAATCCCCAGTAGGGGGTGTGTAGGAGGCAGCCAATCAAAGATTCTCTTTCATCATTGATGTTTCTATCTCTCCCTCTCTCCCTTCCTCTGAAATCAATAAAAAAAACCCCATATATAAAAATAGAATTATAATACTGCAAATCTGCTTTTTAAATAAGGGTGCACATCCTCACAAGACTGCTTCCTTTGCAGTATAGCCGTCAGCACTGTGAGCTCTGCATCATTTGGTTTTTCAAATTAGCCTTTCTTTCTAAATATATCCTTCTACTATAGCATCCTCCAACTTCCCTTTAGCAACCCTAAGAGAGAGCGGCAAGTTTCATTGCAGGCAATGTAGGGGCCACCTGAAAATCATGACTGGAACCAAGAGGATTTCCACCAACCTTCATTTCTTGAATACCAGTTGAGTAAAAGGTAGTCTAGAAAAGTGCCTTTGAACCTGATGATTGCCCAAAAAGTCTTCCATCTAAATCTAGAACTTCTTAGTACTTAAGAGTGTTTCTGACTATGGAGAAGCCCTGTGGAGTTTTCTTCCAGAGCTGACTCCTCAGTTCACTGTGTGGTCTTCACTCCGACTGAGTGGGAAACAACTGTTAGTGTAGACTTAGACTCAGACTCAGACTTAGACTTAAACTCCAACTGGGCAGGAAGCTCCTAACCTCTCCCATATCCTTTGGTCTAATGACCTGAATTCAGACACCATGTGACAACCAGGTAGCCTAGCCAATCTCTGGGCACAATCTCACGTGCATTTGGGCAGCAAAGTGGCAGGAAGCCTACAAACTCCTTGGAACCATGGTGATGATGGGAGGGAAGCCATGACCAAGCCTCACAGAGAGAATGAGATTCCTTTGCTTCCCTAGGAGCTGCTTGTGGAAAGCAGGAAAGGTGAGTTCCTCCTGTTCCAAAAAAGCAAAAGGCAGTGCCTCGTCTGGGAGCCAAGGAAAGGTGGTGCTCCTTAGGCAAGTCGTTTTAATCTTTCTCTAACTGGCTGAATATTCACCTGGTCTCTAGAACAGGTGAGAGGTGCCCAACATGCCCAGATATGGAGCATCTTGGGAGCAGGTATAGTTAATGCAAACTTTATTTATAAAAGACTTTTAAATTAGTTGTATCATGCCATGCATTCATACAGAATACAGTAACCCTTCAGGGCTACAGGGAGAAGAGCTCACAAACTCAAAGGGAAACTATTAAAGAATTCCTAATAGTTAAAAGCTAGGAAAGATTAGGACAACTTTACAAATGAGCATTAAAAAGAAAAGGGCTACGGAAACCAGTCTGAGCTGAGTGGAGGGCCGCTGTTTACAGGTCTGTACACTAAACTAACACAGTCCTCTGGAGAGGCAGTGCTGATGGGGAAGCAGAGTATGTACAGATATTTGTGCCACGACTCCTCCCCAGACCCACGGCTGATACAAACAACCGGTTCGTGTACACTAGGCTCGCCGAGGCCGCTGTAAACTATGAGGACTCTAGTTTAGTAAACTAAAGCTGCAGGGTGCCAGGAGGGGGGCAGCTTCATTTGCGACTGCTCTTTATTCTTTCCAGTCTTTTTTTCAAGTCATCAATGTTAGCTGTGGAGGAGGAGGATGTGGTCATGGTTCCTGAAGAGTGAGACTGGTTAGAATCCAGGTCTGAATGCTGGTGCTGCTCCCGGGACTCCCGGAGCTGAGAGAGTTTGCTGTGCAGCATGTCTGTGGAAGAGGCAACGGTAGGAACGGCTGGTTTGGAGAGCAAAGAGGTCAACGGAGGTCGGTCTTCTTGCTGTCGAGAGAAAAAGAGTCATTGTCTAAGGGCAAGAGGTGGCCCTGGAACAACATATACCATGACTGGGTTGCTTCTCTGGGAAAACCTGTCCCTGCCCTGCTTGTCACTATCTCCCTGGCCCACATAAAAGGAAAGGAGCAGTACCTTTGTATTGTCCAGGCCACATCGCTGTCGGAGGATTTTTAGCCTTTCCAGGTAGACAGAAGGTCCCACCTCTTCTCCATTTGTGTTAGCGATGGAAGACACTGTGCTTGTGGGAGCAGGCACACATGTAACCTCCACCTGAGAGGAGATGCCTAGAGAGGAAATGTAGAAAGAATGTTCAGATATACATACCCCCCACTTTTAGGCTACCCTCGTTAATCTGCCACCAAAGGGAATAATTTGGGGCCTGGAGATAGCCATGGTACTTCATGACTAAAAAATCCACTGGAATCCTCCCGGAGTTAATCATAAAGGTACTCAGAAATATACAGGATAAGCTTAGTGAGAATTCCCAAGAACTGATGCAGAGGAGTGGATGTAAGCTGGGCCATCTACATCCTGGGCTATGCAGGGTTGTAAGCCTGTAAGCCCACAGCTGCCCTGGGCAACCCAGAAAACCTAAGCTACTCCGGAGTATATGTCCAGTGCCCAACTAAAGAAGCTAAAGACTTTAAATGTTTGGAAGACTTAGACCAGGTTCGGACCACGGGAAACAAGAGGAGAGCTCTTATTCAAACTGGGAGCACAGCAAGAAGCTCAGGGTTACAGTATATGCATGGAAAAGCATCGAAACTGAGGTGTCCAACAAACACCCAGAGAAGGGCTAGGAGATAGGATGTGAATTCCCAGCACTGAAACCAATACTCTGGTAGGAGAGGGAAAACCAAAACCAAAAAATCCACCACAGTGTCTAAGTTTCTGAAGAAACAATCACAACATGCAGGCATTTAAAATGACCTACTTGATATCAATGAAAATGCATTACATAAGCTAAATGATCAAGTACTGGGAGGATACACTCCCTTATTGTCAACAGGAAAGTAAAACAGGTCACTCTAGGGAAAAAGGAAACCTTTGATGTACAGATGAGAACACTGAGAGGGTGAAAATGAATGAAGAATAAGGGAAAAGCCAGCAATAATGGATGTTCAAACACTAAGGCATTTTGAAAGCATTCAGTAATCAGTGAGGTCACATGCTTATGTTGCACATATGCTGTTTAGGCCAAAAGCATCAATTAAACCTTGAACATCAGCAGAATTCTGTTAGACATTCTACTCACTATGATTCAAGAAATAAACTCTTTAAGGTGTTAAAAACAATAAAAACGATGCAAAAGAACAAACACAATTGAAGACACCCGGTGAGAGAGAACACAAGTGGAATCTGAAACCCACAAAAGGAACAGTTTTATAGGCAAACAGATTCTAAAATGTAAGAGTAGGTACAGTTCCCTGAACTCGGAGAGAACCAAATGCAGGACAAATGTGCGAGTTCTACTCTGCATGGTGAGAGGAAACTCTTGCAGATGGGTTTTTCTTGCGTTTAAGGCTTTTGACAGCTATTTTCTATGAACATCAGTCTTAAGTCTTCCTCTTAAGTCTTCCTTTTGTCTATAGATCCTGTGAGCAGTAATTCTCAGATACTGGCTTTTTTTTTTTTTTTTACTGTGGGAACAGTATATTTCAGCTTAACATTGGGATAAGCATTTATTCATATCATTCAACAAATATGTACTGAGTGTTTACTATGTGCCAGTAACAAAACAATCTTTACCCTTGTGGATTTTCAATTCTAGCAGTCAGATAAACACCAATTAACCTAACAAGTACCACAATGTATGGCATGTTAGAGGTGGTTGAGTGCTATGGAGGGTGAGGGGTAGGTTTCAAGTTGTAAATAAGGGCTCACTGAGCTAGTGGTATTTGAACAAAGACCTTAAGGAGGAAAGGGCTGGCCATAGGCTGTCTTGGGAAAGAGCAATGTATGCATAAGCAGCAGCCAGAGCAAAGGCCCTAAGAAGGCGTGTGTCTGGTGTGTTCAAGAAACAGCAAGGGGGCTGGTAGGGCTAGAGTGGAATGAAAGTCAGGGGAAATAGCAGGTGATGAGGTTCTAGAGGTACCAGGGGGCCATATAATGCAGGACCTCATAGGGCTTTTTGCCTTTGCTGAATGAAAGGGAGAGCCTTTGGAAAATGTTTGAGAAACTTCTTTTTGATGCTGTGTGTGGAAATAATATAGGGAGACGAGAGTGGAAGCGGGAAATTAGGAGGAGAGTGTTCCAATCCAGACCGGGGCAGCAGCAATGAAGGTGATGGGAAGTGTGGGTGGATTCTGCATACAGTTTGCAGGTAAAGCCAAAGGATCTCCTGACAGAGAGGAAGAGAAGACTCAAGCTGTGAGTCTGAGTAAATTAGGACAAGGGTGCCATCAGCTGAGAGGGAGAAGAATGCAAATGAAGCAGGTTTGAGGGAACAGCAGGAGCTAGAAACCCCAAACAGAGATGTCATGTAGTATGTATATATATCAGTCAAGATCAGGAAGGAGGTCTGAGCTTGACACTAAACAAACTGGGTCTTGCTGGCATATAAAAATGCTATTTAAAGTGATGAAAGTAGATGGATTAGTTAAGGAAGTGAGAGTAAGAAAGAAGAGATGATCGATCATGGACTGAACTCCGGGGGACTCCAACACAGAGATCAGGGACAGGAAGAATCAGTCAGGTCCAGGAGGAACAGCCAGCAAGGTGGGTGGAAACCAAGAGAGCACGAAGCCCAGGGAAGAAACTGTTTCAAGGGCAGGGAGATGCCACTGTCAAACACTGATGATGAGTCAAGGTAGGTGACAGAGTTGACCGTCTGGAGCAATGTGAACGTTACTGATGACCATTAAGTACTGAGGTGCATGATTATACATTTAAACAAATCAAAACCCCAGTTCCTGAGCTGGGAGCTAATTTGAGCTTATTCCTGGAGCTCCTAGAGGAAACCATACCTGTTGAACTGGGAATACGGCCTTTGCCCTCCCTCTCCATCTCAATCACCCGAAGGCCTCTCTCAACATAGCTCTGAAAGAACTGTGAGGAATTTTTCAGAAACGGTTCAATGTCGGCATCTGAATATTTCTTCTTATATTCATATAACTCTGCTAAGCCCTGGTTAACGAGAAAAAGAAAGAGGTGGGGTGGATGTTAGTGACACTTTTCCATAACACAGATCCCCATCTGGCTCAATCTTTTCCCTCTCACCTCTTTAGTATTCTCTTTAGAGCCAATCTTCTTAAAAATCTCAGCTAAGAAATCATTCACTTTGGCCTTTGATGATTTTTCATCCTGAAAAGTTGAAAGACACAAGGGAAGATTGGTTGGTTAGACTTGAGTTATTAATTAGGAACCAAAGATTGGGTAAGAACTGAAAATAGCTCAAAATCCAGACTTTCTGGTTTGCTCCTGCAGATGACAGAAACACCAGTGCTGCAGGGTCTGCAGCAGACCCAATGACACTGGGTTACTGAAAGCCTCTAGTCTCAGGTTTCAACTAAACTTGAAGAGAAAGGATCTGGCTCAGTCCTCCCTAAATAGAGTTCACATTGGATTTATCTGGTGACAATGCCTTAGGCACAAAGAAACTTTCTTAGGGACCAACAAATAAATAGTTTATATTTGAAATTTTCAAGGTGGAAATGGTTATAGCACCACAGCAGAAGAGTAAGACTGGACCAATCCCCATGCCTTTGACAAGATTACTTCCAGACAACCTCACTTCCCTCAACCTTTCAAGTCAGGCCACTCACGATTCGAGATGCTCCCTTTTCTGTTTCCTTATCTGACTTGCTCCCTGACTGGTCCATACTGTGCTTCATCATCCGGCAGAGGTGGGCCTCCAGCTCAGACTCGTTCTTGTTATCAATCATGGTCAGGTGGTCTAGGATCTGAAGGAGACATGAGCACATTCAAATAGCAGCAGTGCTCTTTCCACGATGTTCTCTCAAATGCCCTCAGAGATTGGTTGCTATTCTCACTCACCTTGGGCCCTTTTAATTTGCATAAAGTGTGCAGCAGTGTCTTTAGGGTCCTTATGGGAAATTCACTTTTGCACTGCTTCAGTTTCTCTTTGGGGAAGACCTTCATGAAAATGTGTATATCCAGAAGAATTCTGTCCAGATTAATGCTATTGATGGTATCAGGCAACAGTCGAACCATTCTCCAGAGACACTATTGGAAAAAGGAACAAAAGTTAGAGGGAGTGACTGAAGAATGAGGATAATTTGTCACCATTCATCTTCCTTAAGCTCTGGGATCACTTCTAAAAATGTCAGGGATATAAATGTGGCACTCAGATCTTTCAAGTGTGGCTGCTAAAAATGAAAAATTTTACTTACTTCAACCATGTCACTAGCTAAAGTGTAACAAATCATCCATCTAATCATCTCAGATACTTCTCCTTCCTACTTCCTAGACCTAGAGATAGGGCCTTAAATAATAAGAACATGTGGAAACTGTCTTGAGTTTGCTTGGTACCTGAGAGTACTAGTAGGGTAGTTCACATTGCTTACCAAAATCTAACCCAAGGAGACAAATATTTTACACTATTACAGTGTAACAATAGTATTATAATGTTATAGATATGTACATTTGGAGTTCTTCCATTAAAGAGACCAAAATATTTATTGGGCTATAGTTATCTTTCCCCCCAAAATAAATGAAACTTCTTTTGATTCTAGAAGAATTGGTGGGATATTTACAAAATAGTTCTTCCTTTTCACTGTTTATTTTCCCTTCCTCCACCCTAGCTCAGGCCGGGAATGATTTAGGCCTGAGCTAGGTTGGAGGAAGGGAAAATAAAGACCAACTGTATTTTTCAGGTGTGTCTTGGTCGATTTGAGTCTATGTCTTAGTTCCAACTCTTCTTTCCCCACACTTTAATAAAGTTTTGCATCTTTGAAAGAGATCAAATTATTTCAACTTCACCTTCATAACAAGCTCTGAGAATTTGGGAGAACTGGCTGTTGCTAGCAGGCTGTCTTGAAGCAAAACAAGTAGAGCACTAGGAAAAAACCCCAACAAAACAGCATTAATAAGTTTGAAATTTGCATTATAAATAAATTAGTAATTGAAAGGCCAAGTGTAAATATTCTCTACCCATCTAATAAACTGAGAGCTCATGGATCAAATAATTCGACATTCAGTTATTACTGGTAAGAAAATGGACATCAATCATTTAAGTTTTATAAATTACTACTTGGTAATTTTTGTCACTGTTTGCTGAGAGAGAAATGTACATAAAAGAGTGGTAACTGACACACTTCACAGCCCTAGTCTAGAAAACTCATTGCTACTCACTGTCTTACTGCAGTTCTTTACTGAGTTATTAGTTATAGCTGCTGTCTCAGGTTGGAATACCTTTGATTCTTGAGGAAAGAGTAATAAATCAATTTATCAGGCAAACCTAAAGTTACAACTGATCCAGTGCCTTCTGTTTTCTATGGGCAGACAAAAGAGGGGCTGTTCTAGGCTGTAATGCTGAGAGAACGCTATACCTCAGGATGTTGGTCTGGTCCGACTTCTCCAAAACCTTCACCACTAAGAGATTCACGGAGCGGATCACCTGTTGTCCTTCCTCCAGATCTTCAATTCGAGAATCCAGCATTAAGGTGATGAGGCCATGCATCAGGTCTTTCAGCACTCCAGTGGAAGCTTCCCGGGCTAGGCTCTCTATCTGAAAGAGCTATCCAATCATAACTGTTATAGGCATGTAACTCAATATACATGGCAAGGAAGATAAACATGGGTGGCTGTTCTAGTAAATGATTATATCGTATTCTTAAAAATTCAGAGTATTAGGAAAAAATACCACCACTCCCCCTCCCCCCGTCCAATAATAGCTGTAATTAATTGGTGTGCTTCATTCCTGTTATAGAAGTATTTTTAATGTGAGCAGATATATGTAAAATGCCAGCCAGGGCCTACATGCCTGATGAAGAAACTGGCAGGAAGCAGAATTCTAGGTAGTATGTAAGCATTTTACTTTGTATCCTAACAAGGTCAGCTGAAGTGTCGTCAACACCCAACAATAAGGTAAGCTGAAGTGTACATTTCTATAAGTGACACAGGACTCACTGAAACATCTGTACCAACTCAGGTGGAGTGAGGGACTTAAAGGGAAGCTCATGATCTGCAGAGGTGCCCTTACCGAAATCATGTTGCCAATGATACAGCTATACAACTTGATGATCTCATCCTTCTCCAATTTCTCATCTGCCATATGTGTGTTGTAGATGAGTCTTAACTGCATGAACGTGGCTATAAGAAACTGATCAATATGGCCAGACATAGCTTCGGCTTTATCTTCCTGTCTCAGGACCTCATCGATCTGATAACAAAAATCCAAGATGTATTTTCCAAGCTTCACATTTCTAAGTAGCAGAAAGATACTACAAGAGATAGCTCTGTAATATTAGCAAAGCACGTCTAGTATCTTACCTTGAAAAGAACCCAATCGTTTTACATATCAATGAGTCCTTAGGGATTCAATCATTCAAGGAATACCTACTGAGCAAGATACTGTTAGGTGAATTAGTTGTAGCTCCTATTCTGAGTCTCCATGTCTAGTTCAGGGAATAATCCCTATGTTTAAATCTCTAATTTATTAGTGTTTTTATACCCATTATCTAATTTAATCATCCCGATAGCCCTGAGGGTAGTAGGCTGAGAGTAAGATCTCCCATTTATGAGGTAAGAAAAGTGAGGCTCAGAAAGATTAGACTATTTAGTTCAAACTCAAAACTCAGGTTTCCCAAATCTTGATCCAGTGTTCTTTTTGGTGTGATTAGTAATTGTCACTAATGGCAAAATGTTACTATGGGAAAAACATGCATTTCCCATTCACTACTTTAAAAGATCTTTATTTTTGTGATTACATAAATAACACCCTGAGACAATCATGTCAATCTTCAGTGACCATCCTTCCATGTAGGGCCAAGAAACTGCACAACTCCAGGATAGGGGGCGGGGCACTTTTACTACAGACTACAATGCGAATGGTTCCTCTTGGTGTTGACGAAGCCACTGGTACTACTTTCATTTATCTCTTTATCCATGTATACCTCCAAGCACATATAATTTTATATAACTAGGACTTTTCAATAAAACTGCTTCAACACAGATGCAAAAAAAAATACTATCTTTGCCCAGCCGGCGTGGCTCAGTGGTTGAGCGTGGACCAGGAGGTCATAGTTCGATTCCTGGTCAGGGCACATGCCCAGGTTGCAGGCTTGATCCCTAGTGTGGGGTGTGCAGGAGGCAGCCAATCAATGATTCTCTCTCATCATTAAAAAAAATAAATAAAAAAAAATGTATTTTTTTACTGATTTTAGAGGGAGAGGGAGAAACAGAAACACCAACAGCCAGCAGGAACATACGCGTTCCTTGTCTTATTGTGCTTTCGTTACTGTGCTTCACAAAGGCAAGACCCTCTACAAGCAAAAAGATTATGACTCGCTTTATTGTGATATTCACTTTACTGCAGTAGTCTACAACTAAACCCACAAAAGCTCTGATATGCCTGTAGTTTTCTTAGGAAAAAAAAAAAGTTTTTATTCATTTTGAGAGAGAAAGGGAGCGGGATAGAGAGATAAAAACATCAGTTAGCTGCCTCCTGCATGCCCCCTACTGGGGATTGAGCCTGCAACCTGGGCATGTGCCCTGACTGGGAATGGAACTGGTGACCTCTTGGTTCATGGGTCAATGCTCATTACTGAGCCACATCACTCAAGCTTATGGGGAGGTACTATTAAACTATATAAATATCCCATTTCTCTTCAAATTTTTAACTTATATGTGAATGGATTTGTGGTTTCCTATTTTATTTGATTGATTGATTTGAGAGAGAAGAAGGAGGAAAGGGGCAGAAAGAGAGAGAGGGAGAGAGAACATCGATTTGTTGTTCCACCTATTTATGCGTTCATTGGTTCCTTCTTGTATGTGTGCTGGCTGGGGATCAAACCCGCAACCTTGGTGTATCGGGACAACGCTTTAACCAACTGAGCTACCCAGCCAGGGCAAGTTTCCTATTTTGTTAAATTTTATTGACTCTAATAAATTTACTGAATTTTATTCAGTTTGTTGGGTTATAAGTCATCACTATCTTTATTTATTTTGATGCTGAAACTGCCCTTCTTCAAACAGAGAGTTTGTTCCAGTTGGCCTCTGGGTACTGACTGGTAACATGTGCCTATCATTCTCTGAGCTCATCCTTCCCATCCTTACGGTTTGGTATGAATTGTTTCAGGATCATCTTCTACTTTCCCTGATTTAGCCCTGGAATCAGCCATTCACCAAAAAGCCCTCATTCCTTTTAGTAAAAAATGGTATTTAGAAGACAAAACTTGTGGATGCTTGTTGCTGCAGGGGTGTTGCTGTTCTCTGGTCCTCTCTGTGGCAAGAGCTAGTGAATTTATGTATATTATCTATAACATACATTCATACCACATACATACCCACATGCTTATATTTAAATTGATATTTATTTCTAAATCTACATATTGAAAACCATGAGTTCATATGATGCATCTATTTCTGGTCCAGTACCAGAGTTCATTCTATTTGCTTCCCTCCCATATTTGTATTATTGTTCTATGACAGTAGGAAACTTGGCTCCTATTTTCCTTATTTCTTTGACCAATCCCTTTGTATGTAATCAATCCCCTATCTCTGCCACCAGCTCTTCCCATGCAAATGCTCACTTCTGCTTTGGCTCTAACTCCCCATTCTGAGCTACCAACACACTGCCCTGCTTCCCTCTCACACACAGGGTGGAGGTCTTCCTCACCCTGCCTGCGTGGACATCCTCTTCATCCTGCTTGGGCTCTGACTCCTAGCTTTGCATCACCCCTCCTCACAAGGCTTGGGCTCTAAGATCATCAAATTGGGCCACTATGGCTCCACTTGCACTCCCTTGCCACATGGTAGATGCCTACCTTGCTCTACCCACCTATTGGCTTTAGAACTGAACTGTTAGGGAAGGAAAGTAGAGAAAGAAGAGAATAATTTAAAAAAAATGTAGCTTCTTTATTTGAAATTTTCTGATTGTTCCCATCTCACTTAAAATAGATTCCAAACAACTTACCCTGAGGCTTTTAAAACTCTACATAACCGGGTCTCATTCTGTACCATTCTCCTCTTGCCCACTAGGCTCTGGACACATGGGCCTTGTATTGTTTCCCTGAACATGCCATGTTCATTCCCACCCTAGAATTTTTGTAGTAGCTGTCCTTTCTGCTTGAACCCCTGACGATCAATCTAAGTAACTACCTAGTTCCTTTCTCCACTCACCCCATCTGAGTTATATTTACAGTAGTTATTGTCTGATAATCTCGTTTACTTATTTGCCTTTGTCCATTAAAATCTAAGTAAGTTTCCCTGAAGTTGGACCCTACTTACTCACTTCTGCATCTCCAGTCTCTGGTGAATGAAGGCAATTATACAGAGTAAGGCTATGAGAGAGATGCATCCTGTGAAGCAAGTGATGACTTGAGTGATCCCTGTGCACTTTTTTCATCAGCACGGTACTGAATGCTGCCTGCCTCCTTTAATACTGCAACCTGTATGCAACCATCACTCCTATAGCCTTTATATCCACCAGTGGAATTATTGTCATGAGTAACACCCCCATTACCTGTGTTAGAGCTTGGATGCTTGTGTTGATGTCACCACTGGCTACTTGGGAGATAATGAAATTGATTGTGGATGCTGTGTTACTGTGCATATCATCAAAGTGTGGAGAAACAGCCCGGATCCTAGAGAGCAGAACAAAGGGAAAAATTCAATCTTTATTGTAAGAGATCCCAGTGAGTTGGAATTATGTAATTCCCCACTACATCCAGGTCTTAGTAAGGAACTGCTATCAGCCAGGTAGTAATTAGTTCTAAAAAGTTATAACTGCATAGAGAGCTCTTTTCACACATGCACTCATGAACTGCTTATCCTACGTGAAAGAGGTTAACTTACTTGGGTTCAGGAATAAGGACTGGTTCAAAAATGTCATCCAGTTTGTGCTGCACAAGTTCTGGCATTTCACATTGGACTGTGCCATTGTCATTCTCAATCTCATCGAGATCTAGCTGGAATTCTCGGCGTACCATCTGGGCTGCCTCAGGATGCCCGCTCATGCTCCGAGCTTGGCTAAGGAAGCAAAAGGAGACTCCTGAACTAAAAGAGACTTCTTAACCAAAGGGCAAGAGTAGCACTGCCAGTTGCCCCAAAGCTTCAAGACAGATGTTCAACTTCTGGTTTCAGCCCCCCTGAATTATTTAAGTTTTTGAGTCTAAGCAGTGCCTTCAATGGGCAACAACACTGGTTCATGAATATCCTGAGAACAGATAACTTTACTTTCTACTTACAGTACCTGCTAAGTTATAAGTATTCTTTCAGCTTCACTAAAGCCAACAAACCTTGTACAAAAGGGGCAGAAAAGAATAAAATGAACTTATATTGACTCAAAACTCACTACTTCTGGCAAAAATTTAATAAAAATCTGGACTGGCTGTTTTTTTTTCTACCAAATTAACCAGTGTTTAAGTTTTTCTAATCATAAGCATCATTCCATGCAGTGTTCAGTACATTCTATACTTTGAGAGACAGTCAGTCACTTCTTTTAATTCACTAGTGACTGGTTAGGGCCAGAATTATATTCAAGTAATAGATATTCAAAGTTTCCAAATTCAAATTGGTCAAAAGATACTCTTGATACATCCCAAAACACAGCTGTCTTGCTAAAAAGGCAGTATTTTGAGTCTCTAAGCTGCCACTCCTGCTGGCCAGTGGACTTTCATGGAAGGCTGGATTTGTGGGTCACTTATGAACCCCCTATACTCTGGTTATAAACTCTTAAGCCAATCACCCTCCAGAGGGGATGAATCCAAGTCAGAAGTTAGGAAGATATAAGATCCCTGCTAATGAGAAATTAGCAGGCAGTACTTACATCCTATAAGTGCGATACATAATTCTGTCCACGGAAAAGCAGTGAAAGAAGGCACAAGACTATTTAGAAGTGGTTTTGTGACAAAGACAAAGACAATGAAAACTGAAGGATTAAACATTTGTTACAAGACATTTACCCAGACACACTGTCATGCATGATAATGGCTACAAGAACTCAAGAGTATGTTTCAGGATAAGCTCTGAGCACACAAGGCAAAGTCCACAGAGATGCTCTGAGAAAACTATCTCCATCTACATACTTGAGTTTGGAGGACATGTCCTCAGCTGGTCCCTTGCGCAGCATGTTGGCGTTGGAGCTTATGCTCTGTGTGCGCTGAGGTTTCTCTTCTATCTGTTTTATTGGTGCAGCAGAAGGCCTCTTTGCTGACCGTTTAATCCTTTCCTCAAGCATGCTCATATCCTTTTCAGAAAGCTATAAAAAGAGGCCAAACTTAATTTATTAGTATAGCCTTCTACTACAATATAAAGAAAATTTAAAACCTAATTAATTGGAAGTCTCAAGAATAACCATTTTCATATTGAAGCAACTAGAACCTGCTATGTTAGGATAAATTTACTATCAAAATGTTTTTAAATAAACTGTTAAAACCTACCTGGCTATAATAACAGAACATATGAAAGGATACAAAAGGAAAGGCTATTATAACCACAAATAAAAAGATCAGAAATTAAATGAAGCATCCTCATTTTTGCTGTGTCACCATTAGCTAGCTGTGTGACTAAGCTTCTGGTCACTTGTGAAATTCCCATCTGCTTTATCTCCTGCACTGGCCTGTAGTGAGGATTTAATTAATACAAGTAAAATTATTTAAGAACAGTATAAATATATGTGAAACTAAGAGGTCACTGAAGTGAAGAACTGAGTTGCAGCCACAATAGTGACTGACTCAAAGGAAGTAAGGACTCGGAAGCAGAACCTAACGTGCTTTGAGAGTCTGGCTCATGGCTGTAGCTCAAGACTTGATCTGTTAGGTACCAGTATCACATTATACACATGTGAGTATTTGTTCACTAAAAGGTAAATGCACTAAAATTTACAGAGAAGATTGTCAGGTAGAATTTAATTCCCAGATTAGCTCAGATTTCTTGATTCAAAAATAGCCCTCATTTCTAATGCAAATTGCTATGAATAGAATGCTCACAAAAGAAAATCTGATTTCCAATAAAACAGCCTAACTATCCTATATAATAAAAGGATAATATGCAAATAGACCGAACGGCAGAACAACCAAACAACCAAAGGGTAATACGCTAATGACATGCTAAGGCTGCTCAAGTGCTTGCTATGATATGCACTGACCACCAAAGGGCAGACACTCCAACTAGTAGGTTAGCTTGCTGCTGAGGTCAAGCCAATTGGGACTGAGTGAGATGGGCTGGAAATGCCATGGAGCCCTCCTGGGGTCCCTCTCTAGCTGGCCAACCTCCTGCATCCTTCCCTGGACAGCTGACCCTGATTGGCTCCCATCAGAAATGGGCCAGACAGGGCCGGACACACCCTGGAGCCCTCCTGTGGTCCCGCCCCCACCCAATCATGCACCGGTGGGGTCCCTCAGCCTGGCCTGTGCCCTCTCGCAATCCAGGACCCCTTGGGGGATGTCAGAGAGCCGGTTTCAGCCCGATCATGCAGGCCACTCCCCTTGGGAGGGCTCCAGACGCAGGGCTCATGGCTGGTGAGCACTGCTGCGATAGCATGAGCCTCTCCTGATTGAGACCGATTGGGTGTGAGTCCGTGGCAGGCACAGTGGAGCCAGGATGAGCGGGAGTGGCATGTAGGAGCTGCAGGCAGCATTGGACTGTGGGTATCAGCCTGATCCCTGTAGGCCACCCAGAGGGACCCCACCCATGCACGAATTCGTGCACCTCTAGTCTTCCAATAATAAGAGATACCCTCCAGGGTTTATCTAGAGTCTAAGACACATTGATAGGCTGAATTCAATAAAAAGTGGTAAAAAACAGCCAGAGTTCAGATGGTATGAAAACTGACACCTAAATGATCTTGCAATTCACAACATGCTGACAATATTCAGAGAAAAGTCACTTACAGTTCCAATAAGTTTGAACACCTGATCCCCATGTACATTATACACTGTGACAATGGTGTTGAGGGCAGCATTGCGCACAGTGTTGTCACGGTCTCCTATGTGAATCGCTATCTCCTTTAAGGCTTTTCCTGGGGTTGGTTGGCAAACATTCATGCCATAGGACTCGACCAGACACCCCAGTTCTTCCAGGCACTCTGATGGGAGAAAGACTAGATTAACGAGACTCAATGCACATTTGGCATAGAGACCTATCTTATTAGATACATTTCCCTTGGCATACATTAAGGACTAAAATCTTATTCTGGCTCTGCCTATAATTTTTCCTTGTTTATCTTCTTATAAAACACACAATGAAACAATAGTGTTAAAGCAAGTTCCTCTGAAAGAAAGGAATGCCTGTGAGTCAGATGGCCCCTGTGCACTTGATTTTGTCACCAGGGTGGTACTGAGTAGTGCCTGTATCACCTGATACTTGGCTCCACCAGTGTGCAACTCATCACTCTCACAGTCCAGATCAGAGGTTGGACTCAACCACACAGACAATGAAGACATATCCTTGTTCATCTACAAACTATTTCTTTTAGAGGTCACTGCAACACAGACTCACGCCTCAATTTAAATTGTTGCTTCACCTGCTCTCTGCTTTGAGTTTTTGGATTTGGTTCCTTCCATGATGAAGGGGAACATCTTGCTGGCTGGGTAGACAAGGCACATCCGGTTCAGGATGGCGCGGACATCTTTACGAATGACATCCTTTGGTTCTCCAACCTAGTCAATATGATGATTAAGTGAGGCATTTTCTGAATAGCGAAGGTTCTCCCTCTACCTCCTCCCACCATGCATCACTAGATCTTAAAAGAATAGGGCAGTGGTCGGCAAACTGCAGCTCGCGAGCCACATGCGGCTCTTTGGCCCCTTGAGTGTGGCTCTTCCACAAAATACCACATGCGGGCGCGCACGTACAGTGCGATTGAAACTTCATGGCCCATGCGCAGAAGTCAGTTTTCGGCCTGGGCGAGTCTATTTTGAAGAAGTACTGTTAATATTTGGCTCTGTTGACTAATGAGTTTGCTGACCACTGGAATAGGGGGATGAGTGATGGAAGTTATATCATATAATAAATGGAAAGAGAGAAGGAATAAAGTATAGGATCTGAGGTCAGCTGGAAACTTGAGCAGTCTTCCAGAGTGAGAAAAGCACATTACCTTGAGGATGAGATAGGGGATGAAGGAAGATGCTTCATTCTCAGTAAGATGATACTCCTCCTCACTTAGCAGGGTGAAGAGTAATTTTAAATATTCTAGGGCTTTCATTAGGACACTTGTATTGGTATCAAAAAACCGCAGGGTCAGCCACTTCAAGATAAGATCCAGGCAACCAATGACACCCTCTTTTTCACTCTCCAAGTGCTTAAAACAAAACAAGACAAAACCCTCATAAATAAGACTGCATGAAACTTTAAGTTCTATTAGGCAATTACCTCTGAAATTTGACTAGAGTCCAAAAAGAAAAATGATAAATTTGTAAGCCTCCATTTAAGACCTAAAATTATAAAGTCATTTGACCTGTCAAATAATACAATAGCTCTAAAGATAAAGAACATGATGTATTCCAGTTCCTTCTCAAGTCACGCCAACTTCTGATTATTTCATAGGGCTCAGTATTTCCATATGTATGAGACACATGCATATTTATCTACTGCAAACTTACATCAACCATGACAGCAAGTGCTTTGTTATGATGCTGAAAGTCTGAGTGAAACATCTCATCTTGTAACCATTTAGCCACACAGCTAGACATTTGAGTCTTTAGTTGCTCAATGTATTCATCCCTTGGAGTAGTAAAATTCCACTTCAGCACCTAAAAAATACCAGTGAAGAGAGGCTGTAAGGGGTTCAACCGAAAGGAGGTCGAGAACTCTATTTAAAGCAGCTGCTGGGATCAATTTAATAGAATATTTTAAAATTTAACCAGATTAATTTGTAATGAAAATGTATTCTCAAGCTGTCATACCTCTGGAAGCTTAACTCTGAAAATCACCTAAAAATAGAATTTTTGGCAATTCTTATTTTCTAGAAAAATCAATGCTTTATTATTGATATAACTGCTATTACATAACAATTTCTATTGGCACAACTTTAATGGGAAAAATGAAAATATTTATAAAAAATTTAAATGTACATAGTAACATTCTAGGAATTTAATATAGATATACTCATACATGTGCACAAAGACCACCTTTCAGGGATGCTTATGGCAATATATTTATAATAGTGAAACACTAGAATGTTCAACATAGTGAGGTGGGAATAAAGGAAGGTGCATACATATATGGTGTACCAATAAAAAGGTTGAATGAATATATGCATGCAGATATGGAATGATCAAGATATTTCAAATATTATTTAAAAAATATCCAGAACAAAGAGTAGGGCAAGTTCCCATTTGCACAAATGGAGGGCTATATATTTATACATTTATGACTGTACAGGTATGGCATATTAATATTCCTGGAGTAATACACAAAAAAGCAGGTAATAATATCCTTCCTGTGGAGGGAGACTGGAATGGGAGACATGCTTTTCATACTACATTCTACACTTTTTGTACTGCTTGAATCTTTTTGAAAAACAAAAAAATATTTAAAAAATTTTTAAACTAGTCAATAAAACTAGATAGAACTAGCCATATATATACCAGTCTGTCTGTCAAGGTATTAGGTACAAGAAGAAGTAGTCTACTACATTTGTGTAGTAGATAAAAATCAATGAATACTTTCCATCTTTGATTCTAAAAATTACACCAACTTCTATTTCTTTCTATTTGGAGGAACAATAGGCAATAGCTCCATCCTAGTTTCTTTTATAGGAATTAATGGTCCCATAAAGTAGTCTTATAGAAACCAGATATAATTTATAAAAAAAGATTCAGTTTATTAGTTATGAATTTCAGATAGCAAAATTATTCTTGAACAAAACAAAACAAACAAGCAAAAAAAATCCCGAGGAGTCTTATTCCTTCCTTACCTTTAATCCCTTTTCATCTTTTATTCTTTGCTCCTTTCCATTTGGAACAACAATAAAAATAGGACCGGATTTGTCTTCATCCTCCTTCAAGCTGGTTTTGCTCGGCACTTTCTTTCCTTGTGCACTCTACAGCCACGGTTCAGGAGATATTGGTTAGACAGGCTACTGCTCCTTGGGAATACCATGTTGCTGCCCAGTAAAAGGGCACTATACAAACCAGAGGCATCTCTGCACATTATATCCCACATGAAAGAAATAGGTGAACCACAGAATCTTACACATATTATGTTTCTGTTACACAGACAGGTTTTCTAGAAATGTTTCTAATAACATTCTTATATACTGTTGGTTAGTCCTTGGATTGGCATGTAATGTAGTTGGAAAAGCTGTCTTATCTATCACTAGAGGCCCCGGTGCATGAAATTTGTGCACTGGGGGGGGGGGGGGGGGGGGGGGAAAAGGGGGGGCGATCCCTCCGCCTGGCCTGTGCCCTCTCACAGTCCAGGAGCCCTTGGGGGATGTTCAACTGACCCATGGGGAGCAGGCCTAAACCGTTAGTCGAACATCCTTTGTGCTGCCACGGAGGCAGGAGAGGCTTCTGCCACCAACGCTGTGCTCGCCAGCCATGAGCCTGGCTTCTGACTGAGCAGTGCTCCCCCTGTGGGAGTGCACTGACCACCAAGGGGCAGCTCCTGTGTTGAGCGTCTGCCCCCTGGTGGTCAGTGTGCGTCATAATGACCGGTTGTTCCGCCGTTTGGTTGATCTGCATATTAGCCTTTTATTATATAGGATTGGTCTGGGTCACAAACTATTTTTGTTTATTGGATAGTTATGCTCTTTCTTGAAATCTTCAACACCATTTATAGCTTTCCATATTAATGACATTTTGGATGCTAGTCACACATTTTGCCTCACTTAGTTGAGAAAGCTTTCCTATTTCTCTCCATATAAAATACATCTCTATTATCTATATAAAAGCCTAATATGCAAAGTGTCCCCTCAGGAGTTCAACTAACTGGGAGTTCGATGGCTCGCTATGACATGCGCTGACCACCAGGGGGTGGTGCGGAACGAAGGAAGGCCCCGGCCAGCAGCCGGCAGCCACTAGGGACCCTACCCATGCACAAATTGTGTGCACTGGGCCTCTAGTAGGACTATACCTAAAGACCTTCTGAACCTATTTCTAGAGAGAGTTGCTAGAAACATTTTAAATACTTAAGTTACTACAGTGATTTTAAAAAATAGTACAAGATGTGGAATATTTACATCAGATTGAAAGAAAACAATGAACACTCAGTATATATATTTAAGATAATGTGAAACTGCTTTATAAACTGCAAAAGACTGAAATAAAAAGTATGGTATTGAGAACAGAGTCAAGCCCTAGCTGGTTTGGCTCAGTGGATAAAGGGTTGGCCTGTGGACTGAAGGGTCCTGGGTTTGATTCCGGTCACGGGCATACAGTTGTGGGCTCAATCCCTAATAGGGGGTGTGCAGGAGGCAGCCAATCCATGATTCTCTCTCATCATTGATGTTTTCTATCTCTCTCTCCCTCTCCCTTTCTCTCTGAATCAATAACAAAAAACAACAACAGCAACAACAAAACTAATAAGGTGTTCTCACACTGGGCTTCCATCCCCTTACCCCAATATATAAAAAGAACAGAGTCAAAAATACTTTAAAACAAGCACTTCTTAAATCTGGTTGAGGATAGGAAAAGAACAGCTTCACTGGATAGTGTAGAAGATAATTAGCCACTAAAGTGAACTCACTGAATTTAAAGGATCCACATGTAGGGAAGGAAAACAACTAATTATAATATTTAGACCAATGGCCACAGAGCACCCATTCTATAACGAGCATATAATAATAAATGCACTCGGTAGTAAAACTGTTCCTAGTCTAATATTTTTCATCAGTTATATGCAATTAATGACATAGTTTTCCCTATTTACATTTATTATTAATTTACTACTTATTGCCTAGTTCTATAATTTTCTTTTTGAAAGTATTAATCAATGCTCTGAATACAGTGACAAGCTCTGAATCTTGATACAGAAACTGATGACAATTCACTGTGATTAAAAAAATTAAATGAAAAGATACCCAGGGGATATTTCAAGTTGAGCATTTGAACACAGTTCTTTACATTGTCCAACTTTGCCTGGGTACTAAACGATTGGTGACGCATCAAAATAAGTCTCATTGAACATGAAAAACACACACACATTTTTAGTATGTCCAAGTAAGGTATCTTCATCCTTAGTAAGCACCGGTGACTAATGTGATCCTGTGATGAATGAAGACCACTTGGAAGTAAAATGTAGTTTCACATAAGTAAAAATCCAATGTTACATTCAGCACATGTAATAAACTCTTTTGGAACACAAAGAGAATTAGAAAAATTTGATTAACATATATTAGATTCTCTATGCCAACACACATTGGAGGTTGAGATAAAGTTTAAGAGTATTTGCTTGAATGGCCTTGCATTAGCACACATAGGGGTGTTCATAGAAGGGATTCTGAATGCATTTAAGAGACAAAAGTAAACAATAAACTAAATCAGATAATGAAGAAAAAAAAAAGTCCCATTGGTGCAGGGACAGAAGGTAGTCTTTGTACACTAATCAAAACACCTTCTGATTACTTAACTGTGCCAAATTTGAAGGAAGTTGATTACCTTCCTTTTCTCAAATCAAAGTCAACCTAAGTGGTTCTTCTGCCTGAGCTAATATGATTTTTCTCTTTCCATTACTGCAAATCTTCCCTAAAGATCTGCATGGCAGAAACCATGACAGCACTTCTGGAGAGCAGAATGTCTCTGTTTGGGGGCTTATTAAAAAACGAGCCACAAAAATTTGTATGAGTGGTGGACTCTGATTTGGACATTATTCCCGGAGTCCACTAGTCACTAGTGTTAATAAATGGGTTCCTCCCTTTCTCTAGGAAGTGAGCTTGGTATTTCTTTGCTCTTCTGTAACATATGGTTCCCTGACCAAGAAGCTAACCGCGTTTTGGCTTTGTTTAGCCTCCGGTGAGTGGACAGGGTTTGAGGCCCGGGGGCGTGGGACAGGCCTCCAAAAGGCGCCCACTGCTGATTTTAGCAGAATTGAACCTGGGGGAACTCCAGGTGCTCCTGGACCTCAGCCCAGGACCCGGCCGGCATCTGGATAAAGTGGACGGACACCTCTGAACCTGTTGACAGAATCTGTAAGGTAGGGGTCCCAGTCAGTCAGGCCTACTCCAAGTTAGTAGAAGGGGGAGCTTGATCACCTCCCCAGAAGTCATAGGACTTTGTCAGGTAATCAGGAATCAGAACTCCGGAGGTGAGTGAATTCAGATTCTATTAAGAAATTATGGGTTCACTCTTCTGTTTGTGTGTGGGACTAGCCAATTTGCTACCGAGAAGGGGGGCTGGACGCAGCCTTAACTCCTCACGTAGGTTCTCACCGAGACATCAGTAGAGAATTCTGGTCTGGGGCATGGGTGCCGAGAGAAACCCCATGCCCATCTGGGGAAGTTGGGCATTATCTGCTCAGCTCCAGTCTGGGCTAGCCTGAGAGAGTGTGAGTATGGATGTATTATCTGTGATTAACTGGTCTGTGTGAAAGCGAAAGCTACTTTGATTTTCTGTTCGCTCATCTGGTTAAAACGTTTGATTTGCTGAGGGCTGAACCTGTGGTGGTCTGCAAAGGTCTCGGGCAGTGCTGTTGAGTTGGTTTTCTCGGAGACGTTTGCTCTCTGTCACGGGAGGAATCAGCCCACTTAGTGAGGATTTCTGTCTATGTTTGTGTATTAGGGACTTGTCCTGTATCTGGCAGAATGGCTTCTAGACGGTATTCACCATCTCTGGGACTTCCGGGAGGGAAGTCAAAACTCGGGCTGGCTAAGGGTTCAAGTCTGGCCTGTCTTTTAAAAAAAAAAATAGGTAGAAGAGAAGTGTTCCTAGGCAGTTTTCTACTGCCTCTGTTCAGGGACTTATTCTGTATCTCTGCACAATTGAAACTGATTTGGTGGTATTCTGTGGTATAAATGTGGTGCGCACCAGTGTAAAAGTGTTTTTATGTTTCTGTTTTGTTTTTTTTAAAAAAACCTTCTAAACCTCCTGAGTTTCTGTGGTGATTCAAAGTTTTAATGGGGAATGTTATCTGTCTTTATTGTTTAAATATGTGTCTTTATTGCTTGTTTAAAATTGTTTAGCTAGTGAAATTTCTGTTTGTGTCTCTTTAAAAAATATGAATGTATTGCTAATCTGAGAAATGTTAATTATTTACATGTCACCTAAAAATTAAGGCTAAGAGTTCTAACTAACTGGAAAGTATGGCTTTGGTGTAATGGAGGAAGGTAAGGAGAAATGTTAAAAGAAAGTTGAATGGATGACAGGCCAGTAAGCTGGGACAAGTAGAATAGGGAAACTGAGCAGAAATTCTGTCTTCCCTAAATTCCGTCTTCCCTAAATCAAGGACATTTGGAGCCATCTTGTAAATTTTGTCTTCCCTAAACCAAGGACACTTGGGAGTAAATGATTTGCATTTGCCTCCCTAAACAAAGGTTAAATAGTTTATGTCAATCTGATTAGTGTCATTTGCTGTGCACACCCAAGGACAAATAAAGTTAGAAAATAAGCCTTATTTTGATTAGTTCTTTTATTCAGGTATTTTTTAAAGAGGAGGCAACCCGGTCCCTCCCTGCAACATGGGTAATAGCTCCTCCTCAAACTCGACTGTCTTAAAATGTATGTTAAGGAATTTTAAAAATTGCTCAAACCTTGCCACCTTGGGTTCGGTTCTGCGTGTGTAAGAAGGGACGGAGTAAGGTTTTAGTAGCAGGAGTGAAGAAACAGGCAAGGCAGGAGCAGGCCAGAAGAAGCTGGCAAGGCCATCCAAACCACCCAGCCGCTATCGGCCAGAGCCACCTGAGGCAGACCTCATCAGACTGCGACTAGGACAGACTGGGCTCTTTCCAATTGGCCCCCCCCATGAAAATCGGGGGCCAGACTGTGAACTTTATGGTTGATACAGGGGCAGAGCACTCGGTATTTACGCATAAGGTAGCTCCCCTCTCAGGACAGGAAGTCACCATTATTGGAGCTACTGGGGACCACAGCTGCAAACCGTTCTGCCGCCCCCGCCAATGTCAGTTAGGCGGCCACCAGGTAGTTCATGAATTCCTGTATTTGCCAGATTGCCCGGTCCCTCTAATGGGAGCAGAAACCACTTTTGCTCCAGATGGCTCAGCACAGCTTCGCCTAGGCGAAGAGACCTCCCAAATGATCCTGACCTTAGCAGTGCCGAGGGAGGAAGAATGGAGACTTTATACCCCCCAGTCAAAGACCTCACCATTAGAACCTGAATTAGAGGAAGAATTCTCACTGGTCTGGGCAGAAGGGAATCCTCCAGGCCTGGCTAAGGACCACACTTCGGTGCTAATCGAGTTTAAGCCTGGAGCACAGCCTGTTAAAATCCGCCAATATCCAATTTCAAGGGAAATGAAGGCTAGGGACTGAGAGGAAGTAGGCAGTAGGTGCCATCCCAGTCCCTAGTACCCGGCAGCAGATTCGGGAATTCCTGGGAGCGGCAGGATTCTGTCAAATTTGGATCCCAGGGTTTTCAGACCTGGCCAAGCCTCTCTATGAAGCTTTAAGAGAAGTCTGACTGAGGGACTGGCTGAGACCCTGTTGGGTTGGGAAGACCGGAGGCTGCATATTGAACTTGTAGACTGCAGTTTGCTAGGCAGAAGTCCAAGCCCAGTTGTATAGGGGTTAAGCTACCTGTGTACAGCGAAACAACTTTCTCCCGTACCAGAATACATTTTAGGGAAACTGGACAGACTGTGTTTGTGGCTAGAAAGGAACTGGACGCCACGCACAGCCCTGAAAGTGGCCTGTAGAAAACTGTATAATAGACTTAGATGATGCCTACGTCTTCATGGACATGACTCCAGAGAGACAAGGACAATTTTGCTTTGTGTGGGAAGGTCAAGAATAGACTTTAGTCACCTCCCTAAGATGTTTGTATAGCCCTACCATATATCATGTTTAGTAGCAGAAGATTTAGCTGTCAGACGCGGCCACAGTGCCAATGTTATACTTCATTATGTAAATATAGTAATCTTAATTCTCTTACAGATTTAAATGCAGTTGTCAAAAGGGCAGGTGCCCAACTGGGCAAAGAAGAATACCCATCAGGTTTCGGTCTCTATTGAAAAACATTTGGCAGCCTGTATACTGTCTGGCAGGCCTGTGTGACCATGCCCATGTCAGGGGTGGCACAAACCTCAACTTTAGGAAAGTGGGAGAGGCCTGTTTGGAACAGAGGGAAGTAGTGAAGTGGTGGTACTAGCCCTCTGTTACAGGAATTACAGACCCTGTGAGATCCTGTGACATGTGAGACCCTGTAAAGAAATAAAGCTCCCTTAGTCTGTTTCGAGAGGACAAGTCAAATAAGGGGAGCCCTACTATAGGGACAGCTGTGACTATCTATTTAAATATAGACACATTGTAAATTTCTTCTTGCCATTTGAAGACAGTTATTATCACTCTGAAGAGTCCATGAAAAGGACTGACAAGGAAAATCAGAAGATCTTAAAACAGGTCAGTATATTTTTCTCCTTATATAATTCCTCCAAAATTTGGCAACGCTTAATAAATCATGGCAATACATTTCTTTGCATAAATTCAATAAGACCGGTTTCCAATAGTGGTTTTATTGACTGGAAACTTTGACTGGAGTATCATGTTTTAAAGAGCCCTGCCTATACTCTGAAGACTTGAAGCCAATGAGAGTGCCATGGAAAAAGCCTGGTATCCTGCTTGGGAGCCCTGAAAATGGCTGGCGCTGGAGTGTCAGGGCCATGCCCTACCATCACTGGCAGTTGGTCAGAGTAGAAGGGGAGCAATAAGGGCGCCTCTGCATCCCTGCGGAACGCCCACACACTCTGAGCCGCGACGAGTGGGAGAGCTATTGAGATGGGCCTTAAAGCCTAGGGCGTAGGCCCAGGTGGAGTCACTACAGGTGAGGGATTCACTTAACTTAGCAGATACTGCGGACAGGCCTGATGGCAGTTGGATGGCTTGGCTTCCAGCCCTACAGGGCACACTAAGATTCAATCATGAATCTGGCAAAGGTAGTCAGTTACCATTCTTGTTGTGTTTCTGCAAACATTAGGCCAAATTGAATACAGTAAATAAAATGGTCTTGATTTCTTTTTTTTTTTTATAAAAACAGAGGTAATTTTGAGGAGAAAAATTCTATTTCAATAAAGGTTATTAAAACTGATGAAGTATGGTAGCAATCATCTTAGTAGAAACTGTAGTTTAACTCTAATCCTGCTGTTTGGTTTCTGTACTTATTTTCTTGCTAAAATAATAGAAAAGTTATTTTAATTTCTGAATTATATAAATCACCCCATTCGATTAAATACCCTATTGGTTGTAATGTGAATATCCCATTGGTTGTGGTCATACTGGTCTTAGAAAGCACATTTTCCTTTACCTGGGAAGAACAGCACAATTATCCCAAGGTCAGAGGGCTCCAGTTAACCTGTCCCTGTTGGCTCAGTGGTCCCAAGACCCGAGGGGCTTTAGATAATGTGTTTCTGTCAACTCAGTGATCCAGAGACCCAAAACTATAATTTAGATAACATGCTTAAGTAAACGGCTTCTGCTTCTGTAAACTGCTTTTTTTGCAAACCAGGTTCCTCATTCCAAACCTTGGGATGTAATCAATACCTTTGTGATCTTTGCCTATATAAATCTGGTGTTGGGGCTGGGGCAGGCACTATGAGATTTGGGAGAGAGAAATGCCCCCTCATAGTCCCGGATTTGCAATAAATGTGACTCTTTAATTCGACTTCTTGAGGCGTCCTTGTGTGATTCTCGGGGTACATTACAACACTGAAATGTTTTCTTTCCCTTCCACCAGACCATTTGTTATAGTTTGTCTCTGCCAGGTCACAAGCCC
>NW_005362439.1:3118486-3124811 GCF_000412655.1 Myotis brandtii
ATTCAGCGTCCATTTTCCTTAAAAGAATTCAGAGCCAGGATCCTTGAGGTAATATATTAGGCAGTTAGACAGACATGAGCAGAGCAAGGACAATGGGCCAACTAGCGCTACCAGATATAACTAAGTCTTTCCACCTCTACAGACTCTGGTGGGTAAAGGCTGAAATCCATAACTAGTTTTTACTCAAGTTCTTGCAGGCTTTGCAGTCTACCCAGAGGGCAGTCCAGGTGCACGTCCCAGAAGTTCTGCCTTCTAAACTGGTGACTCTGTTTGGGTAAAGACCACCCAAGGACTGACTCCTACCTGGAGGGGACCACATACCGTCATCCTGACCACCCCCACCGCTCTCAAGGTAGCAGGACTGAATACCTGGATAGCAGAAACACCCCCTGCGGATTTGTTGCTCCACAAGGCTAAAAGAAGCTTGTGGGACAAGGGAGGGGGAATGAGGAGGAAACTGGTCTTGCAAGGCTTGTCAGGCCATAAAAACTGTGAACAATGCATGGCCCTGGGGCGGGGGGAAGGTCGTTATCGCTGGCCCCAGAACAGATCATCGTCACCTGGGGGCCTTCCTGGAAGCCCACGAAAGGGGGCGGACCCATATCTGCTAGACAATGATCCCATCTACACTAATAAAAGAGAAACATGGTAATTAGCGTACGACCGCTACCCTTTTCATTGGCTAATCAGTGAGTATATGCAAATTAACTGTCAGCCAAGATGGTGGCCGGCAGCCAGGCACTGAAGCGAGCACGAGGCTTGCTTGCTGCAGACTCCAACGTTCCCCGCCTAACTTGCCAGCCTCTCAGTTGCAACTCTAAGCAACTATATACTATGTTGCAAATAAGAAGCTAAACAAAACCCCAGAAAAGGGCTTCCATTCAGCCGGGCTCGGACCGCAACATTGTATCGATGTTTTCAGCAGCGAGGCCTCAGAGCTAAAGCTGGCCCAGAAAAAAAAAAAAAAAAAGAGAAGAAAACAAGGAGCGGTTGGAAGCTTTAGTCACTCGCCAGCCGGAAAACAGCCCTCAGCCCCTCACCCAGACTGGCCAGGCACCCCAGTGGGGACCCCCACCCTGATCCAGGACACCCTTCAGGGCAAACCAGCCAGCCCCTACCCATGCACCAGGCCTCTATCCTATATAGTAAAAGGGTAATAGGCCTCCCAGCACCGGGATCAGCGGAGCAGCGAGGCTCCCGGCACCGGGATCAGCATGACAGGGGGCAGCGCCCAAACCCCCTGATCGCCCTGCGGCTCTGTGTGTGACAGGGGGCGGGGCCACAACCTCCCTACTCTATTTGTGACAGGGGAAGGCACCCCAACCCCCTGATCAGCCCTGCTCTGTGCCTGATAGGGGGGAGCTCCCCAATCCCCTGATTGCCCTGCGGCTCTGTGTGTGACAGGGGGCGGGGCCACAACCTCCCTATCCGCCCTACTCTGTTCGTGACAGGGGAAGGCACCCCAACCCCCTGATCAGCCCTGCTCTGTGCCTGATAGGGGGGAGCTCCCCAATCCCCTGATTGCCCTGCGGCTCTGTGTTTGACAGGGTGCAGCACAACAACCCCCTGATCGGCCCTGCTCTGTGGGTGATAGAGGGTGGCGCCCCAACCCCCCTCCACGGGCCTTGCTCTGTGTGTGACAGGGTAGAGCCATAACCTCTCCATCAGCCCTGCCCTGAGTGTGACAGTGGCAGCGCCCCAACCCCCTGATCGGCCCTGCTCTGTGGGTGATAGAGGGTGGCGCCCCAACCCCCCTCCACGGGCCTTGCTCTGTGTGTGACAGGGTAGAGCCATAACCTCTCCATCAGCCCTGCCCTGAGTGTGACAGTGGCGGCGCCCCAACCCCCTGATCGGCCCTGCTCTGTGGGTGATAGAGGGTGGCGCCCCAACCCCCCTCCACGGGCCTTGCTCTGTGTGTGACAGGGTAGAGCCATAACCTCCCCATTGGCCCTGCCCTGAGTGTGACAGGGTGCAGCGCCCCAACCCCCTGATCCGCCCTGCTCTGTGTGTGACAGGGGGCGGAGTGCACAAATTTTTGTGCACTGGGCCTCTAGTCCTATATAATCAAAGAGAAACATGCAAATTAGCCATCCCTCTGCTATGCTCAAGCCACGCCCACCAGCCACTCAGAGTGACTATGCAAATTAACTTGACAAAGATGGTGGTTAATTTGCATACACAGGTGTCAGGCATCCTAGGAGGCAACGGTGGCAGCAACCAGCAACCGTGGGCTCCCAGGACCTTTGCAGGCCCGGGGGGCGAGGCCACCTGCGCCTAGCCACGCCCACGGGCTCCTGGGATCTTGCCGGCTGAGAGCGGGAGGTTTGGAGGACTTGGCAGAGCAAGAGACCACTGGACACAGAGCAGAGCGAGAGAGAGGGCAGCTTGGAGGGCGTGGCTCCCTCTGTCACACCGGCTTCCTCATCACAGCTGTGGAAACTGACAGTAGGGAGGAGGAAGTCCCACCCTCACAGAATCAGCCAGAATCAGCCTTTGGTCAGACAGCTCTCAGCGGCCTGATAGCCAGGACTCTCATTCACCTGCATCTCAGACTGTGACAGTAGAGAGGTGGGACTATGTCTAAAGAACAACTGTTGATACAACATAGCTCATAACCATGACATGCAACCCCAAATGGGCAGATATTGCAAACAATTTACAATGCTGGCAAAAAGTTGAAAACAGACCTGACTTGGTAGCCAGAGTTTTAAATATTAAGCTGAATGCTCTTTTAAATGATATCTGTAAATTCCATTTACTTGGCAAAGTAATAGCTAAAATTCATGTCATTGAATTTCAGAAATTCGGACTGCCTCACACTCACATATTATTGATATTAGATAGTGAGTCCAAATTATGTTCCTCTAATTAATTCCCTTTCAATGTGCACGAATTTCGTGCACCGGGCTACTAGTAAGGCTATAAAAAGTGAAGCCTCTGCATGTTACTTCACTCTGATTTGGAAATTATTTCCCGGAGTCCACTAGTCACTAATGTTAATAAATGGGTTCCTCCCTTTCTCTCTAAAAAAAAAAAAAGTGGTAATTTTTTTTATACATATATGACCTTGCCCTAGCCAGTTTAGCTCAATGGATAGAGCGTCAGCCTGTGGACTAAAGGGTTCTGGGTTCAATTCCAGTCAAGGGCACGTACTCTGGTTGCAGGTTCCCCGGCCCTGGTCGGGGTGTGTGTAGGAGGCAACCAATCGATGTGTCTCTCACATTGATGTTTCTCTCTGTCTCTCCCTCTACCTTCCACTCTCTCTAAAAATCAATAGAAAAATATCCTCGGAGGAAGATTAACAAAAAACCAAAAAAATATATGGTCATTAGTAGAATGATTCAGTGTATAAAACATACCTAAAAGTAATTCTATATGTAAGTATGCAGAGTTAACATACCTTTGCTTTAGAGGAAACCCCTAGAGCTTTGGCCTTTTTTGGATCAGGCTTGAGTTCTACAGTGCTGGAAACAGAATCTTCAACAGGTGCTTTGAGAAAAAAAGCATGTAATATAAATGAAAATTCTAATATCACTTTATTCTTATATAATCAAATATATAAGAACAAGAAAGCCTGCAATTTTAAATGTATCAATTTATAAAATATTTTCATTAGATTTCCCCCCAATCTTTTTTCTCTCTGAATTCCTCTTTAAGCATAATCTCAAGAAATTCAATAAATTTATATACATCTTCTTTATCAACATTAATCTGCAGTTTTAAAACTATTTTCTAAATAGCAGTTTAAAAAAACATTTTTGCTAGTTTGATACTTTCTTAAGGGCAGGGCCTGTCATCTTTGATACTCAGTTATTTCTACATTGCAAGATTCTAATAAATGTTGTAATTAAATATACACTTTGGCCCTGGCCAGCTTGGCTCAGTGGATGGAGCGTCGGCCTGTGGACTGGAAGGGTACCGGGTTCGATTCCGGCCAAGGGCACATGCCTGGGTTGCGGGCTCGATCCCCAGTATGGGGCAAGCAGGAGGCAGCCGATCAATGATTCTCTCTCATCATTGATGTTTCTATCTCTCTCTCCTCCCTTTCTCTCTGAAATCAATAAAGAAATATATTTAAAAAAAAATATATATATACACTTTGATACCACCAGTTTTATCCATGTAAAATTTCCAAGCATCACAATTTCTATCACACTAAACAGTCCATTACTTTGTTTAAGCATTAAATCTAGAAGTAGTTATAGTTTAGAGTTTTATTTTACATAATGGAATTTGAACATCAGGATGAAGAAATCAATCTTTAATTTCTCTTGAAGACAATTACTAAATATTAGAATGGATCAGTGCAGAGGAAGGAGAACTCATTTGAAAATGAGTAAATGGAGTTCTATGCTGGTTCAGGATTGGCTGTCTGTCTAGCCTTTTGCAAGTCACTTAACATTTTGGGTTTCCTTATGAGTTAATAAAGGGGATTAAGTCAGGGGTGGGCAAACTTTTTGACTCGAGGGCCACAATGGGTTCTTAAACTGGACCGGAGGGCCGGAACAAAAGCATGGATGGAGTGTTTGTGTGAACTAATATAAATTCAAAGTAAACATCATTACATAAAAGGGTACGGTCTTTTTTTTTTTTAGTTTTATTCATTTCAAACAGGCTGGATCCGGCCCGCGGGCCGTAGTTTGCCCACGGCTGAGCTAGATGGTCCCAATTCTCCTTCTAATTATAATATCCAATAACAGAAAACAGTTGTGGTAACCTTAAAAATAGGATGGACAGTTGCTTTCTGGAGTATTTCAATGAACTACTCCAGAACTCCTTTTTAGACTTGGAAACAAATTAATCACTTCTGTACCCTCAGCACAGTTACTGGTGTAAAATAGGCACTTGACAAATGTTTGTGAATGAAGGATAAGGAGAGATGGAGGGAGGGGTTGAGATCTAAGCCATGAGAAATGTGATAAAAAATGAAGGCTGGATTTCTTTTATTAGAGTTTCCTTGGGCTATTTCCCGCCCCCTTTTAACTCTGTCAGAATAGAGTTACCTGAGGCAGGCTGAAATTTGGCTGGAGCTGACCCTCCCATTGGTTTGGAAGTTGCTTTAGCAGGTGCAGCAGGCTTGGCTGGCATGTTAGCTTTGGCTTTCTCTAGCATGGCCAACACCTGATCTTTAGAAGTTGGCTAGGGAGATAATATAACAGAGGTCAGAGGACACAAAAGATACGCTCATATTATGCTTATTAATAGATCTGTCATCAAACAAATCTTTTGAGCTTCTAGTTTTGAAATCCCAATGAAGTAAGCACATAGTACAAGAGAAGTAACACACATTATGAAGTCACGCTAAATTAGCTACCATTCTAGAAGGCCACATTTTCACCCCTTCAGAGCCAGCAGGTTCTTGAGAAGTTCTATACTGCTAAATATTTTATTTTTGCTCTCACTGGGATTTCGAATTGAAACTTATAGGAGGTAATATAATCTCTTTCCTACATAAATTCATGTTCAATATTTTCCTGATGTTTTTTAACAATAGCAGCAGCAGCAGCAAGAAGTAATACCTTTAGTTTCCCCGTCGCCTTGGCCATTTTCTCATACCCTAAGTGCATCATGAAGAATGGCAAGGCATCTTGGGCCTTCTTCCGCACATCTCCATTGCGATCCTCTAGGCAGGAGTAGAGATGGGGAACACACAGGATAAGGTCTGTGGGGGTGGAACGAAGAGTCGGTAGTTTCTCAGCCAGCCAGCCTAAAAGCTGCCAAAAGAAATAAAGACTAGTTACACATTTCAAGAGAAAAACTGTTTTAATGATCTCAGGCTTAAGGATTTCATCAGAACCAAACACTGAATTAGTTCTCACACTACAACTTTCCAGTATAAAATCAGTAATTTTCATTGTTTAAGAACTGTGCTATATTTAAATAATATGTGCAAAGATAACAATCTTCCTTAAGATATGGACACAATTCTTTGGACCATACTTGGATATTAAATTGTAAAACTTTCATAGTTCTTTATATATATAATAGTAAAGGCCCGGTGCACAACATTCATGCACTGTGTGTGTGTGTGTCCCTCTTGCAGTCTGGGACCCCTAGGGGACTCCCCAAGGGGTCCTTAGCACTGTTGCGGAGGCAGAAGAGGCTACCACCACTATGCTAACCAGCCGTGAGCCCAGCTTCTGACTGAGCAATGGTCCCCCTGTGGGAGCACACTGACCACCAGGGGGCAGCTCCTGCATTGAGCTTCTGCCCCCTGGTGGTCAGTGCACATCATAGTGACAGGTCGTTCCGTTAATTTGCATATTACGCTTTTATTATATAGGACTAGAGGCCCGGTGCACAAAAATTTGTGCACTCGGGGGGG
>NW_005362439.1:3126009-3160233 GCF_000412655.1 Myotis brandtii
TCTTGGCTGGCAGTTAATTTGCATATTGCCCTGATTAGCCAATGGGAAGGGTAGCGGTGTGACACCAATTTGCATGTTTCTCTTTTATTAGTGTAGATATGTATTTTCATTGACTTCAGAGAGGAAGGGAGATAGAGAAAGAGAGAGAAATATCAATGATGTGAGAGAATCACTGATCGGCTGCCTCCTGCACACTGGGGATCGAGCCTGCAACCTGGGTATGTGCCCTTAACTAGAATAGAACCTGGGACACTTCAGTCTGCAGGCCAACACTCTATCCACTGAGCCAAACTGGCTAAGGCTTCTTAATATATTTTAAAGATGAAAAACATTCTCTTAGCTTTTGTTTGTTTTTAATTCTAAGAACTATGCAGCTAGAGAAGACACACATTTATTTAACCATAAGATAATAAGATCTACCAGGGTTCCTGTTTTCAGCCTTACATTGACAGCTGCTCTCTATACCTCTAAAATAATTCATATCTATATTTACTTTAAAAAAAATATTTTATTGATTTTTTACAGAGAGGAAGGGAGAGGGATAGAGAGCTAGAAACATCGATGAGAGAGAAACATCAATCAGCTGCCTCCTACACACCTCCCACTGGGGATGTGCCCGCAACCAAGGTACATGCCCTTGACCGGAATCGAACCTGGGACCCTTCAGTCCGCAGGCCGGCGCTCTATCCACTGAGCCAAACCGGTCAGGGCTATATTTACTTTTAGTTGAAAGTTTTATTGAGATGATTATAGATTCAAATACAGTTATAAGAAATAATGCAGAGAAATCCCATGTACGCTTTACTCAGTTTCCTCTCAAGTAGCACTTTATAAAACTATTATTATAGTATCACAACCAGGAAATTGGCATTGATACAAGCCACTGATATTATTCAGATTGCCCCAGTTTTAGTTTTTCTCATATGTGTATGTGTGCATATTCTATACAATTTCATCACATGTATATCAGAACATTTGCCACCATAGTCAAAATTTTGAACAGTTCCATCTAAAGCAGCAACCTTTCAGACCTCATGGACCACCAGTGGTCCACCGGTTGGCGACTGCTCATCTAAAGGGTCCCTTGTGGTGCCCCTTTATAACCACACCCATTTTCTTCCTCCTCCCCACTTTCTGGTAACCATTAATCTGTTTTCCATATCTAAAATTTTGTCATTTCAAACATGTTTTATATAAATGGAAGCACACAGAATGTAACTGTTTGTGGTTGGTTTTGGTACTTAGCATAATTCCTTGAAGATTTATCTGAAGTGTTGTATGCATCAATAACTTTTTTCTTTTATTGTTAAATAATATTACATATGGACATAGAACAGTTTAACCATTCATTGTTGAAGGATATCTGGCTGTTACGAGCTTTTTGGTTATTATGAATGAAGCTCTGATAACATTTGCAAATAGGCATTCCTGTAAACATACATTTTCGTTTTTCTGGAATAAATGCCCAAGATCACAATTATTGGGTCATATAGTAACTACAGGTTTAGTTTTATAAGAAACTGCCAAGCTGTTTTCCAGAGTGGTTGTACCATTTTACATTTCCACCAGCAGTGTTCACGTTTCCCTACATCCTGGCCAGCATTTGGTGTTATCTTTATCTTTTAGTAATCCTAGTAGGTGAGTAGTGATATCTTAAGTTTTAATTTGCATTTCCCTGATGCTAATAATGTTGACCATCGTTCATGGCTTATTTGCCATCTGAATCTGCTCTTCAGTGAAATATATGTTCATGTCTTTTGCCCATTTTCTAATTAGATTTTCTTTTTACTTTTGAGCACTCTTTATATATTCAGATAATAGTCCGTTATCAGTTTGCAAATATTTTCTCCCACTCTGTAGCCTTCTTTTCATCTTCTTCACATATTCTTTTTTAAAAAAATATATTTTATTGATTTTAGACAGGAAAGGAGAGGGAGATAGAAACATCAATGATGAGAGAGAATCATTGACCGGCTGCCTCCTGCACGCCCCCCACTGGGGACGGAGCCCGCAACCCAGGCATGTGCCCTTTGCAGGAATTGAACCTGGGACCCTTCAGTCTGACGCTTTATCCACTGAGCCAAACCAACTAGGGCTCACATATTCTTTTGCATAGTAAAAGTTCTTCATTCGATGAGGTCCAATTAATCATTTTTTCTCTGATGGATTGTGATTTTGGTGTCAAGTCTATGAATTGTTTGCCTGAGAATTTCTATATTGTGAAGTTTTCTTCTATATCAGTGGTTCTCAACCTTCCTAATGCCGAGACCCTTTAATACAGTTCCTCATGTTGTGGTGACCCCCAACCATAAAATTATTTTCGTTGCTACTTCATAACTGTAATTTTGCTACTGTTATGAATCGTAATGTAAATATCTGATATGCAGGATGTATTTTCATTGTTACAAATTGAACATAATTAAAGCATAGTGATTAATCACAAAAACAATATGTAATTATATATGTGTTTTCCGATGGTCTTAGACGATCCCTGTGAAAGGGTCATTCAACCCCCAAAGGGGTTGCAACCCACAGGTTGAGAACTGCTGTTCAAGTTCTACAGTTTTATGTTCAACATTTAAGTTCATGATCCATTTTGAGTTAATTTTTGTGTAAGATATGAGGGTTAAGTTGAGGTTTATTTTTTGGTCTATGAATGCCAACTGCTCCAGAATTAATTGTTGAAAGGCTACATCCTTGAATTATTTTATTAGCACTCTATAATTTTCAGTATACACATTCTGTATTTGTTTTGTTAAATTTGTGTATCTAAAGATTTCATTTTCTTTACAGTGATTATAAATGGTATTATTTTTAATTTCAGTCTCCACATGTTCACTGCATTATTAAAAAATGTGATTGATATTTGTATGTTGATTTTGTATCCTGAAATCTTACTGAAAATAATTATTAGTTTCTAGTTTACTTGTAGATTCCTTTGGATTTTCTTTGTAGATAGTCATGTTATCTGCAGTTAGAGAAAAATGTATTTATTCTTTATCCAATCTGTAAGATTTTCATTTGTTTTTCTTGCTTTATTGCAGTGACTGGAACTTCCAGGACTTTGCTAAATAATAGTAGTGAAAGTGGACATTCTTGTTTTGTCCCTAATCTTAGAAGAAAGCATCCAGGCTTTCACCACTAAATATGGTATTTTATGTAGAGGTTTTTGCAAGTGCTCTTTATCTAGCTGAGGTAATTCTCTTCTATTACTCACTTGATGAGAGTTTTTTTTTTAAATTTATCATGAATAGGTGTTGGATTTTCTTAAATCCCTTTTTTATGTCAAATGATATGATCTTATGATTTTTTTTAGTATTTAGTCTGTTGATATTACATTATGGATTTTTGAATGTTAACTCCATTTTTATGCCCTGATTAAAACCCCTTACTTTACTATTTAAGAGTGACAGGAAAGAGAAAATTTCACAAAAAGGCTAGTCCTTTAAAAGTTTTATTATAAAGCACATGAAAGGGGGGGGAAAATGAATATAAAAACTCTAGGAATTTGCTTTCATTGTATTAACTGTTTTATAATGAAATACATTCTGTCCACATATGTATACTTATTAAGTAGGTCCAAGCCTCTAAGAAGATAAAAGACATGAGTAAGACAACGTGATATTTGTAGTACTAACCTCTTGCCTCAGGAAAGGATTTTCTCTTTTGAGCTCTTCAGAAAGATCTTCTCCCTCCAGCCATTCCTTCATGCCAGTCTGTTCTGCCCAAGCATTCACAGTCGCTAGGGCAGCAGCTCGAACATTGTTCTGAATGGAGGAGAGAATTAGTAAAAATAACATTGACTATGGTTTGGAGGAAGTAGGAAGTGAAAAGCTTGTTTCTCTGTGAACATGAACATGGAGGTTTCTGTAAGGTCCATATGAACATACTTGGAACCGTCTTCTTTGAAACATAATCTAGTTCTGTTTGTACTAAAACTCCAAATTACAGTAGATACATAAAACTTCAACTTGTACAGATCCTGTAGTAAGTTAACTAGGCAAAACAGTGACCTATGCATAAAATATCATGTAAGGGGAACAAACTTTTTTTAAAAAAATATTTTTATTGGTTTCAGAGAGGAAAAGAGAGGGAGAGAGAGAGAGATAGAAACATCAATGGTGAGAGAGAATCATTGATTGGATGCCTCCTGCATGCCCCCTATTGGGGATCGAGACTGCAACCTGGGCATATGCCCTTGACCCAAATCAAAGCTGGGACCCTTCAGTCTGTAGGCTGACGCTCTATCCACTGAGCCAAACCAGCCAGGGCGGAACAAACTCTTTAGGTTTTGTTTCCTGAACCTCTGGGTGCTCTTATGTTCATGTTTATCTAAAGAATGTAATTCTAAATGTCAGAGAATGCATAATGGTTACTAACAACTTTAACATTTATGTTTTTATATTAACTTGTATTAATAGAATGAGTACTTATTTGACACAAAAATATTAAAATAGCCCAATTTCTCACATGAAATGTATTATCTATCTATTTAAATAAAAGCCTAAGCGACCGTCTGACCATTTGACCGGCAGCTATGATGCACACTGACCACCAGGGGGCAGACGCTCAATGCACAGGCATGGAAACATGAAACAGACTGATGAATCTCAGAGAGAAGGGGGGAGGGGGGAGGGGGGAGGGCAGGAAGGGATTAACCAAAGATTTTATATGCATACTAGAGGCCCGATGCATGGATTCATGCACTGGTGGAGTCCCTCAGCCTGGCCTGCAGGGATTGGGCCCAAACCGCAGTCTGACATCCCCTGAGGGGTCCTGGATTGCGAGAGGTTGCAGGCCAGGCCAAGAGACCCCACTAGTGCATGAATCCATGCACCGGGCCTCTAGTACAAAAATAAAGACACATTTAAAAATACTCAATGTTGCCAGAACCGGTTTGGCTCAGTGGATAGAGCGTCGGCCTGCGGACTCAAGGGTCCTGGGTTCGATTCCGGTCAAGGGCATGTACCTTGGTTGTGGGCACATCCCCGGTGGGGGGCATGCAGGAGGCAGCTGGTCGATGTTTCTAACTCTCTATCCCTCTCCTTCCTCTCTGTAAAAAATCAATAAAATGTAAAAAAAAAAAATACTCAATGTAGGGCTAAACATAAGAGGCTTACAACATTCAATGAAACTAAGTATCCTAATCAAGTACTAGAGGATCCTATTCTAGTAGTTTAGAGAAATAAGGTAGAAAATAAATACATGATCCAAAAATTCATATATTTAATTACTCTTTATACTGATACTTTTAACAGTGATGTCATAATCACAATAGCAACCATTTTTTGAGTGCATACTGTATAAAACAGGTACAGGTATCTCATGTGCAGACTCGTACTTAATCCTGTAACAATGAAATTTCATAGATAAAACAAAAGTCAAAAGATAAATAACTTACCTAAGTGTCACAAAGCTAGTAAGTGATATATCTGGTCATGTTAATACTGCCTGGGAGGTAAAAATGTTTACTATTTTCCTCCTAATATTCTCTTCTCTATATGTACCCTTACATGTAAGAAAAGATAATTATTCTTAGCTCTGGAGTGCGACTGGCTTATTCCAGATTGGAGCTGTAGTGAGGAGTCAGGTTTACCTTGCTGTCTCCAAGGACTGTGATGATAGGAATGCCTAAGTTCTTCACATGTTGCTTGATGTTTGGGCCCATTGCTACTGCCAATTGCTGGAGGATAGTCAACGTTTGCTGCACCTGAGTGGAAAGAGCCAACACTTCATGTTCAAATCATGAGCAAGCTGTGCACAAAGTTTTACAAATCTGCTGCTAAGAGACAGGGAAATCAGCTCTTACAATGCTACTCTAGCTTATGAATAATTTTTAGGTGGTGGTTTTTAGGTGGTGGCCGTTGCTTTTATCATTAGTTCATAAAACAGAAGCATTAGAATTTTAGACCAGAGATTATACTGGTAAAGTCTAGTTTATTAAAATCTTGACATAAAAATTCAAATTTAAGAATTATAAATTAAGCATGTTTATGTATAATACAAGCAGTTTTATACAAAGATATTTAACATTAGAATACTGTAAAAAGCAAATCTGAGCTTCATAAAAATTTGACTTATAAACTTGCCATCTACCAGCATATCTTGTGGCATATCTAAGAAATTAAAGAAAGCTACCTGTAGTCCATAGCAAGTAAAGTGACCATTCATTTTTTTGCTGGCAACAATTTCATTGAAAAGGAACCTACTGAAAGAAGGGGGCAAGAAATATAGCAGGCATGTGTTCTACATACCAAGATTTTATTTGAATCATTGAGTCGACCCTTCAAAGCAGCTGGAAGTTCACCTATGTTCGGTTGGATAAATTTTGCTTCATTGATAATACCTGCCACTTCATCTAGGCCTTCTTTCCTGATCTTCCAATTTTTGTCACCAATCTTAGATACCAACTCTGAAGTGATTTTATCACTGAAAAAAAAAAAAAAAAGACACCACCTTAATTCCAGACTCCTAAAAAATAATGATGTCACAGAAGTATCCCTCCCTGAAAAAGAGAAGGCACCAGATTAAAACTGCAGTATGTCCTGGCTGGTGTGGTACAGCAGGTTAGAGCATCAGCCTGCACACAAAAGGGTCTACACGGTTCGATGCCTGAACGTACCTGGGGCGTGTGCAGGAGGCAACCAGTACATGTGTCTCTCATATAGATGTTTCTCTCTCTCTCCTCCTCCTCCCTCCCTCCTCCCACTCTCTCTGAAAAGCAATGGAAAAAATATCCTCTAGTGAGGATTAACAAAAAACCAAAAAATTTTCAGTATAATAAATCAAATAAACCATTTCCTATAAACCAACCTTATTTCTGTCCTTGGCAAAAGATCCACAACATCATTGCCCCCATCATCTGGTTCGTCTCCATCTTCTCCTTCATCTGTACCACTTGTGCTGTGTTTGGAAATCCCTCTGGTTGGAGCAGGTGGGCTCTGGCCCTGCATCTACATCCAAACAAATAAATCAGTGAGGCTAGTGAACTTGATGAAGGACCTGAGAGCGAACAAGCTGGAGAATGGTGCCTGTGTCAAAATTTCCTATTCCTTCCTAATACCTAATATTTACACAGTACATGTCTTAATTTCTATTTAGGTTCCAATTTTGAGACTACATGGCAAAATATATTTTTATAAAACCTATCAGAATCTGATTTCTTAATCATGAGGCTGTCTTTTGACTTGTATGCCCAAGACATTATACAGCAAGTCTGCCAAAACGTAGCAATTTCCATTACAAAGTTTATTCAAGGAGGGACAATATTTTTTATTTAAAAATTTTTAATGTTATATTTAATGTACTTTTTCAATAGGTCATACATTCAAAATATTTGAAATTCCAAAGGCACAAAGGATATAAAGGGGAAAACCTCCCATCCTATACCATAGTTACCCTGTTCTCTTCCTCATCGACAATCAAAGTTATTAATTTGTTAGGAACTTTTCCTAGGGATACTTTATGCATATAAAAGCAAACACAATCATACTGTTTGTTCCAAAGGGTTAAAAGTTTAAATTTAACTAATATGAGCTTTCTGAAGTTCACCAATAGATTGCATAATTTGTGAAATCTTTACCTTCTCAAATTCAGCATCTATCTGGGATAGGAGAGCAGGCTTCTCATCTTCAAAAAACATTCGCAAAGAGGGACCAACATACAGGTACATTACACCAAGCAGGGTAATAGCAGAAGTCCTCACAGCCTGGTAGGCAGAACAAAAAGAATATTCCAAATAACAGCAGAACCGCAAAGATGGCTGTACTGTTCTTATATATGCTGGTATATACTCACTGGGTTTGTTGCAGCAAGCGCTGTCTTCACATTGCTAATGAAAGCTTTCACATTCAATCTAGAAGAAATAACAATTAGAATTAAAACCAAACAAAACACTCAATAGTTTTAAAAAGCCAGACTCTAGAAGTGCCTTCCTTTCGATATGTCCTGGAATCTCACCTATTTGCTTTCTACACTCATTAAAAATTACACACTATCTATATGCTAATTACTCCTAAATCCAGTGTTGACTTCTCTCCTGAACTCAATTCAGATATCCAACTGCCTTTGTGACATTTTCACTTATATGTCTAGATGTTGCCCTACAACTGTCAAAACCACTCCAGATTGTAAAATCTCTGAACCCCCTGTGGCCAGTTTGGCTCAGTGGATAGAGCGTTGGCCTATGGACTCCAGGGTCCCGGGTTTGATTCCCGGTCAGGGCACATGCCGGGTTGTGGGCTTGGTCCCCAGTGGGGGACATGCAGGAGGCAGCTGATTAATGATTCTCTCTCATCATTGATGTTTCTATCTCTCTCTCCCTCTCCCTTTCTGTCTGAAATCAATAAAAATATTAAAAAAACAAAACACAACCAAAAAACAAACCCTGACCCCAAAACCTGTTCTTCCCACAGTCTTTCCTACCGTAGTAAAGAGCCACATCATGCTTCCAGTTGCTCAGGTCATTCTTGACTCCAGAGTCATCCTGACTCCTCTCTTATGCCCACTCTTTGGTCAGGTTTACTTTCAAAATATATTCCAAATCATAACACTTCCTCCTGTATCAAACTATCTCCAAGCCACTGAAATTTCTTGACAGCATTACTCCAATAGCTTTTAAGTATTCATCCTGCTTCTGCCCTTGATCCTCACTATCTGTTTCGACTATAGTCAGAATGATGTTACTCTTCTGTTCGAAATCCTCTAATGACTTCCAACTTCAAACTTTGAATCTCCAATATCAGTTTCTATTCCTTCCCTCTACCCCCACTTTTAAAAGAGGCCAACATTCCTAGTGCCCTTATCATATGCCAGGTCCAGTTTTCAGCATTTTACGTATTTTTTCACAACAACCCTATGAGGTACCATTTTGGCATTTTACAGAAAGGTAAATTAGGTCAAAAGAGGAGCAGTCCCTTGTCCAAGGCTACAAAGCTGGAAATATAGCAGATTAGGGATATGAACCAATGGGGTCTAGTTTCATATGCCATCTTCTGAATTACTATTCTCTTATCTGAAATTTTAGTTCATAGCTTTTCTGCAATCTCTTGCCTCTCTCCCTACACAGAGGCTTTCAACCAGATTTCTGCTGCATTAAAAACAAAACAAATTTTCAAGCTCTATATGACTTGTCTTCCTCTTCTTTCTCTAATGTTATCTCCTACCACTCTCCATCTCCTCACTTATTCCACTCTAGCTACATTCTAAAGAACAATCACTCCTTCCAATTTTTAAATATATCATATATGCTCCTACCCCAGGGTTTTTGCACTTGCTGTCCCTTGGTCTAGAATGTTCTCCCAGATTGTCTCAGCTAACTCATGTCCTGAAGGTCTCTGCTCAAACGTTATTGTTTCTGGATGGACTCTTGTTCTATCTTATAGTAAACCACAGTCAGGTGATTCCACCTAACCTCTTAACCTGCTTTTTTTTTATTCTGTTGTTCCTATACTCCTAGTATATTTTTTATTGTCATCTTGTCCATGATGTATTCCTAGGGCCTGGAACAAATGACTGGAATATCATAGATGCTGCTCTTATGTAGTAGTTGAATAAATATAAGATCATGGATAAGTATAATTAAAAAAGAGAAAAATATTCACCTGGCTTTTATGTCATGCCAAGAAATTAGTTTTTCAGCAAAGACTATACAATTAAGAAGAAATTATAACAATACCCTCAACTATGGGAAGACACCACAGGTACTGACATAACAATTCTTTGCTTAATGACACTTGAATGATAACTTGTGGAGTAAGTAGTATTTCTTCAGAACACTGTTTTGCAAGATATTAAGAGGCATATTGTAACAAGCAACATGGCACAGAGAAAGGCAACATGGTATAGCAGTATAATATTCTTTCTTGGAATCAGAATGCCTGTGTTAAAATCTTGGCTTAGCCATAACTTAGCTGTGACTTAAGCAGAATATTTAAACTTTCTATGCCCTAGTAAGTATTCTTATTCATAAAACAGAGAAAACAATCCTCACATGGTTATTATGATGATTTAATCAAATAAATTATTTAGAAAATGCCTAGCATAAAATAAGCTCTATAAAATTTTGTTAATGAAATAAATGTGTTCAATATGCACATAAGTTTGGAAAAACAGCAAGTTAAACAAACTTCTTTATTGCATGACTGCTGAGAGCCTTTAATTCATCAATGTGCACTATAGGTTTCTAAACAAATGTGATTATATGCAGTAATTTACAAATGTATTTGACTAGCAATCCTTGGAACTGGCTTTTCTGTTGGACAGTTATAACACTGAAGGAAAAATTACGTAGAGAACTCTAGTATTAGTGGATATCAAAATGCAGGTGCATAAGCCAATACAGATGGTCCCTGACTTAATGATTTTTTAAAAAAAATCCTCACCCGAGGATATGTTTATTGATTTTAGAGAGAGAGGAGGGAGGGAGGGAGAGGGAGAAATTGATGTAAGAGAGAAACATCAATCAGTTGCCTCCCATATGTGCCCTGACATGGGCTTGAACCTGAAACCTAGCTAAGGTATGTGTCCTGATCAGGAATAGAACCCACAATCCTTTGGTGCATGGGACAATGCTCCAACCAACTGAGCCACCTAGCCAGGGCTGACTTAAGATTTTTTGACTTTACGAATGATATGAAGAGATATGCATACTCTATTACATGAGATATTCAACACTTTATTTAAAAATAGGCTTTGTGTTAAGATGATTTTGCCCTACTGTAGGCTAATGTAAGTGTTCTGAGCATGTGAAAGGCCTAGGTTAAGCTATGATGTTCAGTAGGTTAGGTATATTTTTGTCTTATGATATTTTCAACTTACAATGGGTTTATTGGGATGTAACCACATCACAGGTCAAAGAGCACCTGTATAGATTTTTGAGGAATAAATGTAGGTTTCTGGAATTTAAAAAAAAATATTTTTTTACTGATTTCAGAGAGAGGAAGGAAAAAGGAAAGAGAGATAGAAACATCAATGATGAGAGAGTATCATTGACTAGCTGCCCCCTGCATGATCCTGACTGAGTCTATAAACCTGGGCATGTGCCCTGACCGGGAATTGAAGCATGAGCTCCTGGTTCATAGGTTCAACGCTCAACCACTGAGCCACACCAGCTGGGTTGTTTTATATAAATTAGATAACCCAGCTCTGGTGTTTCAGAAATAAGCAGAGATAACTACAACAAATATAATCACCAGTCAGAGATTTGCAAAACGTTTAATTATTTTGTATTGGATTTTTTTCTGACTTACCCAGAAAAACCAAATTCTTTTATTGCATTTGATAGCCAATTCAGAGTTTCTGACTGATTCTTGGGATTCTTCTGAGAGAATGCCATTGACATAACCTGGAGCAGGAGAAAAACAAACAAACAGATCTCTGATATTTCTCAGAGAAATATAGCATGACATGAAGGTAGAAGTGGATGAAGCAAGGTTTTGTGATGCTAAAACAACTGCAATAATGACTTTAGGAATGAAATATTTAACCTACACAAGAAAAAGAGTTAACTGACAGGAAAATACTGTTTATAACTTTTCTTTCATTAATGATCACTCTGAATTATGTTTTAAGAGAAAATTACTCTCATCTCTAATAGACTATTCTTGACTAAGATAGAGTTTAATTATTATGCAACAGTGTATTATTAAAGGTAAAAAACACAGTATCTAAAACATACTTGAAAAGATAAGACTAAGCTTAAAAAGTAACTTTAAATTAAAATTTGAGACAAAATTGGGAAAACTGGGGGTAAGAGAGCTGTGTCACTAACCTGTTCAGCTGTCCAGGGCAACATGCAAGCTTCAGCTATTGCTGTCATAGCTTCTTTTGCATTGTTCCCACATTTCACATCTCCAATCTTATCTACAAGGCCATCTAAGACAATCTGAGCTGACGTTTTGGAAAAATTTCCCTTCTGGGCAATTAAAGCAACTATGTGAAGCTTCATCTGCATCACCTGAAAAAGGATAAAGTTAACATAAAGTTATGAGTAAGCCAAAGACATTTATTTATGTACTTATTTCTACAGTAACAAAATTAAGACCAGCTGAGAACATGACCAATCTAAAATCAGACTTTTAAACAAGCAAAATAATTTTTATCCTTTGTTAGCAATTAAAGTAGCTAAGTGACAGCTAAGAGAAAAAAAATCAAACCACTCAATGCTTTAAAATATTAACAACTAGAGGCCCGGTGCACTACTTTTGTGCACTCGGAGGGGAGGGAAGAGAGAGGGGATCCCTCAGCCTGGCCTGCACCCTTTTGCAGTCTGGGAGCCCTCGGGGGATGTCCAAGTGATGGCTTAGGCCCACTCCCCGTGCAGTTGGACATCCTTAGTGCTGCCGCCGCTGCAGCGCTAAGGTGGTTAGTGCACTAACCACCAGGGGGCAACTCCTGAGCATCTGTCCCCTGGTAGTCAGTGTGCATCATAGAGACTAGTCATTCCGTCATTTGGTCTATTTGCATATTACCCTTTTATTATATAGGACTAGAGGCCCGTTGCACAAAAATTTGTGCAAGGGTAGGCCTTCCTTCCCCCAGCTGCCAGCACCAGCTTCCCTCTGGCACCCGGGACCCAGGCTGGCTTCCCCCAGGTTGCCCGCAGGCACCTGGGACCCGGCTGGCATCCCTCCAGTCCCGGCTTCATCAAGAAGGATGTCCGGAATGATGTCTGGTCAAATTAGCATATTACCCTTTTATTATTATAAATGTTATCACATGGAAATTTAATGAATTGAAAATTTTAATTTCTATAGTCTCCTTATATGATTATTTCTATACTAGAGGCCCGGCGCACGAAATTAGTGCACGTGTAGGGTCCCTAGGCCTGGCTGGAAATCAGGGCTGATCTGTGGGGCAACCGGTGGGGTGATTGGGGCCCCCCCGCTTGCACCCGCCTTGGCCGGTCTGGCGCTGCCTGCTCGCTGGCCCCGCCCCCTGCCACTTCTGGTTGTTTCCTTCTGCAGGGCGACTGCAGGGGCCCCCACTTGCACCTGCCTTAGCTTGCCTGGGGCCTGCAGGCTGGGGGCAGCTCCTGCATTGAGCATCTGCCCCCTGGTGGTCAGTGTGCATCATAGCAACCAGTTGTTCTGCTGTTCGGTCGATTTGCATATTAGGCTTTTATTATATAGGATAGTACTGAATATACATCTTCCAATCCTATATAATAAAGAGCTAATATGCTAACAAACCAAACAGTAGAATGACCATCTGGACAACCTTCTGGACAAAGGTGGGCTGCAAGGGCCAGCCAGGGAAGCTGGGGCTGTGAGGGCCGAGCCCCTTGCACAAATTTCATGCATAGCGTCTCTAGAACAATCTATACATCTAAAAAACCTGAGCAACCAAACCACCAGTTGCTATGATGCGCACTGACCACCAGGGGGCAGATGCTCAGTGCAGGATCTGCCCCCTGGTGGTCAGTATGCTCCCACAGCCAACCTCCTGTGGTCCCTCCCCCGCCCCCCAGCCGGCCAACCTCCCATGTCCCTACCCCACCACCAGTAGCCCCGATCGGCCCCCATCGCTGGCTGGCCAATCTCTGCAGTACCTCCCCCACAGCCGGCCCCGATTGCCCTGATAACCTGATAAGGACTGGGAAAAACGGCTCCAATCAACCGGCCAGGCCGAGGGACCCCACCGTGCATGAATTCATGCACCAGGCCTCTAATACATAATAAATGGACATACTAACTACATAATTCAGAGTTCCTAATAGAGTTGCTCACAAAAAATAAAACTATAACCCTCATGCACACACACACAACAGAACTTGAGAGACTTAAAGAACTTATAGACTTTTAAGTGGAAGAAAGAAAGAAGCTTGGAAACAATTTAAAGAGGTTAATGTAATAATGGCAGATGTATGCGGCTTGAGACCCCTTTGCCCATAAATATTTCCCTTTGTCTTGTTTTAATATTTAAATAATAAATATTGGCATGGATGTGGAGAAATCAGAGTACTCTTGTACTGTTGATGTGAACATAAAATGGTGCAAAAACTTTGGAAAATAGTTTGGCAGTTCCTCAAAAAAGTTAAACACAGAGTTACCATATGATCCAGCAATTCAACTCCCAGGTATATACTCAAGGGAAATAAAAATGTGTTCACACAAAGAATTGTATATAAATGTTCACTGCAGCATTATTCATGATAGCCAAAAAATGGAAACAATAAAAATGTCCATCAACTAATGAATAGGTAAATAAAATGTTGTATATCCATAAAATGGAATATTATTTAGCAATAAAAAGAGTGTAGAATTGATACATGCTACAATATGGATGAAGGTGAAAACATTATGCAAAATAAAAGCTAGACACAACAAAAGACGACAATATTGTATCATTCCATTTATATAAAACTAGAGGCCTGGTACATGAAATTTGTGCACGGGTAGGGTCCCTAGGTCTGGCCTGCAATCAGGGGCGATCGGGGCCTTCCAGCTGCCAGCCGGGTCTCCCTTCCATGGCTGCTGGCTGCCGACTGGAGGCCTTCCTTCGTTCCGTGCCACCCCCTTATGGTCAGTGCACGTCATAGCGAGCGATTGAACTCCCAGTCTCCTGGTCGAACTCCCAAGGGGCCACTTTGCATATTAGCCTTTTATATATATAGATGTCCAGGAGTAATCCATAGAGAGAAAAAGTAGATGCCAGGGACTGGGTGTGGGAATTTTGGAAGGAATAAAGAGTGACCGCTGATGGGTATGGGGTTTCTTTTTGGGGTGATGAAAATATTCTAAAATTATATAGTGGTAGGAGTTGCAGAACTATGTGAATATACTAAAAGCTGCTGCATTGTAACTTTAAAACAGTTAGTTTTATACACTCAATAAAGTTGTTATAAAGGAAAAAAATATAAAATAATCCCTTGTTATGGATCTAACACACAGGAGGTTATCAGCTGAAATCAGGTGTGCTTCTTTCATCTATCTGTGCAGCTGCATAAAGAGGAGTTATAAAAGTAGTGTGAGGGGAAGAGGGTAGTTCGAAAACTTTGGCATAGAAAACTTTTGTGGAGCTGGATAGTATGGATGAGGTACTATAACACAGTGCTAAGGGAACACAGTGTGAGGCAGCTAAGGATCCCACAGAAACAACAAGAGGTGGCAGAAGATAAGCCAAAAAGAGACTAACAGGATGTCAAAAAATAGACCTCATAACTTAAATTTTTTTTTTTGCATGAGGTCTATGTATATCCTGAAGAAGAGAAGGAAACTCTTTTCCCGTTTTCCTTCCTGCATCACTTCCCTATCCTTTCCTTACACCTAACTCTTTAGACTAAATAACTGTATTGTTAAATTTCATCTCTATAATTAGTTAAATAGACTGTGTGGTAATTTTTCATTGGCTATGTAAATACTGCATTTATTTTGATATTTTTACTTTTAAAATGTATTTGTATTGATTTCAGAGAGGAAGGGAGAGGGAGAGAGAGATGGAAACATCATTGATGAGAGAGAATCACTGATCGGCTGCCTCCTACATGACCCCTACTAGGGATTGAGTCTGTAACCCTGGCATGTTCCCTGACTGGAATCGAACCCGGGACCCTTCAGTCCACAGGCTGACGTTCTATCCACTGAGCAAAACCAGATAGGGCTGCATTTATTTTTTATCCAAACAAATAAGAAAGCTATCTCATTGTTTATCCCTCCTTTGAATATGTAAAGATTAGAGGACTTTGAAGCCTAAATAATGAGAAGAAAATGCATATATATGCTTATATACACATTTCACAAACAATACAATAAAAGACATTAAGTCTCTAGTGAAAAAATACCTGAAAATTAGTTTCTTTCCATCCAGGTTTCTTGGCCAACATCCTCACTAATGCCTGGCATGGCATTTCAGTTCTGTCCATTAGTTCAACAGCCTTGAAGTAGAATCAAAGAATAAGAGTTAAGAGGTAGTGAGTAGTTCCAAGGGAACAGTATATAACAAATGGAAATGGGAATGAAGAGGGTTATAAAGGGAGCTTATATAATTTCTCTTATAATGCTTTGTTTCTTAAGTCGTATGTTTGGTATACAGTTGTTATATTAATACAATTGAAACATTTTTTTCCCCACACTTTAGGAATTCACAAACAATTTGCTTCAAGGAAAGTAATGCTAATACAGTTTTCATTTGCCTAATGTGTGGCAGAAACTGCTTAATATTTTGACTTATTTAATTTTCCTAAAAACATAGAAAAGTAGGGTAGGTTAGAAGTGGTTAAGTATTAAATTTCAAAGATGCACAAATTCAGGTCTAAATGCAATATGTAGCAGATGCTGGACTTGAAGGCAAGTTTCCTGCCTCAAGTTCCAGTGCTTCCAGTTTGTCCACCCCCCTCCTCATTAGAATCACAGAGTGTATGCCAAAATGGACTACCATGGTCCTTTCTAACACAGATTTTTGAGAGGAGCTTCTCACACCAAGTGATAATGTCTGTTCCTCCAAGAATCATGACCCCAAAGAGGGAAACAAAAATGGATTAGAGATGGTTTCAGTGGAGAGATCTGTTTTCCTACTGATATTAAAAAACAAATACCATAATATTAAAATTCATCTAAGCCTTGTAATTCAGAATAAACCAAATTTTTTTGGTAAGTACTAAGTTATGAAGTTACAGAAAACATAGGACGCAGATGTTGAAAGATAAACACTACAGAGCTAAAAAATAAATACCCCCACCCCTGCCTTATCTTTAGGTAACACCCTGAAACATATTCACTGGTTAAAAAACAGCAATAGGACAAGTCTTTCATTTTCAATTTCATCAGTTCTGTATAACATAGTTGTTTTCACACTCATCCCCATGCACCTACCTTTTGGAACTCTTCCATACAGGCCAGCCTTTCCTTCCAGTTACTGCTGTCTAGAAGTTGTATACACGTAGCAGGAAGGACAGCTGAAGCTTTTTCTTCACACACTTCAATCTGTAACATACAACCACATTAAAGTTAAAAACTGCTTAAGGAAACAAATGGTAAGACTGTAAAAACACAAGAACATTCCTATATGTATGCTGAGGCTCCTATTTTAGTATCATAACGGGAAAGTTTGTCTAAGGTATCTAAGATAATTTCAAGAATCTAAAAAGTAATAAATAACTATATGTTGTAGAATTCAGCAAGAAAGAACTCAAATCTTCTCAAAGATATTGACTTTCCATGGTTTTATGAGTCTGAGACATATTGTATAATACTGACCGAGAGCTCGGGCTCCACTATTTCTTTGGTCTCCAATCCCTTTTTGCTCTTGTTTCCAGCGCTCCCTGCACCTCCTGGTGCACTTGGTTTCCCCTTCTTAGGTGGTCCGCCAGCCTAGATGCAATTAAAAAAAAATTTATTTTAAACCACTTAAGGATTTAGAATAGTGATTCTTAAATTCTTGTGGGTCAGAGACTTCTTGAAAATTTGACTGAAATGAGGGAACACTGTAACTATGTATGGTGACTTATTATGGTAATCATTTCACAATATATAAAATATCAAATCATTATGTTGTACACATAAAACTAATATGTTGTATGTGAATTATACCTCAATAAATTTTTATTTTTAAAAATGAGGGATAACTCAACCCACAACAAAAAACTGTATTTTTGGTGCCCACAAAATTTAGCAGTTTCAAAGGCAGACAGATCTTTTGAAGACCAATATGGGGGAAACTGTAGGCCCCATTTTAAGAACCTCTAACTCAGAACGAGCTAATGAAATAAAAATGATGGACTGGAATTATATACATTTACAGATTAATTTGAGAATGAACATTTGATGCCTCTAAATCTTTCCTATAATAGTAAAGGACAATTTTTAACATATCATTTACTCAATACTTAATCACAGGGTACCCCACTTACAACCAAATGAGTGCTCTAGTTATGTTGAAGATGGCCATCTCACCGAATCTTACTGTCTTAGTTTTTCAGTTGACTTGCTTGGTTTTCCAAGTATATGATCACATAACTAAAAAAATGATAATTTTGCCTTTTCCTTCCTCATATTAACACCTCTACTTTATTCTTTTGTCTAATTGTAGGGCATTATTTAACAATAATGGTACAAGCAGGGATTTATTGTTTTATTTCCCATTTTAATAAGAATACTTCTAGTATTCATCATTATTAAGCATAATACTGACTTTTGTTTCTTTTTTTATTTCTGTCATTGATTGTTGTTTTGCTTTGTTTTATACAGTTTATTTTGTTTATTTATTTATTTATAATCCTCTTGCAAGGATATTTTTCCATTCACCTTTAGGGAGAGGGAAAGACAGAGAGAGAAATATCGATGTGAGAGAGATACATTGACTGGTTGCCTCCTGGACGCACCCGGGCCGAGGAGGAACCTACAACCGAGGTATGTGCCCTTGATCAGACTCGAACCTGGAACCTTTCGGTTCACAGGCCAACGCTCTATCCACTGGGTCAAACCAGCCAGGACAATACTGACTTTTGGTTTGCTATGTCTACTGCTGAGTGTGTATGCATGTGTGTGTGTGTGTGTGTGTGTGTGTGTGTGTGTGTGTGTGTGGTGTCTCCACAAAATGTATACACACACTTTGAATGATTATAAAGGCAGTGTTTAATTAAAATACATTTCATTTTCAAAAGTGAGCTATCAGGTGTTAAAGTGTGTATACATTTTTGGGAGACACCCTGTATGTATGTATGTGATAATAAAGTTATGTCAAAGTATTCATCCATTTCTATGTGGTTAAGAGTTTTATCAAAAAGATATGTTAAAATTTACTATATTCCTTTTAAGTGTCTAAAATTAGCTTTCTTTTTTCTAAAATGTATTTTTTTAAAAAAATATATTTTATTGATTTTTTACAGAGAGGAAGGGAGAGAGATAGAGAGTTAGAAACATCGACAAGAGAGAAACATCGATCAGCTGCCTCCTGCACGCCCCCCGCCGGGGATGTGCCCGCAACCAAGGTACATGCCCTTGACCGGAATCGAACCCGGGACCCCCCAGTCACAGGCTGACGCTCTATTCACTGAGCCAAACCGGTTAGGACTAAAATGTATTTCTTGATTTTAGAGAGAGAGAGAAACATCAATTCATTATTCCACTTACTTATGCATTCCTTGGATGACTCTTGTATGTGCCCTGACCAAGGATCAAACCTATAACCTTGGTGTACTGGGACGATGCTCTAACCAACTGAGCTACCCAGCCAGGGCTGAAATTAGATTTCTTGTCATCTATAAATTCAGTAAATTTTCTAAAATTAATATTGAACCATTCTTGAACTCTGGAATAAACTTCAATTGGTCATACTTTCTACTGTACCCACTGAATTCTATCTGTGAATATTCTACTTAAATATCTTTTTAAAAAATTGTTTCCATAACTGAATTATGTTTTTTTTTCTTTATTAAGGTATTACATATGCGTCCTTATCCTCCCATTGCCCCCCAACCCCCCACTCATCCCCTCCCCCCCCTGGTGTCTGTGTCCATTGGTTAGGCTTATATGCATGCATACAAGTCCTTTGGTTGATCTTTCCCCTTTACCCCCACCCCCAAATATCTTGATTTAAACTTATTTCACGTATTTTGAAAGATCATGAGAAAATAGCAGTTTATCATAAAGTACAAAGCCAATTATCACAAGGCAGTAACATTAATAGGGCAACAAACATTATTATTCACATCATTCCTTCTACTTATTATGGGTATTTGTTAAGCATGCTAAAAAGAAAAGATAAAAATGACAGATGATCAGATTAGCCTTCATCGCTCTAGCTGATTTTGCTCAGTGGATAGAGCGTCAGCCTGTGGACTGAAAGGTCCTGGGTTTGATTTCAACATTAAGGTCAGGCTCGATCCCCAGTAGGGGGCATGTAGGAGGCAGCCAATGAATGATTCTCTCTTGTCATTGATGTTTCTATCTCTCTCCCTCTCCATTCCTTTCTAAAAGCAATAAAAATACATTTTTAAAAAATTGGTCTTTAGCATCAATCCCTGTTCTGAAATTAACTAGCGGCCCCATGCATGAAATTCGTGCACAGAGGGGTGGCGGGGGGGTGTTTGTCCCTCAGCCCGGCCTGCACCCTCTCCAATCTGGGACCCCTCGGGGATGTCCAACTGCCAGTTTAGGCCCAATCCCACAGTCGGACATCCCTCTCACAATCCGGGACCACTGGCTCCTATCTGCTTGCCTGCCTGCCTGCCTGCTTAATTGCTCCTAACCACTTCTGCCTGCCAGCCTGATCGCCCCCTAACTGCTTCCCTGCGGCCTGATCGACACCTAAATGCTCCCCTGCCAGCGTGATCACCCCCAACTGCCCTCCCCTACTGGCCCGATCACCCCCAACTGCCCTCCCCTGCTGGCCTGATCGCCCACAACTGCCCTCCCCTGCCAGCCTGATTGCCCCCAATTGCCCTCCCCTGCTGGCCTGATCACCCACAACTGCCCTCCCCTGTCGCGACCCGCCTCCTGCTCAGGGACCGGCATCCTCCGTGCAGCGAGGAGCCGTGGGACCCCCAGGCCTCACTGCACGGAGCAGCTGCCGGGCCCCACCTCCACTGTGCGCGTGCGGCCATCTTTGTGGCGGCCATCTTGTGACGATGTTGCACGTGAGGGCATGAGGACCACCTAGGCTTTTATTAGTATAGATGTTATCTTGAACACAGTCTAAGCTTTTAAGGTATAATTAGCAAAACTAAGATGCCGGTTTTTAATTAAATGGAAATGGCTACTATTTGCTGATTTACTAATAGCGGTATGGTTTTGTTGGTTTATAATAACAACCCATAATGAGAGATTTGTTTTCTAACTCTAAAAATAGAAAATTCTATACTCTTTGATTAATTAGAGTATGTCTTTTGGATCCTTTCATATAATTGCACTCTCTGTATCAAAAGGTACCTCGATTAATAAATCTACTTCTGTTCTTTTTTTTTAACAGACATATATATATTTATGGCTTAGTAGACTTACTGGCTGATACTGTCCTACTTGTTTTTTCAACAGAGGAATTGAAGCAGGTTGCCACCTCTCCCATTTTTCTTTTTTTTTAAAGAATTCCTCATAAAAGAAAGCCAGCTAGCATGGAAGGGTTCAGCAAGATAAGAAAAGGACTCAGGTGTCCAGGTCATTTTCGAGTGGCAGGAGATGGTGAGAAAGGAGAAAATAGCTGCCAATGCCCTGAACTAGAATGCTGAAGCATAATATGAAGGGAAGTACACAGACTCTGTAGCTAGAGATACCTGGTTCAAGTCCCAGTTCTCCAACTCTGGTCATTCAATAAATACATCTGAGTTCCTGTTATGGATAGGAGAATCAAGCACTAACAAGATCTGTAACCTTGAAAGTTTACAATATGGTGTGGGGAGACATAATAAACAAACAAGTGAACAATAAAAATATCAGAATGTCAGAATGAGCACTAGCTGGTTTGGCTCAGTGGACAGACTGAAGGGTTCTGGGTTCCATTCCGGTCAAGGGCATGTATCTGGGTTGCAGGCTCAATAACTGGCCATGGTCAGGGTGTGTGTGGGAGGAAACCAATCGATGTTTCTCTCTCTGTCCTTCCTCCTTCCTTCTTCTCTCTCTCTCTCTCTCTCTCTCTCTCTCTCAAAAACAAACAAACAAACAAAATCACTGGGAAAATATCCTCAGGTGAGGATTAACAAAACAAAACAAAAAAAAATCAGAACAAATTGTAAGAGTCAGTGCAGTACACTAAACCTTGCTGAGCCTGTTTCCTTTTCTGGAAAAACAGGGTTCACAAAACATTTATCTCAAGGGTTGTTATGATTAAATGAGATTATGTAAGTAAAATGCTTCACCAAGTGATGCTCACCAAGTCAGTTTTCTTCCCCCAACTTCATGCTGGGGTTCAGAGTGGGGAAAGAGAATCAAACTTTTTGCATATGCAGTAGATAACTTGATGCTCAAGAGAGTCCACAGGACGAGTGTTTGCTAAAGGAAAGCCACTTATGCACTTTCCCCTCTTCCACACTGTACAAAGGTAACAAGACCTGGACTGGTATGGAGACTCAGTGATGCAATTCAGCAGCGTTTTTAGCAAAATGACAAAGGTGATGTTATTAATGTTAAGTGCCTTGCCACATTTTATTTCATTACTTAATAATACTTTCTGATCCCTTAAAATGCACTCCTGTACTTCCGTTACCATTTTTATCTCTATTAAAATTTCAAAGAACCAAATGTATTGTTGGAACACACTGTCATCATAAACAGATGTTCTGCTATATTTTGAATGTGGTAATGAGTTCATTTCTCAAATGAAATCATATTGGAAGGACCACTATTAACGTAAGATTGAGACCCTACCTTATATAAATTCTAATTTTTAAACTATATTTTCGAAGTCATCTATTAACCTTAGTAGCAGGTGCCTTTTTTAAAGGTCCGGGTTTGGGTACTGAAATATCCTTTGTGTCCTTATCTCCTGCGGCTCCTGAAGAAGCAGTCCTTCCAGGAACAGGCTTGAATTCCTTCTTTTCAGCTGCCAATCCAGCTTTCTTACCATGCACCAGCTCTACTTTCTCTGAACATTCTTTGATCTGGAGAATGAAATGGAGATGAACATCATTAAGCCCAACTTTGAACACCATCACTATTTTATTACTTAATAGATCATTTAAACTAGCAGTCGCCAGCCTTTCGGACATCACGGACCACCAGTTGGCAACTGCTGCTCCAAAGGTTTCCTTAAACCAGTGGTCGCCAACCTTTTGGACCTCACGGACCACCTGGCGACTGCTGATTTAAACCACAACTATATGAGAATTTAGAGAGAAAAGTTTCCTTTTCAACAAGGATAAATTATCCAAACTTTCTTATATTTTATTTCTATACAAATTAGAATTACAATAACCACATTTTAAATAGAAGATATTCATATTTAGAAAGGTAATTTTCCAGATATTAGAATAAACTTATTTTAAAACAGTGTTTTCACCTTTATAGATTATGGTTACTCAGATTTATTTCTGTTATAATTTGGAAGATGTTTCTACTAATATGATCACTGTAACTTGAGATAAAATTTAAATCTCCAAAAGCTATACCTTCAAACTCTAGGTGTGAACCACCAGTAATGATGAAATAAATTTCATGAGTTGATATCAGTTTTGTCTTAATAAAACAGAACAGACAAATGCACTATTGTCCAATTTCATTATAATCTATTACTAACTTACCCTGTCAAGCTTAAGTTTGTCCACATCAACTAAGAATGGGTTTACTGCTTTCTCACCAACCACCTTCAAAGCGGTACCCAACGCTTCAAATGCAGCATCTCTGACTTCAGGAGCAGAATCATTGATGTGCTATAGTCCGGAAGTAAACAACATTATCTCAATACAAGGTAATTTAAGTATTACTGATTTTAAGTCAGAATAATGGTTGTTTGATAAAAAATTTGCCTTTTACAATTCGCTGAAGCTAAATATTGCTTTCCTTTTGTCAATTAACAGTTACTCTTTCACAAATTCTTTTTTGCTTAAGGAAACCTCTGATAATCCATTCAGCATGTAAGTGCCTCCTTCTCCTCCCACCCTCTGTCTTAAGTGCCTCGCATTCAAATGACCTTCAAATAATCCAAGCTGTATGCCTGTGCTTGGCCAGATCCAGCTGAATGCCAGTAAATGGGCCAAATAAGGAACAAAATGTTTAGCAATTAGAACTATAAAGCTAACTTGTATTTAAAGAATACGAACATAACAATACAAGAATTTAGATTCAGTTTCCAAAGCTTCTCAGAAGACTATAATCAACAGTCTGAAAGCCAGTCACTGTACATAATTAGTAGGGGAAAAAATCTTCCCTAGATATAAAATATTCCCCCAATTTCAAAGAGTCTATACCTTAAGTAGACCAGCACAAAAGGGCTTTAGCAAGCTCTTAGGCAGGGTGGAAGCAGTGCAGTGGCGGAAGCTTCTTGCAATAAAAAGTGATGTTTGCTGCTTGATGGTTGGATTTTTATTATCCATTACTGCTAAGACATCCTCACTGATGTTCTGTAGTGTGGTCTTTAGAAATAAAATGTGGTCAATGAGCTTTTCTCAACTGCAAAGAACAATCAAAATATCGCATTAACAAAATTTACTTTAGACAAAAGCGCATGTTGTGAGCTTACAGTAAGGAAGATTGCGTCAATTGCCTCCTGCAGGGCTTGTACTACTTGAGGCTTCTTCTCTTTGAATTTCTCCAAAATGGTTGGCACAACCTATAAAAATGAACAGCTAGAATATTATCTGGCAACAAAAAGAAATGATGTATTGATACATACTATAACATGGATGAACCTTGAAAACATTATGCTAAATCAAAGAAGCCAGTCACAAAGGATCACATATGTATGATTCCATTTATATGAAATGCCAATTCCATAGAGACAGAAAGTAGATTAGGGTCTGGGAGTAGGGAAGAATGGGAAGTGACAGATAATGGGCATAGGGTTTCTTTTTGGGGTCATAAAAACCCTAAAGACTCCATCAAAAAACTATTAGACTTAATAAAAGAATTCGGCAATGTAGCAGGATACAGAATTAATGCCAAGAAATCTATGGCATTTCTATACACCAATAGTGAACTTGCAGAAAGAGAGACTAAAAAAGCAATCCCATTTACCATCTCACCAAAAAAATTAAGCTACCTAGGAATAAACTTAACTAAAGAGGTAAAACTTTTTGGGGTCATAAAAATGTTGTGGCATATGCCCTGACCAGGAATTGAACCGTGACCTCCTGAGCCACACGATGCTCAACCCCTGAGCCACACGGGCCAAGACCAACTATAATTTAGTAAATTGAAATGTATTTTAAAAATTGTTTTCTAGCTTGAATACTTATCCCTAATAAAAAAGTATAAAATATTCTAATAAGCAACATAAAAATGACAAAAAGCTCATTAATACACTGATAGCATATTCACATAGATATTATACAATATGCATTGATTGCTATAAAAATATTAATTATAATTTTACTTCAATATATGATTTATGTGACTAAGGCTTTTTTGGACCTTATTTTTATTTCCCTGGTAACAAGCTAGTCATGATTTATTTTTATTTGGTACTATCATTTTTCTCAGTTAAGTTCTCTGAAATTATTTTTAATTCTATGAGTAAATGAGCTTCAAATACCATAACTGTGAGAGGTTAGATATTAACTTCACGATATAAAACTGACACGTGGTATGGACTATTAGGAGACTCTTAAGTTCATCTAGGGCAGTGGTCAGCAAACTAATTAGTCAACAGAGCCAAATATCAACAGTACAACGATTGAAATTTCTTTTGAGAGCCAAATTTTTTAAACTTAAACTATATAGGTAGGTACATTGTTATTAACTTAATTAGGGTACTCCTAAGGCTTAGGAAGAGCCACACTCAAGGGGCCAAAGAGCCGCATGTGGCTCGCGAGCCGCAGTTTGCTGACCACGGATCTAGGGAATCAAATGGTAAGTGGCTAGCAAGTAAAACCTAACTGAATCTCCTAATAGTCCATTTTCAGATGCTGGAGCATTCTAAGTAATTCAGACCAGATTTAGAGGCCAACTGACAGATGTCACAGTTAAATATCTCAATTTACTAAAGCTGTTATCAAATGTGATTGTTTTCAAATTTATACAAAGAAAATAGTATATTCAACAAATGTCTTCAGTCAGATTTCTTAGAATAAAGAAAACTGATATATCACCAACAGTGTAACCTATGTAAAATGTCTCAGGTATATGAGTAAATTATTTTTTAAATAGGAAAACACTATAAAATATATCTTATATATTAATTTCACTTCTGGTTTTATATGGCCTTTCCTACTCTCATTTTTGCTCTGTCCTGGTTATCCTAAGTTTTATTTCATCCTGTTATACTATATATAATGTTATAAGAACAGAGCAAGGTATCCTATATAGTAAAAGCCTAATATGCTAATTGTCCGGTTGTCCCTTCAACCAAAGTGTAATATGCTAATAATATGCTAAAGCTGCCCAACCACATGCTAATAATATGCTAAGGCTGCACCACCCACCAGGGGCAGACAGTTGACTGGTCGACTAGTTGCTATGATGTGCACTGACCACCAGGGGGCAGATGTTTCGACTGGTAGATTAGCTTGCTGCAAGGGACTGAGTGAGATGGGCCGGACGCACCCTGGAGCCCTCCCATGGTCCTCCCCAGCTGGCTAACCTCCCGCTTCCTTCCCCGACACAATCGTACACTGGTGGGGTCCCTCAGCCTGGCCTGCACCCTCTTGCAATCATCCCTCAGGGGATGTCAGAGAGCCGGTTTTGGGCCGTTCCCGCAGGCCAAGCCGAGGGACCCCGCTGGTACACCAGGCCTCTAGTTAATAAATAATAAGCAAATCGACTCAACTAAGTACTTTAGGCCAAGTGCCTGATTTTCTACATAAAGCTAATGAATTTAGTTATAACTGACATCTTCATTGAAATGTTATGAGGAGTTATGCTCAATATTAATAAAACATAGTGAGAAATTTATATTACCCAATCTATAAAGATCTATGCTGAAGAGCTGTTTTAAAGCATAGAGCAAACTAGTCTGACATTCTTGATAATATTGTTGATTTGTACTTAAAAATAAATGTTAACTTCCCTGACTGGTTTGGCTCAGTGGATAGAGCGTCAGCCTGCGGACTCAAGGGTCCCAGGTTTGATTCCGGTCAAGGGCATGTACCTTGGTTGCAGGCACGTCCCCACTTGGGGGGGTGCAGGAGGCAGCTGATCGATGCTTCTCTCTCATTGATGTTTCTAACTCTCTATCCCTCTCCCTTCCTCTCTGTAAAAAAAAAATCAATAAAATATATTTTTTAAAAAATAACAAAATAAATGTTACTTACGTGTCCTGCATATTGTCCAAATTTCTTCCTTAGCCCAACAGCCAGGCCAGTAAGACATTTTGCTGCCAAAGCCACCAACATGACATTGGTGTCCTTTCCAACTACCTACAGGGAAAAAAAGAAAACAACAACAACCAGTCACAACCCTGTAGAAGAGAACTGAAAACTTTCTCTTAAAAGAACTCTAAAAGCTACTATGTTAATAGCCAATTAAGTTTCCTACAAATGAGGAGATTCTTCTTTAACAGTATCAAATTTGGGAGCTTCCCTTCAGTATGTTTAGACTCTATCTTGAAGTTTTATTAATAAAATATATATAAAACCTCAACTTCCAATCACTAACTCTCCATTAGTGATAGTCTGGGCTGTCAGAGTTGCACACTGTAGAGGAGGAGACTCTGATAATGGAAGAGAAGCTGGAAGCCGCTGACTTTGCTTTGGGGCAGGGAAAGCTAAGGCAATGTTTTTCTAAAAGACCCCACAGAGCAGCAGCTTTCAACATGTATACCCCAGGAGCACAGGTAGAAACTGCTGTAGGTACCATCAAGAAGTCCATGCAGACTCCAAATTACAAACACCATTGCAACCATTCCTCTGAGGGATTTTCTGGCTTTGCAGTTACCAGTTTAGTTACCTAATGATATCAAGTTTATATTTAGAGCCTCTTTGCAGAGTTTCCTCCAGCACTCTTCATACTACCACACTCCTGTATTACACCCCACAGAGCCTAGCACTTACCAAAACTCACAGGTAGTTGCTGTGTCTGTGTCACTTTAGCAAGACAGTGACTATGCCTGGGTTCCTTCCTGCTAAAATTTTACTGTTGGTATACTGCCCAAGTCAATTGGTATTAAAAAGCTGCTTTTAAGTGCCCCAAACCCTTGTTTTTTTCTCAAGTAGAAGTAATGCTTTCATTTCACTATAGATTTTATTTTATTTTAAAAGCTAGAGGCCCAGTGCACGGATTCGTGCACCAGTGGGGGCCCTCAGCCTGGCCTGCACCCTCTTGCAATTCGAGACCCCTCAGGGGATGTAGGACTGCCGGTTTCAGCCTGATCCCCCAAACTGGCAGTCCCGACATCCTCCGAGGGATGTAGTAGTGGGAAGCAGCAGGTGGCCAAGGAGGAGCCTGAGCTGGGTGCTGCACCACTCCCGCTCATCCTGGCCCTGCTGCCGCCGCCACCGCTCAGTAGCGCTGCTGCGGAGGCTTGTGACGCCACAACTGTGTTTGCCAGCCATGAGCCCAGCATCTGCCCCCTGGTGGTCAGTGCATGTCATTGTGTCATAGGCTTTTAAATAGATAGTAGAGGCCCAGTGCGTGAAATCGTGCAGGACCCAGACCCGCTGCACCGTGAGACCCATCAATGGACCTCCTGGTGACTGGTTGTTTGGTCATTATGGTCACTGGCCTTTTATAATATAGATGTTTTATTAATTTTAGAGAGAGAGGAAGGGAAAGGGACAGAGGGATAGAAACGTTGATCAGCTGCCTCCTGCACGCCCCCCCACTGGGGATCAAGCCTGCAACCTGGGCATGTGCCATGACCGGGAATCACACCAGTGACCTCTTGGTTAATTGGTAGGTGTTCAATTACTGAGCCACACTGGCTGGGCTACTCTGGATTTCATAATTCCTAAGATTTGGTATTCTGTAAGCAGAACGCTTCATTCCAAATTCCCCAAATTAACCAATCAGTAATGCATAACATGCAAGGAAGTTCTAATTGGCACCTATATGTAAATCCCTAAGTGCTGAGGAGTAAGGATCATAGAGAGACTAACATTTATTAAGAATGAATTAGATGATAATTTTATAGGTGCTATAATCCTATTTCATTTAATACTCATCCAAACTCTATAAAGCAAGTACTATTATTATCTCAATTTTGTAGATCTCAAAAATTATGTAGACATTAACTTGCTCAAGGTCACAGAGCTAGCAAATGGTGGTTCAAACTTAGGTCTGTTTTTACACTAGAGCTCTTGCTTTCTTACCCACAGCACTTTCCTGGTCATTCATAGACAAGCACAGAGCTACAAAAAATCTGAGCTGCCTGATGTGCACATTCTCAGCTGAGACTGAACAAAACAACACTACTTTCTTCTTTCACACAGGAAACAAGTATCTTTTTTGTGATCTATTTAGTGTCATGTTTTGGGGGGGGGTTTTGTGTGCATTTTATTTATTATTTTTAAAATATATATATTTTATTGATTTTTTACAGAGAGGAAGGGAGAGGGATAGAGAGTTAGAAACATCGATGAGAGAGAACATCGATCAGCTGCCTCCTGCACACCCCCTACTAAGGATTGAGCCCGCAGCAACCAAGGCAGCAACCAAGGTACATGCCCTTGACCGGAATCAAACCTGGGATCCTTCAGTCCGCAGGCCAACGCTCTATCCACTGAGCCAAACCGGTTAGGGCTCATTTTGGTGCTTTTTAAAAATGTGCTTTCACTATTTAAAATGACCCTCAAGTGTAGTGCTGAAGTTCTGTTCAGCGTTCCTAAGCACAAAAAGGCCATGATGTACCTTACACAGAAATTTTGTGTGTTGGATAAGCTTTGTTCAGGCATGAGTTATAAGGCTGTTGGCTGTGAGTTCAATGTTAATAAATCAATAATATATATTAAATAAGATGTCTTCAAAAAGAATAAAACACGGTTATGTATTGTTTTATGTGTCAGTTGATAAAAATGTTATGAACAAAGGGTTGCAGGATCCTAACCCTGTATTTCCCCGAGAAATAATGGTTCAATATTTGCTAATTCAGCGTTTGTGGTAATTTTATAGAACATAACTACTGGAATAATGAGAATTACTGTACTTAAATTAATATAATTAAAGATTAACCTCCTCCCCCCACCAGTTTAATTCTCTGTAATTTCAGGCTGAGGAAAACAAGCCAAGTTTTCAATCTTGCTATATTCAAGACGAAGTCTTCAGTTTGTTCTTACATTCTATAACCATACCCACGGTGTTTGATCTATACTTTCAGATTTTATGAAAAGCCAGGAGATAAAAAAATATCTATCAGGAGCAATCAACTTGGTTAGACCTAAGCAATATCAATGGAATTATTTTCTAAAAATATTTCCTTCTAATTTAGTACTTGCCTGCTTTATAATTGACCATTATCCTGTGCCTTACTTGCTGATACAATATAGTGTGTCATCATCCGCCAACTATCTAAGAAACAAATTCTTCATATGTAATATCTGTCCTATTAAATGGAGCAAAATAAATAGTTCATCCTACAGAATTATAAAACTGGAATACTTGGGTCTAGGTCAGCAAGACCCTCTCTTTCTTGAGGTGTACATGTTATTAAATAGCATACTTAAAATGATAATAAACAAAGATTGAAAACCAATCCCTCCAAACTAACCTAGAACAATAGTTTTAATCAATCTTTTAAAAATGAATGCTTAGAATTTAAAACCATCAATAGTGTTTCTTAAATAGCAATGTTTTGTGATAAAAAGGATGACAGATAAAGAAAAACACAATGGCCTGGACTGTTGTTGGGACACCAACGTTGAAACTCCTCACATTTACCTTCTTCAAAGCTTTTACTAAATCTGCATAATCGCCTGCTTCCAATTTGGGGTTTTTCACTAGTACTTCTACAGCCTCCAGGGCTTCTTTTCTCTCTTGCCATTTTTTTGCCTCCTGCAAGACACAATATGAGTCATTTGTAGAATAGAAAATATGACAGCAAAATAAAAGTCTATTTCTTTCATGCTACTATTTCAAAGATAAATATTTTCTGTTTTCAGAAACTTCTAAAGCTGGTTAAAAAACAAAATTGCAAACCTGTACAGCTAATCAGAATGTTTTGTTCACATATATAAAATTGTGTTCATATATAAAAAGTATTTTCATATTTCATATTCCTAAGTTCTAAAGTAAGTAAACAGAATAAGATGCCATAGGCTTTTCCTTCTCGTTTTCTAGGTAAATGTTAGTGAGCAGGTATCAAACAGAAAACATTGCTAGAAAGCATTTCTAAAGTTTCCGGCAGTGGCACAATTACAGGAGAAAGGAATTTCCACACTGACAACACTAAAAAGACCAGAAAAGAACAATCACATAACCAAGAACCAAAATTGTTCTAATCTTGAAGATTAGTTTTCTAGGTTGGGAGTAAAATGTTAACCCTCTTGTTTTATGGCCATAAAGGAGAATATGCTCCACTAGAGATCAAGGAATCATTCAATAATTTGAATATGCACTATTTGAAAGAATTGAGGATAGAAAGATGATAAACTAGCCTCCCTAGAGGACATTACCATTCATTTCAATTTATTGAATATTTAGTTGTTAATCAGAAGTTTATAGAATATGAAAGGAGCTGTTAGCAGAGATAGGAAGCTCTTTAGTGAATAACTACAAGGCTTTGGTAACCCAGCAAGAGGTTTTAACCTAGTTTAGGCTGACAAATAGGATCTCTCCTAAAAAAGTGATGCTTAAGGTGAGATCCAGAAGATAAAGAGGCATTATGAGCTGAATGGGGGGAGAAAAATGAATAAGCAGAAAGAACAGCAATGTTAAGTCCTAAAGTTTACAAAGAAAAAAACACACACAAAAAACAAGTGTGGCACATTTGATACTGGGAGAAGTTCCACATGACTGGAGTGTGAAGAGCAATTAAAGGTGTGATTGGAAGGTAAGCAGAGGCCTCAAAGGTACCAGAAATGACCTTAAGGGCCACAGGATGATCTCAGACATCATCTTAAAACTCATGGAAGCCATTAAAGAGTTTTATTGAGGCAATGATATGAGAAGATTTGCATTTTGGTAACTGACACCTCTAATTACATTGTGATATCTGATGGGAAGGAGGAGGCAAGAGGAAAGACAGGAGTCTTCTAAACAGACAACTGTAGCCCTAGCCGGTTTGGTTCAGTGGATATAGCGTCCGCCTGTGGACCAAAGGGTCCCAGGTTCGGTTCCGGTCAAGGGCATGTACCTTGGTTGCTAGCTCCTTCCCGGCTCGGGCCCTGATCAGGGCTCATGCAGGAGGCAACCAATTGATGTTTCTCTCACATTGATGTTTCTTCTCTGTCTTGCCCTCTCTCTTTCCCTCTCCCTAAAAATCAATGGAAAAATATCCTCAGGTGAGGATTAACAAAAAAAAAAAAGAAGAAGAAGAAGAAGACAACTGTAGTACTGCAGCACATTAGGCAAGATATGATGGTGGTTGGCCTAAGACTGTTTCTCAATTGGGGATACTTTTGTCTTTTGGAATACATTTAGCAAAGGCTGGAGACATTTTTTATATCAGGACTTAGGAGATTGGTATTACTTATATCTAGTGGGTGAAGGCCTGAGATGCTGCTAAACAGCCTACAAAGTACAGGAGAGTCCCCAAAATAAAAGAATTATCTGGGGGGGAAATGTCACCAGTGCCAAGGTCAAGAAACTCTAGAGTAACTACTAGACCAGGGGTGGGCAACCCCTGGCATGCGTGCCAAACATGGCACGCCAGTAACTTTTGCTGGCACGCGACACCCTCTCTTATAATCTTCCATTTCCAATTTTTTTTCTTAATATCGACTTTTTTCTTTTTCAGATAAATTCAGTGTAGGTGCATCTTAGATAAATAATTTTACGTAACAAGTTATCTTAAAGGCCATAGACATGGATTGACGAGAGAGGGGAAGAGCAATTTCAATAGTGTCGAAAACGAACTATTGAGGACTTGGAATGTCATTCCAGAAAATTTTTTCTGTTTAAAAAACTTTGCAACAGCATTACTCTCCATGTTTTCATCTACATACGCTTGTGAATCTTTGTTCTCAGTGATGAATTTTGTTAAGTCTCGTAATAGGAGTAGCCTGACGGATGAAAGTAGTAGCTCGTGCATATCTCTGAAGGTCACGAAATATAAACCTGATGTAAAATCTCTGTCATCAGTGATGCAGCAGCAAAAGTCCCACTGATAATATCAAATGGAGTCATAAAGTTTTCTGTCGGACTATCAGTGTACATGTATACATTAAAAAATAAATGTATTTTTCATCATCATATACTGTGTTTTTGTCGCTTGAATGAATTTTATTATTTCTTCAAGGTTCTTCACATACGTACACCTTAAGAGATATCAAGTAGGCGTAACATGTTCTCAAAAAATTAGGGTTGGCACGCAGAAGAATTCTGAGTCAGAGATTTTGCTGGTTTTGGCACGCACTCACAAAAAGGTTGCCCACCCCTGTACTAGACAGTGGGATGAAAATATGGAGATGAATTTGAGAGATATTTAAAGGTAAAACCAGAGAGACAATGAGGAAAAGGCAGACATCAAGAAAGTGTTCTAGTTTTTGGCAAGATGTAAAAAAAAAGTGCAAAAGTAAGTATATACACCAAGTCTATGGGAACAAAGAAGCAGCAACTAATTCACTCTATTAGAGAAGATATAGGGTGGAAGGGTACACCAGGAAATGGCTCAGCAGAGCATTTCTAATCATACTATAGTAACTACTTAAAATGAAATAAATGAAAGAAGTTTACCATTACTTACAATTTTGTCATAAAAGTCTTTGGGAAGTTTGGAAAGAATTTCTACTGCTTCCAAAAGCTCATAAGCATCTATCTGTGGCACCTCATCACCATCATCACCACCTTCCAGGAGAAAAACAACAAAAATGGATGGAATGATTTTATTTCTGTTATCAGTCCTTTCACACCTCTGATGAAATCTTGATATAGAATTATTAGTACTATATGCAACTTATATTTTATTAAATGGCAGTCCTACAAAATATGCCTAGTGAACCTGTTCTTATGGTAGGGCCTGTCCTTGCCAATTTTTATAGAGACAGGTGTTTAAAATGGGCTTACCTCCCTCAGCATCTCCACCAGCAGACTGTTGCTGTTCCAATTTCGCTTGTAATTCTTGCTGGGAACGCAGAAACCGAGTTGGTTTAGGAGCACCTGTTGGCAGTTTGACCCATTCTTCTTCTAGTTCTTTCAACTGTAAATATAATAAAATATTTTAAAAAGATTATCTACGCCCTAACCGGTTTGGCTCAGTGGATAGAGCGTCGGCCTGCGGACTGAAGGGTCCCAGGTTCGATTCCGGCCAAGGGCATGTACCTTGGTTGCTGGCACATACCCAGTAGGGAGTGTGCAGGAGGCAGCTGATCGATGTTTCTCTCTCTCATCCATGTTTCTAACTCTCTATCCCTCTCCCTTCATCTCTGTAAAAAATCAATAAAATATATTTTTTAAAAGAAGATTATCTACATCTCTACCATTAGATAATATACTTAACATTTATATTTACTTATGTAAGAACCTAATTTCTTTTTTAAAAAAATATATATTTTACTGATTTTTTACAGAGAGAAAGGGAGAGGGATAGAGAGTTAGAAACATCGATGAG
>NW_005362439.1:3161080-3165429 GCF_000412655.1 Myotis brandtii
CATCCATGTTTCTAACTCTCTATCCCTCTCCCTTCATCTCTGTAAAAAATCAATAAAATATATTTTTTAAAAGAAGATTATCTACATCTCTACCATTAGATAATATACTTAACATTTATATTTACTTATGTAAGAACCTAATTTCTTTTTTAAAAAAATATATATTTTACTGATTTTTTACAGAGAGAAAGGGAGAGGGATAGAGAGTTAGAAACATCGATGAGAGAGAAGCATCGATCAGCTGCCTCCTGCACACTCCCTACTGGGGATGTGCCCGCAACCAAGGTACATGCCCTTGACTGGAATCGAACCTGGGACCCTTGAGTCCGCAGGCCGACGCTCTATCCTCTGAGCCAAACCGGTCAGGGCTAATTTCTTATTTATATGGCTCTAAAGGGACAAGATAAATTTAAATTGTATACATTTTGTAGCATAAGACAAACTGACTTATATTTACTACACTGAAGATGTACCGCTAAGCACACAGAAAAAAGAAAATCCATTTTTTTGGCCACTCTTATTAGTTCATGAATTCAGATATATTTGTATCAGATAAAGTCTATAATCAATTATAACAAAAAAAGAAATTAATTTTGTCCAAACAGATATTAAATCCTGCTACCAATAGCATTATAAAGGGATCTTTTAAACTGCTACAGATTCAAGACTAAGATACAGGAATCACCAAATGCATGGTATTTAACTTGAGAGGACAAAGTAACAATAGAGACAAGTTGGCTATGCTCAGAAGAACCAACTGATTTAAATAATTATTTGTAAGGATAGAATATCAACAACAATAAGAAGGAAACAACTTCATATATTAACCTGATGCAAAAACTTTGTGCCTCACCTGGACAGAATTTATATTTTGTAATGGAGGTCTCAGAACATCCCGAATCCATCTGTAAATCTCCACAGCAATTAGTTTGGCTTCATCTCGAACACCCTTGTCTCGAGATTCGAAGAGTTTTGGCAACACTTTGATAATTGGCTTAAGCAAGATGATTTTGGAACCAAATTCACTAGAAGTAAAATATTGGAAAAACAATTGTCAACGTGCTTGCTTGGGTAAAGTGTTAGCTTTCATTCACACAAACATAGTTCCATATCCATATATTATAGAATTATATAAGTTGAGTTTTAAGGCAGAAAAGAAGGGAATTCATAACCACATCTATGTTTGTATGTCATTATTCCAAAAATACTATTTAATGTCTTGGGTCCAAAATAATATTACTACATTATTTATTTATTTTTAATATATATATTTTTTATTTTTAGAGAGAGAGGAAGGGAGAGGAGAGGGAGAAAGAGAAACATCAATGTGAAAACAGAACATCAATTGCCTGCCTCCTGCGCACTCCCCTACCAGGGATTGAGCCTGCAACCTGGGCATGTGCCCTGACCAGGAATCCAACCAAGAACCAGAAACCTTTTGGTGCATGGGACAACGCCCAACTAACTGAGCCATACTGGCCAGGGCAATATTACCATTTTAAAGCTAACTTTCTAGATAACTAGAGTAGGAATAATTCAAGTCCTTAAAGGACCAACACTTTTGTGATATCTTAAATATACATGCATATACATATAAAAGCATAAAAATATAAACAAATATGTTTATAAATATTTAGATGAGTGAAATCTGCTTTCAAAAAACTTTTTAATAGTTCTTACAATTAAGGTGGTGTGCTCAACTCAATAGATAACTAATCCTGGCAGTATGTGGTTTCATTCCTGATTTTAAAGCTATTACACTGTAACTCCAGGCAACTTAAACCTTTTTTTGCTTCAGTTTTCCATAGGAAAAAGTTGTATTCTGACTTCTTTAAGAAAGATAACACAATTACTTATTTATTTACTTAATTATTATTTTTCCAGCAAAATAAAATTCCAGTTTATTGTTGTACAACAGTTTCACACACATCAAAAAGACCAAATAAACAAACAGCAACTTCCTAGCCAAAAAAGAAAAAAAACCCAACTACTTATAGTACAGCCAAGTGTATACACAGAAAGTTACTGGATTGCTCTGAGTAAGATTTTTTTTTGTTGTTTTTGCTTTTTACAAGGTTTTTTTTTTCTCCTTTGGGATTATAATGAACATGGTCACTCCACAAATAAAGTCAGAAATAGGATGGAGAATGTTCCAAAGGCTGGTATGGTATCGCGAGGTCATTAAAAATGGCTACCTCCTAACAATATGTACAAAAATATAAAATGTAAATAAAAAATACAAATTTTCCTTTTAAAAGTACTTTTAAGAAAAAAAGCAGGTCCTTGGAAGTTTTGGTTCTTTGGGTGGCGAAGAGCACATGTCATCTGTGACTCTTTACTCGAAGGTGACCAGGTTTAGATTCTGAGATGGGAAGTGAGGGATGAATAGGTCACAGTGACCTTTTATGGGGAAAAATTTTAACTTTTCCTTTTTTGCTGTTTAGCCATCTTCACTGGTCTTCTGCTTCTTGGTGTCAACATCCTCCTCATCATCATTTTCAGCTGCCCATTTGCCAGTAGCTGCCTCAGTCTCCTCAACTTCACCTCCATCTTCTTCTTCATTATCACCTTCCTCCTCCTCTTCCTCCTCTCACCTCCTTCTTCCTCTTTTTCATCTACTTCCTACTCCTCATTTTCCTCATAGCATTCCCATTAGCAGGTGTGTCTCTTCCATTCTCTGCCTCCTCCTCAACTTCTTTCTCCTTTAAGTCCTTGGCGGTGATGTCAGAGCTGGCGTCCATGGCCACATCTGACATGGTGGGGCATGCCAGTGATCTGCAGCGGATTTTTTAAAAAGGACTCTGGCGAAAAAGCAGTGGCAGAGGAGGCATGGGGCGGAGGTGGCTGCAGCGAAGGGAGAGGCGGCCACAGGAACAATGCAAAGATGGCTTTTCAGAGCAGCCAGAGGAAAGGTAAAACTGTAACCTTACATATCTGTCACATATTATAGTTTTAAGTTCCCAACTTGCCAAATTTAGCTTTCTGATTCACTGTTAACATTTCTGAATAACATTCTGGAACAAGAGGAATTTGGAGGGAGCGGGGTAAGAGATCAACCGAAGGACTTGTATGCATGCATATAAGCATAACCAATGGACATAAGACACTGGGGGGTAGGGGAGGCCAGGGGATTGTCAAGGGCGGGGAAAAAAAAGGACACATATGTAATACCCTTTGTAATACTTTAAGCAATAAAAAAAAAAGAACATTGAAATTCTCTAGTAAGACCCATATATATTACTCATCTATGATCTAATGTGTACAGATTTATCTCAAATGCATATATACAACAAAATTTTTCAGTAATAGCTACTGACATATTCCAATAGGCCAAAAAAGGAGACTGTGAAAATACTCTCTCTAGAAGTGATACTTAACAAGACACCTGATTGTGTAAATAGTTTAAATATAGATATCTTAACATGAAGCTAAACTAGATATCTCCAAGATTGCCTATGATAATGATAAACCATTCTTTTTAGGGATGCTCAACATGGTGCCTGAAGAATCTAACATTTGGAATTCTTAATTTTCCTTTACATTATTACTGTTTCATCTGATTTTTTATTTGTTTCACTATCCTTGCCTGCTTCTGAAAGATAAAAAAAAACAAACAAAGCCAAAACAAAAAAGTAAAAAAACATTTGGAGCAGGTCTACATGGAAAATACCTTAAAAAATTAATTTTGATACTAAACACATTACTACAGAAAAAAACAAAAAGGTGCTAGGAGCCCGTTTTAGGGGCCACAGAACAATATTTGGTCTCCTGAAACTATCACTAACAGATAGCTTACGGAAGCTCTGGAATCTAGGATTGAACATTTGGTCTCAAGGTTCTTGAAGGTCCGAGAGAACTGTCTAGTTCCACTTACAGATTCTGAGATGCTTTAGGACAAATAAAGAATCATGCAGGGATGGGACTAAATTAAATAACATCTATAAAAAAGATGTAAGAAGATATGTCTAACTTGTTCTTTTTCTACTCTTATTCTCCTAGTCAGCTTAAAATGAAGTAACCAGAGTTTATAGCATTCTAGATTAAAAACTTCTAATTAAAAGGCTGAAGATTATAGTAAAATATATATTTTATTAGATATCCAATAAGAAGGACAGAACAGATGTATTGATACAAGCACAGTTTTGATAATCAAGTCAATTCACTAAATTTCTAAGATAAGAACCAGCATACTATTTACTATTCATAAAAATACATGCCTACTATCTACACTAATAAAAGAGAAACATGGTAATTGGCGTACGACCGCTACCCTTCCCATTGGCTAATCAGGGAGATATGTAAATTAACTGACAGCCAAGATGGCGGCTGGCAGCCAGGCAGCTTAAAGC
>NW_005362439.1:3166600-3190722 GCF_000412655.1 Myotis brandtii
GACTGCGAGAGGGCACAGGCCGGGCTGAGGGACCCCCCCTTCCCCCCTGAGTGCACAAATTTTTGTGCACCGGGCCCCTAGTACTATAATAATAGGCTAGACATGAGGAAACATTTATTTCACAAGAATCTAAGTGAAAGTCAAATTTTATAAAAGAACATTATGAACCGAATGAAAGACAACGTAAGTTTAAGACATAAACTGAAGATAGTTTAACAAAATTTAAACATTTTGATACTTTTATGTAAGATAAACACCAAAGGAAGCCTTTTCTCCAAGAAGTAGGTTATATACAAAATTATAAGAGAGTTGAGTTGAGATGATGTTCACTTCCGTAGGTCACACATTTAGGGTTTCAGTAGAGCTGTTTTCTAAAGCAGCGGTAGCCAACCTTTTGGACCTCGTGGACTACCAGCGGTCCGCGGACCACCGGTTGGTGACCGCTGTTCTAAAGTATCTCACGTGGATGGTCTGGGGGATAGGATATCACATAAGGACTGCCAAATCAGATCTAGTGGTTTGTCTAATTCAGATTTTCACAGCAAATTACAACCACTTATTCATGAAAAACTTCACCACCAAATTCTAAGGCTGAAAATAACTTATTACACAAGAGTAAGTTATTTTCTATTTGCTATTGCTGTACTTCTGTTTAAAGGCATATAGCATTTGCTTCTATTTTATAAAAAGGCACCTAAACAAAGGTCTACCTTAGCCAACAAACTGTGGATAGCCAACACTTCAAAGTACATAAATTTATGTCAGATAAAGAGCTGCTCAAATACCCCGAGGAGTGCTTTTCAACAAAAAGGCTAATTCATTATCTAAGAACAGGTCAGAAACATTCCCTGTTCATCTTCATTAGAAAGGAATTTAAGCCCTAGCTGGTTTGGCTCAGTGGATAGAGCGTCGGCCTGCGGACCAAAGGGTCCCGAGTTCAATTCCGGTCAAGGGTATGTACCTTGGTTGCAGACTCCTCCCTGGCCCAGGACCTGGTCAGGGCGCGCGCAGGAGGCAAACAATAGATGTGTTTCTCTCACACTGATATTTCTCTGTCTTTCCCTCTCTCTTCCATTCTCTAAAATCAATGGAAAAATATCCTCGGGTGAGGATTAAAAACAAAACAAAACAAACCCACAAAAAAATAAAGCCACCTACTATGAAAGAAAGAAAGAGAGAGAGAGAGGGGAAGAGAAAGAGAGAAAAAGAAAGAAACTTAAATAAAATAACTATGCAACACACTTGAAGGCTAAAATTACTAAATACAAAGTGCCACACTCGAGGAATGAGTTCAGCTTTTCTAAGTCACTTTCCTGATGGGTATGGAGCCAAGTCAAGTCTAGCAGTTTTTATTTCTGTTTAAACCAGGAACTCAAACTCAACTGAGACACCCTAGTTAATAGAACGAATGCAAAAAGAAAAGGTCTTACCTTAAGGCCTTCCTCAGGGTCTCTATGCAGGCCACTATAATCTTGGGGTTCTTATTGTCCAGGCCTTTTAGGAGCTCTTCTTGCACAGTCTCTCCTTTCTCAATCTCTATGTACATCAGACAAATCTCGATACCTAGCTCCTTGGCTTTGGCTTTGGGTTGGTTGAACACTTTACTTACAACACCTGATACAACTTCTCCTGTAGTTCTGTAATATAGATTATAAACAACACCACACACACAAAAACACACCTTTAGTAGGAAGAGCTAGAAAAGGTCATGTAAGGCAATGTGTGTGTGTGGGGGGGGAGATACACAGTTACTTTTTAAAATGCTTAAATGAGTCTCTAAATTTTTAAATTTATGTTTGAAAATATTAAAAAACTAGGATTGAACATTTGGTCTCAAGGTTCTATTACACAAGAGTAAAGTGAAAAGGTTTAAGACATTCACACCAGACAATAACACAGAACCATAGACTGTTTATAAATGTAGAAAATTCAAACAAGAAAACAAAAATCCCTTGAAATTCCACCACTTCCAGATCTTTCTATACACACACAGATATATTATACAAAAGTAGGATTACGAAGTTCTCGATTTTGTGAAATTTAAAAAAATAATAATTTTAAACACCTCTTAAGGGCATTTCTTCACAGAAGGAATGGATATACACCTTTAGTAATAAAAGGCTGCTCTCAACTCCTTGGTAAGACTACAGTAACTTTATTGCTTTGAATCTCTTCTAAATTAAATAAAACTTGTACTATTGGAAATTGGAGGAATTGAGTGGGCTGGAATTACATGTAGCACTTGTAAAAAAAGTTTCTGGTATCAGAAGAAAATGAAATTAAAAAAAGGAATGACTTTACTAATGGCAAGAAAAACTTGGTGATGTTAACAAAACTCTCTAATTATGATTGTTTTTATTAGTATAATCTTTGAAGTAAGTCAAGTATATATTTCTTGTGCAATTAAGTCAATGGCCCCCTTTTGTGGGTGTATGTGTGTGGGGAGAGGGCTCCTTTCAATGACATAAAGATTAGAGTTAGAAAAATCAGGTTTAAGAGGTATGGGGGAGAGGAGTCACTAGAAACATCTACCATTCGTAGCTCAAGTCAAACAAGCTGAGAGTCACAGAGGTCGTTTAGTTAGCATTGCCTCTCCTAAGAGATAAAAATGCCTAATGGTCACAGGAAGAAAGGTGTGATTCTAAGATCACCTAGCTGGGATCTTAGAAAAACTTTTTTGTAATGCCCAAATATTTTCAGTGAAATTCTGATCATTTCTTTGCTAACAAACTCTCAGTTTCTTCTAAAAGTTACTGAAGATTTTCCTTCTTAGTCTAGAAGGAAAGGCTCAAAAGGAGAAAACATTACTTGTTCATCAAAACTTAAGGTAGAAACTCAAGATCTGATTTCTAATTTGTTCCCCTTTAGAGATCTCATGTGCTTCTGAGAACAGATAAAGACTGAAAACAAAACAAAACAAAACACCCAAAGCCCTGCAAGTATCAAGGAACTATGAAAGAAAATGAATATATTCCAAAAGTGCTAATAACTAAGAACAGTGATCCATAAATATACATAGATTAATCCAGGTAGCACCAGACAGGGTTTTTTTTTAACAGAATAGTTGAAAAGAAACTACTTACTTTCCTGCTACATGGGCATTTTCAACATAAACAAGTGCAGCTTCTAATCCTTTCAACTGAACCACTGCATTGGAATCAGTCACAAATTTTTTGATCAATCCTAAAAATTTGGACCATTCTGGGCTCTTTTCATCTCTTATTTTCTGGAAGATCTTCAGGGACTCTTCATACCCATTTAACCTTGCTTTCCACAGCTAAAAGAAACGTCGTATTTTGAAAAACAAAACTTAATAATACTATTATTATTTATTGTTAATTAAGGGGAAGGGAAAAATAACTACCCTATACCAGATAATCTAAACAAAAGACACCATGAGTGGAAACAAAAAAGGAGTTAAGGAAATTAAGATACTTTTTTTAAAAATTAGCTAATAAACTTTTTCTTGTAAATATTTAGTATTTATGATATTTTACTAGGGTCATCTAAAATTCGTAACAGGCCATTATAAATGTATTTCAATTGGATACAAAGTATTCAAGTATTATTACTTCTTTGGAATATGGCATTAAAGATGTGATAGTTCAAACATGAATCATCTTGCTGAAACTACCCAATCTCCAAAAGTATGTTGTTTTCAGTTGTACTATGTAATCATTGGGCAGGTTTTAACTATACTACACAGTATAACTGCAGACAAAACAAGCCAATATACTGAAATTTGAGTTCCAGAAAAGTCTCACCTTGTGTTCACATTTCTGATCAACTGGCAGTTTCAACCACTCACTGTCATCTCCCATTGTGCTTCCAGGTTCTCCTTAGAATTAACAGTAATTCCTGGCCAAATAAAAATCGATACCTATTAATTATAGCATCCAGCAGTCTCTTAAGACAAAATGATTTTTCTCAGATTTTTACTTTATCATGATGCACCAATAAAATTTAAAACCCATTCTTTGTTTATATACCCATTTAATTACATTAATAGAGCATTTTAAAAGTAAACACACAAAAAAGTCAATCAAAAACTCTAAATAAATCTAGAAAGGACAGATATCTGTTAAAAAAAAAAAGACGCTTAAATATTTCGCCAATGGGAACTTCTTAGATACATGACAAAGAGAGAATAAAACAGAAGAGCTGAGCTACTTGGCCTCTTAATAAAAGGGAAAGAGAAGATGGCCCTGGACAGGTCAGGTCAGGTAGTTCAGTTGGTTGGAGCCTCATCCAGATATGCCAAGGCTGTGGGTTTGATCCCTGGTCAGGGCACCCAGAGAAGCAACCAATGAATGCATAAATAAATAAAACAACAAATGGATGTCTCTCTCTCTCCCCCCTCCCTCCCTTTCTCTCTCAAATCAATTTTTAAAAAGGGGTAAGAGAAGAGTTTCAAAGAATGTCATACTTTCAACTGTTAACCTAAAATTCCTTATAGAAAGTAATCAATATGGAAAAATCTCAATGCTACCCAACTCTATCTAATTATGGCAAATATGACATTAGTCAATATTTATGTAAACTAGTAAAAAATTAAATTCCTGAATGAATTATTCCTTTATAAACCTTATATTTAAACAATTTTTAGTTAGAGAGGTTTACAGTCAACATTTGTTTAATAACTTTATTCTATTCATTTAGGTAACATTTATTTCTGTTTATAAAAGTCATTTATGCTAACTGCAGAAAATCTGGAAAGTACAAAAAATATATAAAGAAGAAAAGTATTAAAACACAATTTCATCACTTTGATGAACACTAAAGTGTGTGTCCACTTGAGTCCTTCCAGACTTTTTTCAATGCATATCTATATATATCTAAATATAAAACCCTAATATGCAAATAGAACAAACGGTGGAACAATCAAACAGCCAGTCGCTATGACGTGCACTGACCACCAGGGGGCGCACATTGGCCACGGTGGGATGGTGGTGGAGCAGGGTGGGAGCGCCAGACCAAGGTAGGGCGCCGGCCACTGTCATTGGTGCGAGCCTCTGGTGGTTACTGAAAATTCTTTACTCCTCCGAGCCGCAGTCCCGCCCGGCGCTCACACCTGCTGCCGGTGCTGGCCTCACTTGCACCCACTGCCAGCGCTGGCCACTCGGCGCAGTCAGTGGGTGCAAGCAGCAACTGCCAGCCCTGATCACCCGAGGACTTCTCCACTTCCCCTTGCTCAATCGGGGTAGCAGCTGCCACTCACACCCACTGCTGGTGCTGGCCCTGCTTGCACCCGCTACTGGCGTCGGCCCCAATTGCTCCGCGCTGTCAGTGGGTGCAAGCAGGGCAGGCACTGTCAGTGAGTGGGAGTGGCGGCGGCCGGAGCGGGGTTGCCAGGCGGAGAGGGAACTGGGGGCCACAGAGGGAGGGAATGGGCAGGGGCACAGAGGATGGGCTGAGACTGGCCCCTATGCCCACCGCAGCTTCGCAGCCCACAGTTCCTTTCAAGGTGCATGAATTCGTGCACTGGGTCCCTAGTACAGTATATAAAATACATGAAAAAAAGAAGAGGGGTAATCCTCTTGAAATCTTTTTCCTTTTTTAAAAATATTCTTTAGTTTCTTCATTAAAAAATTTTTTTTAGAGTTTTGATTGTTTGTTTGTTAGTTAATATTTTTAGGATGTGTGAAGAGATTAACCAAAGATCTTCTATGCATACTAGAAGCCTGGTGCATGAAAACTCGTGCACTTTGGGGGGGGGGTGTCCTCAGGGGATGTCCGACTAATGGCTTAGGCCCGCTCCCGGAGGCGATCAGGTGTGTGATCTGGGGACAGAGCTGGCTGGTAAGCAGCCCACCCCCATCACTGTCCCCTCCCTCTGCCTGCTGGCATGCGCCTTGGCTGGCCTGGTGCCGCCTGTTCGCCGGCCCCACCCCCCGCTGACCTGCCATTCCTCCATTTCCATATTACACTTTTATTATATAGGATATGCATTACTCATGGACACAGGCAATAGGGTGTTGAAGGCCTTGAGTGGGGTGGGAACTGGGTGGGAGGGGGCAAGGGGAGGAATAAGGGGGACATCTGTAATACTCTCAAACATAAAAACTTTAAAAAATGTTTTTATTGATTTCACAGAGAGAAAGTGAGAGGGAGAGAAACAGAAACATGGATGAGAAAGAAATATAAATTTGCTTCCTCCTGCATACTCCCTACTGTGGATGGAGCCTGCAGTTCTGCATGTGCCCTGACTGGGAATCAAACCAGCAACCTCCTGGTACTCAACCAACTGAGCCACAATGGCTGGATGCAATCTTTTTTTAATACAGTCACAAACATTCTCCCATATTTGAGAATAGGATGTTTAGCATTCCATTTTTATCAATCCTATTGTTGGAATTTAAATTTTTTCCAATTTTTCAATATTATCAACTAGAGGCCCCGTGCACGGATTCATGCACTGGTGGGGTCCCTCAGCCTGGCCTGGGCTCTCTGGCAATCTGGGACCCCTCAGGCGATGTTGGACTGCCAGTTTCGGGCCAAAACCGGCAGTCCGACATCCCCAAGGGATGTAGTAGTGCGCGAAGCGGCATGCAGCCAGGAGGAGCCCGGGCCAGGCACTGCGCCACTCCCACTCATCCCAGCCCCACTTCGCCTGCCCTGGGCTCATGCCCAGTCAGTCCCGATCGGGAGAGGCTCACGCCCCTGCAGTGGCGCTTGCCAGCCGTGAGCCCTGCATCTGATGCCCACTGTGGGAGCGCACTCATCACCAGGGGGCAGCTCTTGCATTGAGCATCTGTCCCCTGGTGGTCAGTGCGCATCATAGCAACCAGTCGACTGATGGTTAGGTCACTTAGGCTTTTACATATATAGATAACACTAGAGGCCCAGTGCACGAATTAATTCAGGGGTGGGGTCTGGCCAGCCCACCCCAATTGGGGCTGATCCGGCCAGGCCAGCGGGGAGGGAGGGGCACCCCCTGGTCGAACTCCCAACTGAACTCCCGGCTGAACGGACAATTTGCATATTAGCCTTTTATTATATAGGATAGAAGGGATTTTGCTTATCTCTCCTCTCCATCCCCAGTCCTGGGCTGACATAAAATATATATATTTTAAAATGAATATATACCTTGATAATGTCTACTATGAATCAGGCATTGAGCAAAGTACTTGTTAAACATGTTGATTCACTTTGTACTAAGAACAACTACATGAAAGAAAGATATTCTGCCCACTTTACACACTAGGCTTACAAAGATTAAGTAACCTGCCAGAAACAACAAAACTGGTAGGCTGTGAGATCATACTGAGATTCAAAGTTTATGCCTCTTCCTTTACAACTTGTTTTCTCCATGAAAATGTAGGAAATATTCCAGGGAAAGTAAAATACTCAAAGACTGAATTGCAAAAGTTTATTAGAGTAAGTGGAACTTTGATTAAGAACTTCCTCTAAAATCCCCAGGACCCTGTGAAACAACAGCAGCAAATTTTAGAGAAGTTAAACCTTAATAGAAAACAAAAACTCTAATACAGCCCTAACAGGTTTGGCTCAGTGGATAGAGCGTCGGCCTGCGGACTGAAGGGTCCCAGGTTCGATTCTGGTCAAGGGCATGTACCTTGGTTGCGGGCACATCCCCAGTGGGGGTTGTGCAGGAGACAGCTGATCGATGTTTCTCTCTCATTGATGTTTCTAACTCTCTACCCCTCTCCCTTCCTCTCTGTTAAAAAATCAATAAAATATATATATTTTTAAAAAACCTCTATACAGCAATGGCAGGAGATAAAATAGTACATCAGTTTGGAAAACAGTATGGTATTATTTAAGTTGAAGATGCATATACCCTACTATCCAGCAACTCCATTCCTAGGTATTTACCTTAGATATTGATGCCAACTGCAAAGACCTATACAAGGCTATTCATAACACTGTTGTTCATGAAAGTCAAAAGTTCCAACACTTCACAAGTTCATAAAAAATAATGAATAAATGGTATATTCACTCAGTGTAATATTATACAGCAACAAAAATGAATGAACTATGTAGTGCTTCTCAAACTCTATAGTGAAGGACCAGTGTTTTTTTGTTGTTGTTGTTATTAATCTTCACCAGAGAGAGTAGAAAGGAGGGAGTTAAGGGAGAGATTAAGAGAGAGAGAGAGAGAGAGAGACACTGATGTGAGAGAAACACATTGATTGGTTGCCTCCTGTATGTGCTCTCCTGGGGCCAGGAATAAACCTGCAACCCAGGTATGTGCCCTTGACTGGGAAATGAACCTACAACCCTTTGGTGCAAGGGTGGGTTCTAACCACTGAGTCACTGATGCTCTAACCACTGAGAAACACCATCCAGGGCATCCTATCCTAGTTTTATACCCAAAAGAACTGAAAACAAGTACTCCAACAGGTACACATATATGCATGTCCATAGCAGCACTATTCACAATAGATTTTCCATCCAGTGATGAACATTCCGGTTCATCAATGGATGGAATAAACAAATTGTGGTATGTACACACAATGGACTATAATTTGGCCATAAAAAGGAATGAAGTGAAGTACTGATACATGCTACAACTAAATGAGGTTCACAAATATGATGCTAAGTGAAAGAAGCCGAACACAAAAGGTCCCATATTGTATGATTCCATTATATGAAAATATCTAGAATTATAACAGATTAATCCATAGAGACAGAACTCAGAACGGTGGTTGCCAGGGATTGGGGAGAGAGGGAATTGGGCAGAAACTGCTTAATGGGTAAGGAGTTTTACTGTAGAGTGATGGAAATGTTTTGGAACTAGATAAAGGTGGTGGTTGCATAGTATTGTAAATGTACAAAATGCCTTTTGAATTGTTCATGTTACAATGGTTAAGTTTTATGTTATGTGAATTTCACTTCGATAAATTATTTTTTTAAGTCCCAAGGTGATTCTAATGTGCAGCCTCGGTTAAAAACCTCTAACATTACTTTCCTGGCACAAGTTTGAGCTACAAAAGCAATCTTTCCTATCTCATTTTCAAAGAGAAACACTCCATGAATCTTTTATTTTTTTATTTTATTTTTTTCATTGGGTCTTTTTAAAAAATATATATTTTAATTTTTTACAGAGAAGAAGGGAGAGGGATAGAGAGTTAGAAACATCAATGAGAGAGAAACATTCATCAGCTGCCTCCTGCACACCCGTTACTGGGGATGTGCCCGCAACCAAGGTACATGCCCTTGACTGGAATCGAATCTGGGACCCTTCAGTTCGTAGGCTGAAGCTCCATCCGCTGAGCCAAACCGGTTAGGGATCCATGAATCTTTTAAAACATTTTCCAACCAAGAGAATGTGAACAACAATATTCAGTTGTTGGTATTCTATGAGTTTACTACAATACTCATCTTTTTTTTTTTTTTCCTATTAGTTACTTTTGGAAACATGAAGAAAAAGGTTATCCAACTTTAGTGCCTTGTAGAAAATTTAGATGCCATTTTATTATTCTTTCTGAAATGGCTTCTATTACGCTACAGTCTGAGTTTTTAAAAGTTAGTATTTATGATCTTTCTATTAAAACGAAAGGCTTGCTTCATACCTAAACCTCCCCAGACACTGACATAATGGACACAGTATTTGTGTATGCATGTGACAAGGACTCTCGCTCTGTCTTTGTCTTCTTCCATGATTGATATACTAAGGAAAAAAGCACTTCTCTACTTATTCCCTCCCATAATTATGTTAATTATAAAATTAATTTAGACTTTAATTTTTATATAAACAACATGAATTATGAAGCATTATAATAAAGTTGACCTACCATCCAATCTGAAAATGAGAACACTACCAATATTAGTGCACCTGTGCATTTCTTTCCTACTCTACCCTTCTCCCCACAGAAGCACTTTTTTAAAGTTTGTTTAGTTCTATGCCATAGTCACAGGTAGTATCCCTAAATAACAAAATTAATTGCACTTGATTTTGCGCTTTAGATACATGTTATACTATTTGTAATCCTCAATAACTTGCTTTTTTCATTCACTGGCTGGGTAGTTCAGTTGAGTAGTGTGGTCTTGATATGCAAAGGTTTCAGGTTTGATCCCCGGTCAGGGCACATACAAGAATCTACCAATGAAAGCATAAATAAGTGGAACAAGAACTCTCTCTCTCTCTCTCTCCTCTCTCTCCCCCAATTCAATAAAAAAATTTTTTAAAAATTTCATTTGTAAAATTCATCCATGTGGTTGTAGTACCATTCAGAACTACACATACTGTGGTCAGAAGACTTGTGCTGGTTCACAAACTTATTCAGAGATTAGTACAGAAATGGAGACAAGAGTTTAAAAATAGACATAGCACCTATACTAATTTCTTTTATTATGGTGGTCTGAGAAACTGAAACAAGTTAAGCGAAGGTAAAGTATACTCGTAAAAATGCAACAAGGAAAGTAAGGGGCTGTAGAGTCAGGCTGGAAAGTAAAGATCAAAACCTAGAGGGTCTTATTAACAATGTTACAGAATTTGGACTTTATCCCAAAGGTAAAAGGAGACTTTGAAGGATTATTAAGTAGAAAAAATTACATATACTATCAAACTTGCATTTTTTAAAGACCATGTACTGCAAATGTAAAAGCAATGTAAAGAATAGCTTGGAGCCCTAGCCGGTTTGGCTCAGTGGATAGAGCGTCAGCCTGCGAACTGAAGGGTCCTGGGTTCAATTCCGGCCAAGGGCACATGCCTGGGTTGCAGGCTCAACCCCAGTAGGGAGGCGTGCAGGAGGCAGCCGATCAATGATTGTCTCTCATCACTGATATTTCTATCTCGCTCTCCTTCTCCCTTCCTCTCTGAAATCAATAAAGAAATATATTTTTAAAAAAAAGAATAGCTTGGAAGGCAGTAACAATGGAGGGAAATAAGTTAGAAGGTTGTGGTCTAAATGAAAAATGATGGTAGCTTGGACCTAAGGGTAGTAGCAATGCAGATGGAAAAAAGTGGATGAATTTTAGAGATATAAGGAATGTCAAAGAATGTCCTTACTGAGTAAATGTAAAATGGGTAGAAGAGAGGGATAAAGATGAGTTTTGGACAAAATGAGTTTGAGATGCATGCCAGACAAGTGCAGATGTGTGCAGTAGTCACTTAAGTAGGAGACTGTTCTACCACACCGGCCGGGCTACAAGAGATTTCTTGATTCCTAGTTTGGTGAAATTCCTACAGTTTATCAGCATCTGGTTTCTAGATCATGTACAGTGAAAACTATTCACACTTTATAAATAATAAGATTTATTTTGGTGAGTACCTAACTCAATGAAAATATAAAGAGCAAATGAAAGAATATATAAAAGACAAGTTTATTTGCCTCCAAAAGGACACATTTTAATTTAGAGAAATTTAAAATGCAGTTAGTTGGTAAAAGGGAATCATCTCTAATCAGCAGCTGGCTAATAATCAAACCTAACTACCCAATTGTGCCTTAAAACACTGTTATCTGTGCTTGGTTAAGAGAGGAATGACAACAGTTAATTCTAATTTGGGATTACCCAAGCAGTCCAACCCCGCCTTCAACTGTTATTTCATTGAGAGCTCACTCTACCAGTTGTAAAGGAAAATCTTTCTTTGAGATTAACAAAAGCATAAAATAAATAATAAAGGTTTCATTTTATACTTGAGAAATATGAACTTCAAGTGGTTAGAAATGTGGCACCAGGATGAACAGAGGGATCTGGATTTTATGAACATAGACAAAGAAAACCAAGTTTTAGTTACATAGCAAGGCTTGATGCTTAAAGAATGAATAAAATTGCCAACAAAGAGAATCATTAATAAAATTAATTTGAACTACTATATATATATCCTATATAATAAAACCCTAATATGCAAATCGACTGAACGGTGGAACGACCAGTCACTATGACAGTGATGGCGAACCTTTTGAGCTCGGCGTGTCAGCATTTTGAAAAACCCTAACTTAACTCTGGTGCTGTGTCACATATAGAAATTTTTTGATATTTGAAACCATAGTAAAACAAAGATTTATATTTTTGTTATTTATTTTATATATTTAAATGCCATTTAACAAAGAAAAATCAAACAAAAAAATGAGTTCGCGTGTCACCTCTGACACGTGTGTCATAGGTTTGCCATCACTGCACTATGACGTGCACTGACCACCAGGGGGCAGACGCTCAATGCAGGAGCTGCCTCCTAGTGGTCAGCGGGATTGCCGCTCAGCCAGAAGCAGGGCTCATGGCTGGAGGCAGCACAGCAGTGGTGGCGGGAGACTCTCCTGCCTCCACGGCAGTGCTAAGGACCCCTTGGGGGATGGCCAACTGCTGGCTTAGGCAGTCCTCCCCACTTGCACTCACTAGCCTTCAGTGGGGAGTGGGCCTAAGCCAGCAGACGGACATGCCCCGAGGGGTCCTGGACTGCCAGAGGGCACAGGCCAGGCTGAGGGATCCCAACCCCCTGCAGGGCATGAATGTCGTGCACTGGGCCTCTAGTATATATAATGCTTGCTATGGTTCATTCAATCTAGTCCATACTACAAATATTCAGAAACTTCAAATTATTCAGAGCTCTCAGGTTCTACTCTAACCTAAAACAGAGGCAAAGGTAAGGAGGCCAGCTATAAAATAAATGTTCTACAGAAGTATTATAATCTTATACCACTGATGTATCTAAAGAGCTAAAATACCATATATTCCACTCTACTGCTGAAAAAATTTTAGATGTAATTGTTTATTTTTAGACCAGTGGTTAAGAAATGTTTCTAGCCCTGACCGGTTTGGCTCAGTGGATAGAGCGTCGGCCTGTGGACTGAAGGGTCCTGGGTTCAATTCCAGTCAAGGGCATATACCTTGGTTGCGGGCACATCCCCAGTGGGGGGTGTGCAGGAGGCAGCTGGTCGATGTTTCTCTCTCATTGATGTTTCTAACTCTCTATCCCTCTTCTTTCCTCTCTGTAAAAAATCAATAAAATATATTTTTAAAAAAAGAAATGTTTCTAAGGTCATACATAAAGACAGAACTAAGAATAAATTTCAAAATGTCTGACTTTTCAGTTTTGTATTCAATTAAATAACAAACTGCCTATTAAATATGCATTATATACAATCATAACATACAGACTCAAGAAATCTATGAATTTTCTGATGCATCAATCAGCTAAAAGTAAAGTGCAGAGAGATTAAATCATGAGTAATATTAGAGCTGGGTCTAGAACCTATGTCTATCTCTCAGTCCATTACTCTTCCCACCACCCAAGGGTCTAAGTATGGTGTCCTTTCCTATAACTTGACAGTCTATAACAGTAATGGCGAACCTTTTGAGCTCGGCGTGTCAGCATTTTGAAAAACCCTAACTTAACTCTGGTGCCGTGTCACATATAGAAATTTTTTGATATTTGCAACCATAGTAAAACAAAGACTTATATTTTTGATGTTTATTTTATATATTTAAATGCCATTTAACAAAGAAAAATCAACCAAAAAATGAGTTCGCATGTCACCTCTGACACACGTGTCATAGGTTCGCCATCACTGGTCTATAAGAATAATTATACAGCTACTAAATAAATTGTTTTAGCTTTCTACTTGGGAAGAAGCTTAAAGCAGCAAAACTATTTTATGGCTAATTTCCAAGTCCTTGACCTACAAAAGCTCTTCACTATTATAATACAAGAGATTTGGATCTGATTACCATTCCTAGACTCTCACTTCTGGCTACTGCAGAAGCACAGAAAGAGTCTGAGAGAAGTTTAAGGAAAAATTTTGCCCACTCAAAAATCAACCCTTTTGAATTACCAATGAGGTATGATGATAGTCTCACTGCAAAAAAGAAAATAGTTCCAAAAACAAGGACAAAACAGAATATACAAACATGCCTAGGAATCTTTACTCAAACCATGTCTAGGAATAAATAACTGGGTTAAAGAAGCATAACAATTATGTAACTGGCATAAAATTTAAGCTTTTTATTATTTGGCCAAGCCAAACAAAATCTCTAAGTAGCCAGTAACAAAATAGCAAGATTTTCCTTTAATTGAAAAAACATCACTGTCTCCAGGTAATTCCCATTAACAAGGACAAGTATCCTCTTGCTGGAGTATTCTGTATTATTAGGGATCAGAAATCTAAATGGCTTCTCTAGAAGGTTTTCTGAACAAACTTGGGTGTGCTTGCTGTTCTAGTCCTGGGATGGTGGCTTCCCATAAATTCCTTCAGAGAGAAGGAAGGGTAAAGAGTTATCTCTTTCTTTCACATCGTGCTACACATCAGTTAAAGAAAGTTAACTGGACTCTCCCTAACAGATGATCACTGTCAATGTCTCCAAAAGGTGGACCTGACAACAACACAGGCCTCTGGGGAGGCTGAAATCTAAACCTGACTGTGAATTGGGTCAACTTTGAGAGTTACTGCTCAATTGTACCAAGGTAGGTGAAAACCTAACGCTTACTCATCCCGAAGCTACTCGGGTCTCCAAATCCTGGGTAAGGATCCAAGGCCCAAAGGCACTGGATTCAGCTGTCCCCATCCAGCTCGACAAGGCTGTACTCGGGTAAAAGCAACCCTCTCCTCACTCTAAGGAGCGAGGGGAGGCAAAGCCAGGTTGTGGGCACCACTCAATCACTGCACATCCGAACAAGCACTCTAGGGCCGCTGTCGCCACCCAGAAGTAAAGCAGATGCCCCAGGTTTTAGCTCACTGAAGCCGGCATTGTTTACGCTCTTTCACCGCCTCAGCCTCTGATAGGCCAGAAAAGTCCCCTGTTCTGTCCACCAGGGCTTCCGGCAAGGGCAAGGGATGCTAGACCCTCACCGCAGTTTGACACTTACGCTCCCCAGGCAGGGAGAGGTCAGGGCATTAATGTTCCAGCAGAATCAGCAGGAATACCGCGCAGGCGGCGGCACTGGTGCGGCTGGCCCGCTGTATCAACCCTCCTCCAGGGGCGGGGCCCAGAGCGCGCTGTCAGAGTGCCCGCCCTCCCCGCAAAGGCTAACTGCTTAAAGGGGCCGCCTTTCTTCCCCCAGAGGTCTGCAGAAAAGTGGTCGGCAAACTCATTAGTCAACAGAGCCAAATATCAACAGTACAACCATTGAAATTTCTTTTGAGAGCCAAATTTTTTAAACTTAAACTATATAGGTAGGTACATTGTTATTAACTTAATTAGGGCACTCCTAAGGCTTAGGAAGAGCCACACTCAAGGGGCCAAAGAGCCGCATGTGGCTCACGAGCCGCAGTTTGCCGACCACTGCTGAGCCCACAGGGTTTCTAAGGCAAGAGGCAAAATTAAGGACCAACCAGGACTCCAGCACAATTGGGAAGAACTCCTTTTCGGTGGCAACACAAGTAATGTCCCAGAAACAAAGGAGATGACCAGTTCCTAGTATCATAATCCTAATCCCTCTCCAAGGGTGAAAAAAACTGTAGGAGATAGCCAAAGCATCAGGATGTATAAATATGTAGCCCCCATTATGTAAGCTGCTTACTTCTTTAACTTGAGCAGTGTTCTTCAAATGGCAACTCAAAGGCCCAGAAAAGATTTCTGGCAGCCTGTGCTGCTTCACTCACTCTTTCACTGACTTCCTTCTCTACAATCTGAGGAATCCCAGACAATGATATAAGATATCATGGAAGGTAATAGCAGGAGAAATAGAAAAATAGCACTCTTCTTGTGAATAAAATGTATTCTTTCAAAAACTGGCCAACAATTCACTACAAGTCTATGTATCTAGATTAAAGAAGTCTTGCATGGTCCTGGCCTGTGTGGCTCAGTTGGTTGGAGCATCATTCCAGTGCACCAAAAGGTGGGGGGTTTAATTAGGCAACTGACCAATGTTTCTCTCTCCCTTCCTCTCTCTGAAATTAAAAATATATATACCTTGCGTGCAAATACAATTGTTCATTCATCTAATTTAATATGAAGAATTCTTGAGAAAATTGAAGGAGAAACTGGATTAGTAATATTTCAGGGAGCTAAGTAATGGTTTCTGAGCTATCCGTAGGTTGTCAATGAGTTTTAATTTTCTTTTCATAAGAGTAATTTTTCCTCGATCTCAGCTTACAAGGTTTGACTGTATTTTGTGTCTCCTTCATATGTCAAGAAATATATTTGTGTTCTTTAAGTTAATTTGATTTTTAGAGGGGGGAAGGGAACAGAGAGAGAGAAAGAGAGAGAGAGAAACATCAATGTGCTGTTCCATCCATTTATGATTCTCTGGTTGATTCTTGTATGTGCCCTGAACCTGAACCCACAACCTTGTATCTGGAACCTTGTTGTATTAGGCCAGCGGTTCTCAACCTGTGGGTCGCGGCCCCTTTGGCGGTCGAACGACCCTTTCACAGGGGTCGCCTAAGACCATCCTGCATATCAGATATTTACATTACGATTCATAACAGTAGCAACACTACAGTTATGAAGTAGCAACGAAAATAATTTTATGGTTGGGTCACAACATGAGGAACTGTATTTTAAGGGCCAGAAGGTTGAGAACCACTGTATTAGGCGATGCTCTAAACAAATGAGCGCTATCTGACCAGGGTTTGTGTGTTTGTGTGTGTGTGTGTGTATGTGTGTGTGTGTAGCCTGTATTCATCCACCTAAACTACAAAAAAAAACACACCTTACTAAAGCCTTAAATCACCACCAGACCAGTCTAGGACTCAAGTTGGTGAAGCTGAAGACAATTAGTAAGTGCCCTAACATCTTCCATCCCAAATAGGGGTTCAAGTGGAAATTTAGATTCCAAAGGATAGGCATGAAGCTCTACTAGGGAGCAGACCCAGGTTACCCTTATTTAGATGGTTACCCTTATTTGAGACTTCAAGGCTAAGTAAACAATACTTTTGAGTTAGGTAATTAAGATATTATTTCATTATATCCCCATTAAGTTTTTCACACTATTTCCATTAGATTTTGAACACCTCAAGGGCAAGGGCTGGAATGTATCTTACTCATGCTTTTCTTTCAGAGTATGATACAAAATGAATACTGAATAAGTATTTATCATAAAAGGTATGATCAACACTTTCTTTGACACAGGAATACAGATAATCTCAATAAGCATAGTACAGTGCATACACACAAATGAATAATATCCAGTACGGTGCTTATTACTGAATTAAAAATTCAGAGAGGAAAAAAATTCACTGATTGTACAGCCCAGTCTCTGACATCAGAACTCAAGATTATTATTATGGGGGTTTCTATCTTTTGTCATAAATGCATAGACTATTTCTGAATAACTAGATCTCTTACCAAATATCATAGTCTATACATAGCTCATCTTATTTTGGTTATTGCTTCTTTTCTTTACTAGAGCATGAAGAGACAACTGGACATGTAAAAACTTCATAATTCAACAAATTAAGGTAGTAATATTCTCCTTAACAAGACAAAATGGAAACTGTTCAGAAAATGATTTATTAAATATTATCTATGCATATGAGTAAAACAGAAGAGAATCTGCAGGTTTGATCCCTGGTCACAGCACATACAAGAATCACCAATGAATGCATAAATAAGTGGAACAACAAATCAATGTTTCTTTTTCTCTCTCCCTCCTTCCTCTCTCTTTAAAAGCAATCAATAAAAAAAATGTGATACCCGCTAAAAAGATTTTTTTGATTTATTTCTTGGTAGTTGACTTTCAGAAAAATAAAATGCTACTTTAAGCCTTATTATTGAAAAGAGAAAAATGGCATCCACATTAAACAAATGAATTTCATTTCAAAAAATACTTGAAGCCCTGGCCGGCTTGGCTCAGTGGATAGAGCGTCAGCCTGCGGACTGAGGGGTCCCGGGTTCGATTCCGGCTAAGGGCACATGCCTGGGTTGCAGGCTCCATCCCCAGTGGGGGGTGTGCAGGAGGCAGCCAATCAATGATTCTCTCTCATCATTGATGTTTCTATCTCTCTCCTTCTCCCTTCCTCTCTGAAATCAATAAATATATTAAAAAAAAATACTTGAAACTACTCAACTTTTTCTCACCTTTATAGAAAGAATCTAAAAGTTACTTTACCAACAAACCTCTAAGAAATATAATTATCAAAAAAAGGTTTCTTATCTCAATAAAAGAACAAAAATCATGTTTGAAGAGACCTAAAGTCACCATGGCTTATCTGACATCATATCTATGCAAAAATGTCTGACCATTCCAATTGAGTCAGAATTATGCTTTGAATGCGTCTCATATCCCAGGAATAAACAACATGGAAACCAATATTTTCTATGGCACTTAATAAGTGTTATCAGGGTAAAAAAGTTAGATCTCAGTAAAAAGTACATTATAAAAAGGACTTATGTTTGAGATATAACTCCTCTGGAAGTTGGAGAAAATTGTATAAATTGATGTTTGACTTAATATAAACAAAGGCGGAAAAACATAGAGCCCACCCCACGTGGCTCAGTGGTTGAGCGTCAATCTATGCAGCAGGAGGTCAGGGTTCGATTCCTCGTCAGGGCACATGCCTGGGTTGCAGGCTCAATCCCTAGTGTGGGGTGTGTAGGAGGCAGCTGATCAATGATTCTCTCTCATCATTGATGTTTCTTTCTATCTCTCTTTCTCCCATATGACCCAGCAATCACACACTTAGGTATTTACCCAAATGAATTTATATGCACACAAAAACCTGTAGACAAATGTGTAGAGCAGCTTTTTCATAACTGTCAAAAACTAGAAGTGCCTAAGATATTCTTCAATAGGTGAATGGTAAACAAACTGTGGTACATCCATACAATGGACTATTATCTCTAATAATAAAAGCATAATATGCAAATCAACCGAATGGCCGAACAACAGAACGACCGTCCAGACAACCTTCCGGAGGACCACACTATAACACCCACTGGCACCAGGCCAGCGAAGGCAGGTGCGATGCAATTGGTTGGGGGCCCGGCCATTGTCCCATGATCACCCTGCAGAGGGAGGCCCAGGCCACCGGCCAGCGGGGCAATTGATCAATCGGGGGGCTCCACGATTGCCCTGCAGAGGGAGGCCCAGGCTACCCCGTGGCAGCACTGCAGCAGGTGGGCAGGGCCTCCCACTGCGGAGGCAATCCATCACGGAGCCCCGGCTGGATGGGCAGGGCCTATCTCTTTGGGGTGATCGATAGCGGAGCCCCATGATCCATCGCCCCAAAGAGGGAGGCCCAGGCTACCTGGCGGTGCTGCAGCGTGTGGGCGGGGCCTCCCTCTGCAGGAGTGATCCATTGCGGAGCTCTGGCTGGGTGGGCAAGGCCTACCTCTTTGGGGAAATCCATTGAGGAATCCTACCGGTAGGTGGGTCCTACCTCTTTGGGGCAATCGATCATGGGGCTCCTGGACTTTTAGAGGGCACAGGCTGGGCTGAGGGACCTCCCCGCACCCACCGAGTGCACAAATTTTGTGCACTGAGCCTCTAGTCTTCTATAATAATAAAAGCATAATATGCTAATTAGGCCAATGTTCTTCCAGACGAAGCCAGGGCTGCAAGGGAAGCCCAGGTCCCAGGTGCCACAGGGTAGCCAGTGCCAGTAGCCAGGGGAAGGAAGGCCTACTCCTGCAAGAATTTCGTGCACCAGGCCTCTAGTTCAGCAATAAAAAGGAATGACTTATCAAGCCACAAAAACACATGGAAAAACCTTAAATAGATGTTGCTAAGTGAAAGAAGCCAGTCCGAAAGGGTACATATTGTATACTCCCAATTACATAACATTCTAGAAAGGGCAAAACTATGGAAACAATAAATCATCAGTGGTTGCCCTGGGACAGGGGAGAAAGAAAAGGAAAATGGTTAAGTACAGAGAATTTTTAGGACAGTGAAACTATCCTTATGATATTCCAATAGTGGATAAATGACATTATGCATTTGTCAAAACCTTTAGTAGTTTACAACATAAAGAATGAACTTTAGCCCTAGCCAGTTTGGCTCACTGGATAGAGCGTCGGCCTGGGGACTGAAGGGTCCCAGGTTTGATTCCAGTCAAGGGCATATACCTTGGTTGCAGGCACATCCCCAGTAGGGGGTGTGCAGGAGGCAGCTGATCGATGTTTCTCTCTCATCGATGTTTCTAACTCTCTATCACTCTCCCTTCCTCTCTGTAAAAAATCACCTTTAGTAGTTTACAACACAAAGAATGAACTTTAGCCCTAGCCAGTTTGGCTCAGTGGACAGAGCATTGGCCTGTGGACCAAAGGGTCCAGGTTCAATTCTGGTCAAATGTACGTACCTTGGTTGCAGTCTCCTCTGTGGCTTGGGCCCTGGTCAGGGCTTGGACAGGAGGCAACCAATAGATGTGTTTCTCTCCGTCTTTCCCTCTCTCTTCCATACCCCAGTCTAAGCATGAGAAAATATCAGATAAATTCTAATAGAGGGAAATCCAACAATATACTTGACCAGTACCCCTAAAAACTTCCCTAGATTTGAAAATTTCTAAAAATTAAAAACAATAAAAGTGGGGAGCCAGATCTACTTTCCCTCTCAATAGATACAAACATTAAAATCATCATTTTTCTAGTTTCCTTAGTTGAAGACTTTCCAAATTTGTCTGCTGAAACATTGCTTACATTCAAAGACATGGTAACACAGCTGGCTTTAGTTATATATTGTCTTTATCACTTGAGCACATAGAGAAGACCATCACGGTTTTGGCCAATTTTGTTCAACAAATATTTTTTGACCACTTTTTTGTTCAAAGTGTTATTTGAGGCATCGAGGTAGCCTTATAGATAGGGGGGGAAAATCTACACTTTGCTTTCATTTCTGAGGAAATCAGACAATATACAAGCAAACAATAAATGACCTATCAAGTAGCAATAAATGCTACTAAGTAAATAAAAAAGGAAAGTAAGGTAAAAGTGATCAGGAGGGCTACTCTAATTGGGAGCTGAGAAAATGCCTCTTTAAAGAGATGACATTTGAGTTGAGATCTGAGTGGAGCCTGTATACAAAGACTGGTTTGAGGTAGGGGTAGTTCCAGGAAGAGAACAGCAAATTCAAAGGTCAAAAAGAATAAGCTTAATGTGTTTGAGATCCATCAAGTAAACAGGGCAACTGCCCTGACAGGAATAAACTAGGTAACATATTCTGAACTTTAGAGGTAAAAATATGAAAATCGTATAACAATCTCAAAACTCTTCAACACTGACCACCAGGAATCCACTAATGATTAGATTTTATGCTCCCTCTTAGTGCACTCCCCCCACTGTCACAGCTGTCCATCTCCAATATGGTAAATACTATATTCTGAACTGCTCCATCTTTCCTGAAAACTACCAAGCCATATTTCATTATGTCTCTGACAGAAGTATTAACAAGGGAGACCTAACCCAGAAATTGCTCCTGAATTCTCCCTAACAAATCCTATTACTTCACAGTAGAACGGTAGGTTAAAAGCAAAGACCCTGGAGACAGACTAACTCAGGTCCAAATTCAAGTTCTATCTGTTGTGTGGTCTTGAACAAGTTGCTCATCTGTAAAAAGTTGTGAGGATTAAAAATGATAAAACGTGGCATCCAATGAGTATTCATTCAGTAAATGTAGCCACTGTTAGTAAAAGTATTTGAGCATTTATTTTGTTCAAGAACCAGAGCTGGGCGAGAGGAATTATAGAAGCAAAGTGTGTGAGAGATAAAACTGTCAAACTCCCTTAGGTTACTGGCTTTTTCTGGTTCACTAGTGTACTCCCAGAATCTAGAACAACGTTTATTTTTTATTTTATTTTTTTTAAAATATATTTTATTGATTTTTTACAGAGAGGAAGGGAGAGAGATAGAGAGTTAGAAACATCAATCAGCTGCCTCCTGCACATCTCCTACTGGGGATATGCCCGCAACCCAGGTACACGCCCTTGACCGGAATCGAACCTGGGACCCTTCAGTCCGCAGGCCGACGCTCTACCACTGAGCCAAACCGGTTTCGGCTAGAACAACGTTTAATACACGTTGGGCATCAATCTCAATATTTGTTGAATGAACCAATGAGATTCTATTAAGTCAAATGTGTGCTGCGCCAGCACAGTCAAGGGTGATCCTGAGTGGGGGTGATGAAAGGATTAAGAAAAGACAGGCAAGAGAATGAAAGCTGGGTCTCGGTGGGACGCTGCTCCCTGATGAGGAGACAGCACCAGCGCCCACAAGCCGTGTCTTTATTTTATATCAGATACCATGAGGCAAAGTAGGGGCATGATCAAGATGTTTACAGCGTTCTCGTGAGTTTCAACCCTACTCAACTACATGCACCTGAACTCTATCACAAGGCACGTGGGGCCATGTGTTCGGACCACAGGTTCAAGCTTACAGCTATAGCTGTTGGCTATATTTGTGTTGGGAAGGCTCTGCCCTCCAGCTGGGACTTGCACGTGGCAGTGAGAGGACCCTGTCCTTTCATTAGTCGGAGGCTTGAACCTGTCCAAAACACTGTAGCCGCGCCCCATACAAATGGAGAACCTGGCTTTACTCCAATATAAAGAAAAGTTTTCATACCCTATCAAGATATTAAACTATATCCTAAGGTAGCGGTTCTCAACCGGTGGGTCGCGACCCCTTTGGCGGTCGAACGACCCTTTCACAGGGGTCGCCTAAGACCATCCTGCATATCAGATATTTACATTATGATTCATAACAGTAGCAACATTACAATTATGAAGTAGCAACAAAAATAATTTTATGGTTGGGTCACAACATGAGGAACTGTATTTAAAGGGCCAGAAGGTTGAGAACCACTGTAAGGCATTGTTAAAGATGTTTATTATTTTTAATTGCCTCCCCAAAACCATGAACAGTGTTCATAACAGTAAGGTACTCAAATTTATTGTAATTAAAACTCAGCTATAGGCTGTAGAAGTTCATAACTTACTGGTACTTGATTATCAAAACCTTAAAAGTAATAAAGTATAAGGTGTATTGTTATGGACTATCTGCTTGCCATTGCCCGAATGAACATTCTTTAAGTACTTGTATATTTTTTTTGTCATGAGTTTACCAAGTAGGTTTAATTTATTGCTTGCCATTGCCCGAATGAACATTCTTTAAATACTTGTATATTTTTTTTTGTCATGAGTTTACCAAGTAGGTTTAATTTATATTGGCAAAATAAAGCAATTTCATCTTTTCTCATCATCACGTTTTATAAAAACATTACAGTTTGTCCAGTCACTTAAGAAAAGTCCAAATTTTTTAGACTTCTTGAAATTTTCAAAAGATTGGTGCTTAAAAATTGGCTCTTTAGGTCAAAGAAGGACTTTTCAGGGTGATGAAAATGGAGATAGGAGGAGTTCACCTCTCCAAAAACGAGTTTTCAATTACTATAATTATGTATAAAATAACACAGGCAGCCTTTCTGGGTCAAGATTTGATGCCTTGGTTCCCAATGAGAATTAAATTAGAGCCATGCATCAATTTGGGGCAAGTTCTGCAAAAACTACTTCACCCTCTATTGATATTGAATGAAAAAAAAAACCCAACTTATTTAAGGAGGTTTATCAACGCGAATATGTTTTCTAACACACAGTAGCCACCCTGGCGACATCACCTGCATAATTTTCTATCCCAGATACAAAATGGGATACATTTAAATCCTGCCTGACAATTACCACGATTGCAGGGTAACTATATCAACAGCCAAAGACTGTTAGCAGCTAAGAAGCAGGACTCTAGTTGACCGAGCCCCCACCTTAAAGGGCCAAGGCCTGCTTCATCTACACTGCTGGCTATTGTATTGCCTCCCCTCCTCCCCCAAACCTTCAGAGCTGGAAAGATACCTGGGCTCTACTGACACCTTTGGAGAGGAAACGCAGGCGTAAGGACTGAGCGCTACGATCAGAATCGTTAAAATCCCAGCAAGCCGGTAGGAGCACAGGTGCACAGGCTGTGCTTGTCGGGCCGTGAGGCGCCCAGGCCCTTCACAACCAACCACTAAGGCCCTCCCAGGCTCTCATTCACTCATTCATTCATTTAACGATTACGCGATGGGCACGATAGCAGGGCCATTTCGCAGGGCCCCCGCCCCAGTCCCGGAACACCCTCAGCTGCCAGGCGCGGCCCTGCGCTTTCCTCATCCCTGGGACGCTGCGGTCCACATCCCTCCGCGGCATTACGCGATGAGCAGGGCCATTTCGCAGGGCCCCCGCCCCAGTCCCGGAACACCCTCAGCTGCCAGGCGCGGCCCTGCGCCCCTGCGCTCCCTGGGACGCTGCGGTCCACATCCCTCC
>NW_005362439.1:3209852-3239747 GCF_000412655.1 Myotis brandtii
GGTGGGTCGCGACCACCGGCCACTCACCTCCTCCGGGTCAGATCCGAGGGGCCTGTTCTAAGCCGTTTGAAACCGCTTAGGCCGCCGCACACCCCGCAGTGTCCTCGTTGTTTATTGGTTCTCGACAGACCGCCCATCGCCCTGTTATTCGAGGGGCCTGTTCTAAGCCGTTTGAAACCGCTTAGGCCGCCGCACACCCCGCAGTGTCCTCGTTGTTTATTGGTTCTCGACAGACCGCCCATCGCCCTGTTATTGGTCCATTTGAAGGGACTGTGGGCACGCGCCGCCCGCAGCCTTAAAGGGGCCGTGCGCAGCAGTGTTTCCTTGGGGACCCGCGCTGCTTTCTCGCGTGGAGAGAGGGAGGGTCACTGGAGCGAAAGCTGCCGATCACCCGGCAAAGAAGCGCAAAAAAGGTGTGTGGAAAGCTGTGCATCCCAGCCGTCAGCATGTTTGCTTTATTTGACATCTAGCGATTTTTAAAAAATGTAATGTCATTCACCAAATATTGTTTGTGCAGTTGAGTGCGTGAGGGAAATGAGAAGCAGATGGGATATAGTGGAAGGAGCAGTGAGTGGAGCATGATGCTGGCGTCCTTGGACCAGCTCTGCGTAAACCACTTTTGTCAGGAAGTCACCTGGAACTTAGTTTCCCCATCTGTAAAACCCGATAAGGATGTTTTCCTTACAAGCTTAATGTGAAGATTTAATATAACTAATTGAATGTCTAGGGAAGAACTTTGAACAGTAGCGCATACTCCTGTTATTTATAAAAATGAGAGACGTAACCCTGCCGGTCTGGCTCAGTGGTTGAGCATTGACCTATGAACCTGGAGGTCAAGGTTCAATTCCTGTCCGAGCACATTCCTTAGTCCTCAGTAAGGGCGTGCAGGAGGCAGCCAATAGATGATTCTCTCTCATCATTGATGTTTCTATCTCTTTCTCCCTCTCCCTTCCTCTCTGAAATCAATAAAAATATATTTAAAAAAATAAAAGAGAGGAACGATTCTTGTAGGGTCTTGAATACTAGAGTAAGGAATTTGTACTCAAAAGTAGGAAAGGGGGAGCTATTGAAAGTTTCTGAGCAAGGGATTGACAAATCAGAATTGCACTTTATGAAAACTAATTAACTTGGTTGTCGAAAATGGGTTAGAGTTGGGATTCCGATATGAGGTCATAGCCCTGGAGATGACGAGAACAGATTCACGAAAGAGTGAAAGATTTGGCAACCAGCTAGATTAGGTGCAAAGGTGAGGTGGGGCCCATTTAGGGAGGTGAATCAGGATATGCCAGGATTTGAGTGTAGGGACTGGGAGGCGGTGATTGCCCAAATGAAAGTAGAAAGTCAGGAGAAGCCAGTCTCAAAGAGAAGACAAGGAGTTTAGTTTTAAACCTGTTTACTTTTATGTACCAATGAGACACTCAAATGGAATCATCTAAGTAGGCCTAGAAAACATAGAATGCAAGCTGGGAGAAGAGACGAGGCTCAAGTGGTCTAGATTTGGGAATCACCTCTGTAGAGTGAAAAAATGAAACTGCGGTAGTGGATGAGACCAGAGTCGGACAGTGGAGAGAATGAAAATGGGAGATGGTGACAGATCCATAGGTAGGGGAAGGAGAGAGGAACCAGAGCAAAAAGGTCACAGTAACCTCTGAGAAGTCAGTTATGAATATATAGAAGTAGTCTTCTTCAGTCATTGGTCATTGGCATGTTTACTTTATTTAAATATTATTGGAAATAAACGGAAGATTACAGGTAAGGAGAAAGTGACGGTAACCTCAAATTTGCTCAATAAAATTCATGTGGAGTCTGGGGCCCAGAGAGTTTTAGAACAAGATGTCAAAGTCCCTTTTTGTTTTACATGGCTCAGTGGTCGGCAAACTGCGGCTCGCGAGCCACACGCGGCTCTTTGGCCCCTTGAGTGTGGCTCTTCCACAAAATACCAACTTCTGCGCATGGGCCACGAAGTTTCAATCGCACTGTACATGTGCGCCCGCATGTGGTATTTTGTGGAAGAGCCACACTCAAGGGGCCAAAGAGCCGCATGTGGCTCGTGAGCCTGTTTGCTGACCACTGCCCTAGGCAAAGGGAGGTGGAGGCAACTAGAAAAGGCCCCAGCCCATTTTTAAAAATAACCTAATGGGAGACAGCAAGACCTAGGTGACCTATAGGAAATAGGTGACCAAATAGTACTCAGCCAATGAGGAACCGGAGGAGGGACTAAATAAACAGGCTATGTTCCCTGCCCCATGTGTGTTCCTGTACAATGGGCACCTGCTCTTGAGAATGTTATGAAAAGTCTCATTTTCACCATGCTTCTGTTTCCTAGTCCATCATTTGAAATTTGGACAAGTGAGCCATTTCTCACAAGCAACATTTCTCATACTGGAGTATTTATAAGTGAGAAATAATAACCCTTCTATGGGTACTTGCAACATTGGAGGACCACTGCATGGGCCAAAGTTTCAATCGCACTGTACATGTGCGCCCGCATGTGGTATTTTGTGGAAGAGCCACACTCAAGGGGCCAAAGAGCCACATGTGGCTCGTGAGCCGCAGTTTGCCGACCACTGGTTTAGGTGAAGCCGTACTGGACAGTGGGCAATATATATGACTTCATTAATTTTTTTCGCTCATTCATGCAACAAATATTTATTGAGCACTTAGTATGTGCGGGAACTTTTCTAGGCACTTGGGATAATCAGTGAGCAAAATAGAAACAACAACAAAATCTCTCCTCTTGTGGAGCTCACATGATAGTGAGAACACATAATCAACACATAAATATATAGTATCTTATTAGACAATATGTGCAATGGGAAAAGAAAAAAAGAATACAGGGTAAAAGGGATTGGGAAGTAGAGTTGGAAAGACTATAATTTTGTAAAGGGTGTTCATTGTAGGTTTCATTGAGAAGATTATATTTGAGCAAAGACTTGAAGAAGGGGAAGGAGTTAGTCCTGAGTATACCTAGAGGAAGAAAGTGCCAACAGGAACAGCTATGTGATGATCCTAAGTTGGGCACATACCTGGCAAGTCTAAGAAACAGGGAGGCCAATATAGTTAGCTGGAGCAGAGTATGTACTTGGCAGTTGGAGGGTAGGAGATGAGGTCTGATAGAAAATGGGTGAGGAGTGGCAGATCCTGTAGGGCCTTATAGAAACCTAATACAGTACCTTGCCCATAGTAGGTGTTCAATAAATGTTTGGCCAGTTACCATTTGCAGTCCAGAATTATCATCCAATAGCACTTATCTGTGTATTTATTGGCGTGATGTGTGCCTACTTTATTTCAGGGGCCTCTCAATAGTTCTACATAAGGAAAGTATTAATAGGACAGTGTAACCCTACTGGGTATTAGAGATCTAAGTGAACACTGTATCATTGCAACTGGAAGCAGGAAACAAATGCCAAACATTGTGGCTGCTGAATAACTGCTGTGTGTTTCTGAACAGCCTGCTAGGGTTGGGACAGTGCTCATTCTATCATAACTGCACACTGCATTCTGCTCCCTGAGATGGGACACGGATCCATATTTCCAAACTAAGAGGAGTAGCTTCAATGATTAACTTCCTTTCAACTTTCAGTCCAGGTACCTCCTGCATTATTCTCTGGAGGTAGCAGTGGCTTCACTTGCTTCCAAGATTGCAAGGCCTATCCCAACTTGTACTTGATTGCATTTAATAGGTGCTGTTTGAATGAAGGAATTAATTGCTTTTTTTCTTTTCACAGCCCATTTCTCCATAACCCAGTCAAATGCAGGCTCTTCAAGAATTTTGACCACAGAAGCACCAACGCCACCAAAGAGGAAGGAGGCAGAAGGGAGAGATAGGGACCTTGTTAGTGGGTGCGTGGCGGGCAGAGAGGAAAAAACACTGAGAAGGGCAAGATAAGTGAATTCTTGGCTCTTTGTATCTTGCAAAATAAAATAAGCAGATTGTGTAGCTTGGAGCTAAGTTCAGCCTGGGGTTTACATTCAGATCCTTAGTTAGGCTGCCTGGATCTGTTTTAACATCATGTCAGGGAGTCTAAAGTTGTGAGTTGGAACCTTGGTTGGATATAAAACTCTTGTTTCCTATGCTGAGCTCTGCTGAGCATCTGCCAGCCTGTTAATGGGAGAAGGATCTGGAGAGAAAATAAATGGGTGAGTGAGGGAATGTTTCAAAACAAAGGCTGAGACACATCCCCAAACACACCTCCTATTAAATGGATTAGTTGAGTCATCTTCACATATGAAAGACAAGCTTATTGATTGTTTCTTAACCATATAAAGGGCTCAACCACATTTTTTAAATCAGTGCCCAAAGTAGGAATAACTATGCTTACTAATGCCCTTGAATGTCATCCTCGAGCCTTGTGTACCCTTAGCTCTTGCACATGCTTGTTCAAAGTTCCTCTGCAGCAATTTGTTTTCTGCAGGCCTAGGTTTGGTGAAAGCTTCAGTTCATGGAGACCTCTCTATGGGCCACAGAGATCTTTTCATCTTAGCTCCCACGTTTGTTCATATAATATAGAAAGAAGGGCAGTGAGTATATTGTGAATGTAATTAATTTGCAAACATATAATCCAGTTTGTTAGAATTAGACTCATCATCATCTATTTATCAATTTCAGGTTTTATATCCAGAGAACAGACAAGGAGTGTCCAACCTTTGTTTCGTCTCCAAGATTCCCTGGAAGGAACATAATACAAGTTTCAGGCTAGAAATCACCTTAGTAGTCATCTCTTTCAACCTTTTCATTTGACTGGTCAGGAAGGGAAACTAAGAGCCAGTGCCTTTTTATCACCTGAAAATGGGGTGCTAGTCCTTGACACTGTTCCTAAATTCCCATTTGCCAGTGGCCAAGTTCTTGTCAAGACCTGGGCCATTAGACCAGTCTGTTCTTTCCCATCTCCTGCCGAAGTGACAGGACAGTCAAAGGTTAGCGGGACCTCTAAGGCTACCCAGTGCTGAATGCCTGATTAAACTAGCTGACATGTCGCAAGGTACCAAAATGCATTCACCAAATTTTGTCCTCCCAGAAACATCTCCAGTTTTCCAAGAAAATGGTGTGTATTCAATGCCATTTTCTCCTTCCATTTGAACTGTTCTTCCTGAGTTTCCAACTGTTCAGTGCCTGGACTGTAACCCTGATGCTTTGGGAGAGAGCACTTCCTACAGGTATATAAAGCTTGTGCTTTAGGCTGGATTTCATTGCTTAAAATGTGTTTCTTTTCTCTTTGAGGTTTTTTTTTTCCTTCAGAAAAGAATGGTGGGGTGGGAGGATGGTTGTCCTTGAGCTATTACACTTGTTTTTGTTTTAGCACACCTATCCCTCGCCGTGTTGGAAGAATTATACACGATAATTTATACTCTTGTCTTTCTTTTTCTTTCTTCTTTTATGCTGTTACCAGACTCGAAGCTCTGATCAGGCATGGGCTGTGCTTGACCTGTCGTTTGAGATGGATGAATGAGAGATTATTCTATAAATGGTTTATGGTTTAGAAAATCAACTATTAAGCCTTGACATCAAACTTTACAACTGGCATTGAGACTTGCATGATTCCCAGTCTTCACTGAGAGAGCCTGAGAAGGGCTCCCCAATTCCTTGTTCTAGCCTTAAGATGTAGTGGATGAGCTATGAGAAGACAGCTTTTTAAAAATAAACTGGCCCAGCTGATGTGGCTCAGTGGTTGGGTGGCAACCCATGAACCAAGAGGTCACAGCTCGATTCCTAGTCAAGGCACATGCCTGGGTTGCGGGCTTGATCCTCAGTAGGGGGCATGCAGGAGTTAGCCGTTCAATGATGTTCCTCTCTCATTGATGTTTCTCTCTCTCTCTCTCTCTTTTTAAAATATATTTTATTGATTTTTTACAGAGAGTAAGGGAGAGAGATAGAGAGTTAGAAACATCTATGAGAGAAACATCAATCAGCTGCCTCCTGCACACTCTCCACTGGGGATGTGCCTGCAACCAAGGTACATGCCCTTGACCGGTATCGAACCTGGGACCTTTCAGTCCGCAGGCCGATGCTCTATCCACTGAGCCAAACCGGTTTCGGCTCTCTCTTTTTTTAAAAAAAATATATTTTATTGATTTTTTTTACAGAAAGGAAGGGAGAGGGATAGAGAGTTAGAAACATCGATGAGAGAGAAAACATTGATCAGCTGCCTCCTGCACACTCCTTACTGGGGATGTGCTCGCAACCAAGGTAATGCCCTTGACTGGAATCGAACCTGGTACCCTTCAGTCTGCAGTCTGACGCTCTATCCACTGAGCCAAACCGGTTAGGGCAATGTTTCCATCTCTTTATCTCTCTCCCTTCCTCTCGCTCTAAAAATCAATAAAAACTAAAAATAAATGGAATCTTAGTGTTTGTGTGATCCATTATCGGAGTAACTATGAAACTTGACTAAGATCAAATAGAGCTAGTGGTGGATCTGGGACTGGAATTCGCTCCCCTTGTTCCCATTCCAGCACTTTCCTTACATCAGATAGTCTTGCCAGTGACCATCACTGCAAGGCAAAGTCAAGTTCTGTGACACTGAAGTTCTCATAGACCTAGAACTGAAATAGAAGATACATGGTATATATGCCATGACACTTTTTTCCAGTACCTGAATGATCTGTCACTGAAGATCATGACACTTTGCCCACTGAGTCTGGACAGGACCTCAGGCAGCCATGACCAACCAATCCGAGTTGGTACTTACGATGAAGCCTATCTGCTATCCTTCCTCCACAGGAAATAAGGGTTTCAGAAGCCAATGAAGCCTGGTCTTGGCCTGTTTTCTCAAGATGAGCTGAACTTCCAGGCAGGAACTTAACACCCTTTATTGCTCTTCACCATCCCTAGATCCCCAAAGGACTTCGCGATGATATCTGCAAGCAGGTTTTCCTGGCATGGGTCTGCCAGACAGCAGGTGCAGTTATTAGTCATGACTCCAAGCCAGGCAAGGTGATTAAGAAAAGCTAAATTTATATTAAATTACCATAAAGTCCTAAAATACTGAACATAGTGGTTAAATAACTCCAGAAAGTCCAATCTCTCCAGTGAGTAACGTTAAAACCATTACACATGAGCGCGGGACAATCACTTCCATTAGTTTAGGACAGAGAAATTTTGCTTTTTACATAGTAAATCAGTGCTCAAATAGATATTTCTTCAAATATGTCCTTTCTACATTCTGAACAGCCCAAGTGCAATAAGGTCCTTCCCCCGTTCATCCGTCCCCAATTGTGAGTCTGAGGACCCAAAGTGCTCCTTCTTTTATTTCCCCATCAAGCGTGAAATATCCCCCTTTCCTCCTGGAAGGGGCATCTTGCCTTGCCATCGCTGTGCACTGGAAAAGCCTTCTTGGCCTGGCCTGACTGCCCTGTGTAGGCCTAGACCTAGGGCTGCCTGCTGAGAGCAGGGCCAAGGGCTTGGCACCTGTTTTAAGCAGTCATAGAACTGACCAGGAAAGGTTTGCTCTTACTTTCCTTTTTCCCTTGCATTTGACAGCTGGCTTCTCAATACCAATAACCATAGGAGATGTTTCAAATCAGGAAACTTCCTCTAGAAGCCCTCCCCTCCATTCTCAGCCCTTGTCCTCTCCTGTCATTTCTAATTCCTGGGTGGAAGGGGTCTGGATTTGCCCTGGGTTGAGAGGGCTTCATCAGTGGTTCTCTCTACCTTTTTAGTCCTTGTAATTTTTATTTAGCCCTGTTCACCACAGGCTAGGTCAGAAAAAGTCAATTAGGGAGGGAGGGAAGGAGAGAGAGGGGGAGGGGGAAGAGAACGAACTAGGTAGAAAATTTAGGACAGAAAAAAAAGTCTCACTCCCTGGATACGGACATGAGACACATGCTCTTTGTACGAATAAGCATGAACCACGAGGTGGCATCTCAGCCTGGAAAGTAAGTCACTCAGCTGGGAAGAGAGTTGGAATAGAAACTTCACCACCCATAGCCACAGGCTCTCTGTCTGCTTAGATCCCTGAGCACCTAAGAGAGAGAACACAGGAAGTTCAATCTCGTGGATACTTCCTTTAGGCCCTGGCGGCCCCAAGTCTCTAACCCAATTGCTCTTCCTGACCATTTATGAACACTTCTGGCCCTTCTTTGCAAGGTTGTTTTGGATTTCTGTGCTCAAAATCCCAAAGAATGAGGAGGGAGAGATTGGCAGAACATTAAGGGTGATATGCTATGTTTGGTCTAGGCAGTGCTTCTTAGATTCTGCAGAGTCAGCCCTCCTGGACCCACATTCACTCAAGCCATTGGTTCACAACCTGGTTGCTTAGAGCCAAAGACTTAGGGAGGTACTGGCCAGTGGTGGTACCAGGAGGGAATTCATATTAGCCAGCTGCCACGCTGGGGCCCCCAGTCATCTAAAGGTAGAAAGGCTCTAGGCTTTCTACCAGGAGGAAGAATAGCTTGTGTCACGCCCAGATCTCACCAATTGAAACACAGCAACTCTTAGACTGAGAATAATATCCATTGCCAGCAATGGACAGAACCACCAGGCCCAACCACCCCTAAAAGCTTTTTCGTATTACCAATGCACTTGAGGCCCATACCAGCTGGGCTGACTCCTCCTCCTCCTCTCAGGCTTTATCCTTCATCTCTCTCTTTACCCATGATCCCCTGCTCAGCCCTTAGTGGGCCAGTTCTCTCAGAGAAGCGGTCAGGCCAGCTCTGATGGGGAAGAGTGCAGTCTTAGATCATCAGCTCTTATGGGCAGGCATTGAGGGCACCAGAGGAAGGGGAGGTGGAGCTCTGTAGTGATGAGGAATCATTACTGAGCCTCGTTTTGGGGAGGCTCAGGACGGAGTGCAAGAAGCGAGGTTCATGGTTAAGTTCCAGGTCTAAATTCTTGGATGTGCCATCATTTCTTGCGCCATCATTTCTTGTGTAGTTATGGACTCAGACAGAAGCAGCTCCTGTGCAGGGCTCGGGAGCAGATATGGGGTGGGATGAGGAGGAGCGGGACAAGCACACAGGAAGGGGGCCTGTTGTATAAGTGAGCACAAGGACTGGATGCCCATAAAGAGAAGGAGCAGGCAGGGAGGGAGGGGTACATGGGCACTTAGACCTGGCTCTCGGAGGAGAGCTTGCGTTTGTGTTTCCAGCCTGTGTCTGGCAGAGAGCCCCGTCTTTCGGGAGTGGCTGCGGTATGGACACTGCTACACTCGGACTGCTCTTCCTGCAACAGCTGCTCCGTCTCCGTGTCATCCAGGGAGCCAGAGCTGGCCTGGATGGACACTGTGTCTGTCTTCATGCAAACGTGGTCACGAAGAAGGCCCCCCCGTGAGCTGCGCAGTTGCTTCAGGTCATCCCACTCAGCATCGTCCCCAGACAGGAGGCAGATTCCCTCTACAATCTTGATCTTCTCCTTGGTGTAGTTATGGTCAGGCCCACCCTAGGGTGGAGATCGGGGAGACATGATCAGTTGGTTGGCTCTCTATGAAGGATCTCATGGTGAACTGAAAAAGGAAGTGGATGGGGTAAGAGTGCGCATGAAGAGCACAAAGATCCCACAAATAAATGGGAAAACTTAGTCAGAGAAAATAGATGAGGCTTAGCCTAAAAGGAGAGGAATATGAAGATCGTTCAAGTTAGCACACAGGGATGAGGGAGGACCATGGCTTCCAGTCCTGCATCAGACGCTCACGGGCTATGTTACTTTGGCAAATTACTTAGCATCTCTAACACTCAGTCTCCACATCTGCAGTGTGGGAGAATAACAGTGTCCATACCTCATAACCAATTACTGTGAGGGTTAAAGCAGGCGGATACATGGAATGCAGTTAGTAGGCGCCTGACACAGAAGATGCACTAAATCATGTTAGCTATTATATTACATTGTTATTGTGATTTATTAGTGGGACACAATGCTGATACACCTGATCAGAAGCAATTGACAAAAACATTTAAATGTACATTTACTCAGGGTTTTAAGCTATTTTTGTGCTATTCTTAATTCTTTCCTTTCTAATTTTGTTAAGGGGGAAAGTTTTGGGAGGTAAGACAGGAGGAATCTAAAAAATCCTCTTATTTGGGTTCTAAGTGTCAGTCCACTGGGGTCCTGTAACATAAAAGCTTTTGTAGGAGGTTATTCTGGCTCTGCAACCCGAGATGACTCCAAGGACAGTCTTAAGTTCGACTCAGACTTCTCCCTTTATGGGTTCCTCAAAGGGTAGCCTTACTCCTGGTTTCTGGGGGATACCAACCAATATGCTGCCTGTGCCAGGAGAAAATGGGCCATGGCTTGGGTTCCATCCCTGGGACAGTGTGCCTGCCAAGAGCCCTGCATCTGCTGCTCTATTTTAGTAACAATTCAACTCCACAGATATTTCCTGAGCTCTTACATTGAGCAGGGTACTTGGATGATTACACGATATAAAACGGTCCCTACCCTCTTGGAGTGACAACTCCCTGGAGGAAGCAGAGAGGCACATGGCACATGAGCACACATGCACGCACACACGTGCCCAGTCACCCAGCACACCCTCCAAGCTGAAATTAGTGTCAGATAAAATGCAGGCCACTCAGTCTTCATCACAGAGACACGCGGGCGGGGTAAGTTAGAGAGAGGCGGGGGACATGGCACTAGCAATTTGGGGGACACCACTCCCTCTGCAAACACACAGATACCTGAAATCAAGAGGAAATCAGAAGAGAAAGGGTGAGAGACTATCAGAGGGATGAAAAAGCTGCTGAGGAAAAAGCATACAACAGAAGAAAGAGGTCACGTGATTTAAATTTATAACCTCTGGCCTTTACTGGGGTTGTTCTCTGGGGTATCAGACACTCCAGGGACCCAAGAATCTTTGAGCCTTTCTCTCAAAGACGTTAATTGAGAAGGAGTCTTCTGTCCCTAGAACTGCATGCTATCCTGCAGGTTCTGTTTGGCTTGCAGTGGAAGCTTTTCAAGTAGGGGAATTCAGGGATCCAGAAAGTACCTAATTATTATGTAAAGTGTATTCATTATGCATGGGAGCCCTATAGGTATGAAGGCAGGTTTTGACTGCTAGACAGACCAAGAAAGTAGACTGATGAGGGTCTCATAAGGGATAACTTTTGATGAAGGGTTACAGGAGTTTAGAAAAACAAGGGTCTTATCAGACTAGATAACTCTGAAACCTCAGACTATAGTTCCCTAGTGGAAATGGGACTATTTTCATCCAGCCTAAACATCCAGCAAATAATTTTTTACTGGAACAACAAAGGAGTTAAAAGAACAAAAGCACATAGACCATCCGAATTCTAGAGAAATCCCTTAAGACTCTGGGGAAGAATAGCAAAACACCAGCTATTCCCAGCCACAGGTGCCAACAGTTTGGATCAGAGGTTAGAAAAGGAAGAGTCCAGGAACCCTTAGGTTTTTGTGGGTGCTGTCTAGGAGTTTTGGGATTGCTTCTGGGGAGCACAGCCTCGCTGCAGGGGAATGACAACTCCAAGAGGGGAAGAAGCTATGAACCTAGCAAAACATCTCCTGTGCACACTCCTATGCTTTCATTCCTAAACCTTCTGGGTCTGTTTTCCAACCTTGCTCTCACTAGGGTCCTTCAGAAATCCAACAGATCTATGATTCTAGATTGGGGGTGGGAACCTTTTTTCTGCCAAGAGCCATTTCGATATTTACAACATCGCTCGCAGGCCATACAAAATTATCAACTTGAAAAATTAACCTGCTATATTTGATCAAACATTTAATTAACTCAACCGTAATGCTTTGGTAGGGCCAGACCTTATACAGCCCACGGGCCGGACATTCCCCACCCTGGTTCTAGATCTAGAAACTCAAATCCCATTCAGTTCTTTTGTTCACTATAACTTCCCAAGTGGTAGGTGGGACTACCCAACATCCCTTACTGATTTTTTCAGGCAATTGGAAAATAACACACCCGCCTCCACCACCACACAAAATACCCCTTCAATAGAAATTCTAATTTTTACCTCTTTCTTATAGCACAGTTGATTGTACATGGCTGGTTTCGGGATTGCTTCAATTTTCACTTCCTGAGTGGAAGTTCGGTAGGAGGGGTTGCTGTAGGTTAGGTTCCCCATTCCAGGATCAGTTAACTTGGACTTTTTGTGTCTTTAGGAGGAAAGGTGATGAGGAATTAGTTCAGATCTTTATGAGGGTGCTTCCAGGGAAGTTGTAACCCGAGTGTGGTAGGCAGCCTCTAAGATGGCCCGTGATCCCGCCTCTTGGTACTCCCACCTTCTGAATCCCTACCCCTTGAGTGTGGGCTGAATCTGGTGACTCACTTCTGATGAACAGATAATGCAAAAGTGATGGGTACTAGATTAGGTTACAAAGAAATGTATGGCTTGCATCTTACATTGCCTTCACTTTCTCACTCTCTCGTACTCTTGTTCTGGGGGAAGCAAGCTGCCATGTTGTAAATTGTCCTCTGAAAAGGCCTATAAGGCATGGGACTGATGAGGGAGTCTCCAGCCAACAGCCAGCAAGGAACTGAGACCCTCAGTCTAACAGCTTGTGAAGCACAGAACCCTGCCAGCACCTATAGGAGTGCTCTTGGAAGCCGATGCGTGCCCAGTCAAGCCCAAAGATAAGACTGCAACCCTGGCTAATACCTGGACTGCAGCCCTGTAAGAGGCCTTAAAGCAGAGACACCCAGCTAAGCTGCATCCGGATTTCAGATGCTTGCACAGAAATTGCGAGATGATAAATGGTTGCCATTTTAAGTTGCTAAGTTTTGGGGTAATTTGTCATACAGCGCTAGACAACCAATACACCGAGCTTTAGAGTCAAGATAGATCTATGTTTCAGCCCACCTCTGTTACTTACTAGCTGGACATAATCTAAACTTTCTGAACCTCAGACCCTCATCTGTAAAGTAAGGAATAATAATATCTGTATTGCAAGGTTGTTGTGCCATTGATACATATTCATAAAATGGCAACTGTTGTTGTCAGAAGGGGCAGCAGCACAAAATCCTGACATTTTTGCTGCAAGCTGTGTTTAAAACATTTGGGGGATATATATACGTATATATATATATGTGTACACACATACACACACACATATATGGTCATAAAGAGATTATAAATTGATAACGACACACTCAATCTTCTTAGGAAGATCCCTACTGAGCAATGATATATCATCCAAAATTGTAGTAAAGGGCTGTGTTTGTGTGAAGAGAAAATCACTTCAACTTCAATGGTTTGAAGTACTGTGGGGTCATAGCTTCACCTCTTCCTGTGTGACCTTGGGTAGCACCCGTTGTGCCCTCAGCATCCTAGTTTATAAAAAAAATCCCAAGGATTGCTGTGGTCACAAAATGAGGGCTTGGGCAGTGGCTGCAGAAGAAGAGTCACAATTCAGATTTCTGCCTTTCCCTTCTACTGCTCTGACCAGGGACCCAACCTTGAAATGAAGGGGTCAGAGGTCGAATTAGCGAACTACAGAGCTTTGGGAGATCCCAGATGCACTAACGAGGACCAACAAGCAGGTGGTCCCCCCTGCAGAGAGACTGAGGTTACCTGTATAGCATCAAGGCTGCAATCACCACCAGAATCAGCAGAATGCTGAGGAGTCCACCGATGACATAGCTGGCATGAAGTCCTTCCCCTAGGAAGAACAGAGAGACAGTAGGGGGACCACTGACAATCTTCTAGCGGGCATGAGGGGTGGGGCAATGAAGGGCTCCTTTTGTAGGTGTTGGGCCCCACATCATCTGAGGATGGCTAGGGGCCTCCTTCTCAGAGGAGAGGCCAAAGGGGTAGATGGCTGAGAAGAAACCTACCATTCCGTCAGCATCACTTATCCTAATTCCACCACTTACTGGCTGTGTCATGAAGGGCAAGATGCTTAAGTTCTAAGCTTATGTTTTCTCATCAGTTAAATGTAAATAATAAATTGCTCATAGGGTTGGTGGAGGTTAAATGTGTGTGTACATACAAATACACACACACACACACACACACACACACACACACACAGGGCTTAACAAATGCCTGGCATGTGGAAAGTACTCCATAAGTGGTGGCTATTATGATTATGCTCTCTATTGATTTAGTCTAAGAAAAGGGTTCATCCACCTCAAAGAGTCCCCATGAAGGTTCTGGAAGATGTCAGTAAAGACAGATGTTCCTTACATCTTCTTCAAAACAGTTGGGCACTCGGAGCTTACCTGGAGCAGCAGGTACGGCCTCATTGGAATGTGCACAGAGGCCCAGCTGGGCATCCTTTTCAGAGCACCTGTGGGGCACAGAACACCGAGTGTGAAGACTACTGGTGTTTGATAAAGATCTTGCCCTTCTCCAGGGAACGGGGGGGAGTCCTGTGAATGGGGCTTTCAGGTTTAAGAGCTGTACCAGGTGGGAGATAGAAGTATAGAGAGGGCAGGACCAGGAAATACAGAGAAATCCATGTGAGTCACAGTCTTCAAGACACTATATCATGTGTAAATGTGTTTAAAAATATGTATCCCTTTGAAAGGATTCCTTTAAAAGGGGAAGCAGGTTTCAGATGAGCTGGAAGCTGCTGAAAGAATACTAAGTACATCAATAGAAGGCTTTATTAAACAACCAGGATGAGTTGAAAGAAGCTACCAGTCAAGCAAAACTGATTAAAGATTATCACAAGGTCTAAATAGACCTGAAAATAACAAACAATATTTTTCCCTCGCCTCTTGATTCTTTCACAAAGAAATATGCAAGACATCCAGAGAGAGGGCTCAGGTAACTAAGTTGAATGCTGAAAAGGTAACTTCCTGTGGCACATTGTGAGCAGCCAATCACAGGCATCTCCTGAAAGCCTAGAGAAAAAGTGCTTGCAAGAACATCTGAAACCAAGATGCCCTGAAACTTCAAATGGAACTGACAGAAAATATCTGAATAAACCCAAAGAAAATCAGAGATTAATAACGATTGATAGTACTTAAAAGTTAGTGAGAAAGGTACATGTTTATATCTGCATGTTTGCTTTTCTACATAAACACTTCTAAATAGAGAAAATGGGCCCTAACCGGTTTGGCTCAGTGGATAGAGCGTCGGCCTGCGGACTGAAAGGTCCCAGGTTCGATTCCGGTCAAGGGCTTGATCAACTCTCATTGATGTTTCTAACTCTCTATCCCTCTCCCTTCCTCTCTGTAAAAAATCAATAAAATATATTAGAGAAAATGGGACATATATAATGAATTTGATCATATGCAAATCTTACAATTTTAAGGATATGAGTCTAGAGTTCTTATTTGGGATTATTATGTTTCTGTTTTCAGAATTGAAATCAAGTGTTGATTATCTTTTAAGCTACAGTTGATATTAAAAATAAAGAGATGGGTATGTATTACATGGGGGAAAAACTGTTCTAATAGAAAAATGTTGGAAACAGTAAGAGTGGGAAATGAAATTACTATCTTGAAAGGTATCTGCACCCCCATGTTCAATGCAGCATTATTTACAACAGCCAAGACATAGAAACAGCTGACCATCAACAAATGAAAATGTGATTACTTACACACACACACACACACACACACACACACACACACACAGGAATATTATCCAGCCATTAAAAAAGAAGGAAATCCTGCCATTTGTGACAATATGGATGGAACTCGAGGGCATTAGGCTAAGTGAAATAAGTCAGATAGAGAAAGACAAATATCGTATGATATCACTTATATGTGAAATAAAAGAAAGAAATCAAACTCAGACACAGAGTATAGATTGGTGATTGCCAGAGGTGGGAAGTGGAGGAGAAAAATGAGTAAAGGTGGTCAAAAGGAACAAACTTCCAATTATAAGATAAATAAGTCCTGGGGATATATAGCATGGTGACTATCCTATATAATAAAACCCTAATAATCAAATCGACCCAATGGTGGAACCACCAGTCTCTATGACGCGCACTGACAACCAGGGGGCAGATGCTCAATGCAGGAGCTGCCCCCTAGTGGTCAGTGTGCTGCCACAGGAGGAGTGCAGCTCAGCCAGAAGCTGGGCTCACACAGCCATGGTGGCAGGAGCCTCTTCCGCCTCCGCTGAAGGTGGGTGGTAAGGAGTGAGGGGTCCTGGACTGTGAGAGCCCCAGACTGTGAGAGAGATGTCCGAGAGGGATGTCCGACTGCCAGGGATCGGCCTAAGCCAGGAGTCAGACATCCCTCAGGCATCCCAGACTGTAAGAGGGCACAGCCGGGCTGAGAGTCACCCCCCATCCAGTGCACAAATCTTGTGCACCGGGCCTCTAGTAGTTAATAACACAGTATTGCATATTTGAAAGTTGCAAAGAGAGTAGATAAGAAAAAGTTCTCAATGTAAAAAAAAAATTTATAATTATGTGTGGTGATGGATGCTAACTAAACTTATTGTAATCATTTTGCAATATATATATGTATATCAAATTTAAAACTATTAAGAGTAATTACATATGGGTATTTATTTCTTCTTTATTTCTATCTTTATTTTCAGATTATTTTTATAAACTGTACATAAAAAAATTACATTTTGTAAAAAACAATTTCTCTAAATTGAAAAATAAAGAAAAAATAAATAATAAAAATAATTTCTCTAAATTGAGTAACATCATATTTTATCAATTTTAAGATGTGTATATTTTCTATATTCTGACATCACTAAAATAGAGATGTGTCTTACAATCCGTGGCATCTCACAGTTGCAGTTGATCGTTTTTTTAGTTTAATCTCTTAAATTAGGATGCGTCTTAAATTGATCGCACCTTCAGTTTAATGAAATACAATCCTATATAATAGAAGCCTAATATGCTAAGTGTCCAGTCAGCTGATAGGCTGTTCAACCAATCAAAGCATAATATGCTAATGATATGCTAAGGCCACTCAATCACTCACTATGATGTGCACTGACCACCAGGGAGCGGACACTCCGACCAGTAGGTTAGCTTGCTGCGGGGGTCCGGCCTCAGCCTGGCCTGCGCCCTCTCGCAATCCGGGACCCCTCAGGGGATGTCAGAGAGCCAGTTTCGACCCGATCCCGCAGGCCAGGCTGAGGGACCCCACTGGTGCACGAATTCATGCACTGGGCCTCTAGTAGTTTATACTTCACAGGAGACCTGTACATGGGTATGCTTGCTTACTTAATAACAATGCGTGTGTGTGCACATGCATGCCTGGGTGTTTGAACATTATAGGCATTATAAGCTAAGGCCATAGCATCCCCAGGCATGTGCCAAGTCATAAATCCGCAGTAGAGAGACCTCTGTGGCTTAGCAGTGTCTAAATAAACTGTTGGATCAGACCATATACTAAACCTGTGATGTAAGAGCAAATGTTACAGAAAGAAAGGGAACTGTCTGAGGGATTTCTCCATAAAGTTGCTCTAAAACTTCTTGCCCTTAAATCACCTGCAACATTCTATAGGTCTAAATATCATCTCCTGTCCCGAATAGCAGGGACTGTTGGCTAATGATGTGATCTACCTCCCATCTGCCAGAATATAGCTGGGATTATAATTTTCTGCTGGCAGGAGATGGTGATTTGAATCAAAGGGCCCTCAATCACATGTGAACCCACCTTCCTTCCATCTCCTCCAGAGATGTGCGGGTCCGAGTGGTAGAAGAACGCAAGGTGGTAGGTAGTGTGTTGGTTAGCACTGGATTCCTTTCACTTATACTGGTAACCCTGGGAGCTGGGGGCACCAGGCCAGGTACTGGAGAGAAAAAGAAGACTGGAATAGGTCGCTGTGCCCCAAATCTCTACATGTGTGCCAAGGGCAGCATCAGGAGAACTTGACAAAGCAATCTTTTAGCTACACTGATCTTGGGCACCCTCATTAGTGGCTCTTCTCAATACTGTAATTAATAAGGATTTGATTTCCAATATCAATAGCTCTGGATGGGCTAGCTGACTCACAAAGACCAGAAAGAGCCCGGCAGGTGTAGCTCAGTGGTTGAGCATCAACCCATGAACCAAGAGGTCACCGGTTCTATTCCCATTCAGAGCACATGTGTGGGTTGCGGGCTCCATCTCCAGTAGGGTCGTGCAAGAAGAGGCAGCCAATCTATGTTTCTGTGTGTGTGTGTGTGTGTGTGTGTGTGTGTGTGTGTGTGTGTGTTTAAATACTAATTCCTTTTTTAAAAAAAATATATTTTATTGATTTTTTTTACAGAGAGGAAGGGAGAGAAATAGAGAGTCAGAAACATCGATGAGAGAGAAACATTGATCAGCCGCCTCCTGCACATCTCCTACAGGGGATGTGCCTGCAACCCAGGTACATGCCCCTGACCGGAATTGAACCTGGGACCCTTCAGTCCGCAGGCTGATGCTCTATCCACTGAGCCAAACCGGTTTCGGCACTAATTCCTTTTTTTAAAAAAAATATTTTTTTATTGATTTCAGACAGGAAGGGAGAAGAGAGAGAGAGAAACATCAATGATGAGAGGGAATTGTTGATTGGCTGCCTCCTGCATATTCGACCGAGCCCGCAACCAAGGCATGTGCCCTTGACCAGAATCGAACCCTGGACCCTTCCATCTGCAGGCCAACACTCTACCCACTAAGCCAAACCGGCTAGGGCTATGTTTCTCTCTTATCACTGATGTTGCTATCTCTCTCTCCCTCTCCCTTCCTCTGACTATGAAATCAATAAAACATATTTAAAAAACAAAACACAAAAAAGCCCTAGCTGGTTTGGCTCAGTGGATAGAGAGTTGGCTTGCAGACCAAAGGGTCCAGGGTTCGATTCTGGTCAAGGGCACATAACTTGCTTGCAGGCTCCTCCCCAGTCCTGGCCCTGGTCATGCAGGAGGCAATCAATCGATGTATTTCTCACACATCAATGTTTCTCTCTGTCTTTCCCTCTCTCTTCCACTCTCTCTCTCTAAATCCATGGAAAAATATCCTCGGGTGAGGATTAAAAAACAAACAAACACCAAAAAAACAAAGGCCAGGAAAAGAGAGTAATGCTTGGGCCAATTTACCAGACAAACTTATTACTCCCAGTCACTCCTCTCTTAGACCCTCAGAGGAGGATCCCACCCAGAAAGACAAAGCTGAGACTGCTGATCCCCTACCCTTCCAAGGGCTTTGCTGTTTCAAGGGGCCATTCGGTCCAACTTACAAAGGGAGCAGGGCCGGCTGTCGGGCTCATCAGGACAGGCACACACAAAGTTTGAGGCTCTGGCAAAGCAGAGGTGGGTGCAGCCACCATTGTTCACTCCACAGGCATTGGTTCCTGGGGGCAAAGCAGAAGAATGTCTGGCCTGGGACAGGATTAAGTCTCCCAATTTGACACTTCTCAAAAAGGAGGAAATGCAGGGCTACCTCGTTTCCAGGAAGGGTATAACCACAGAGGACTAAAAAGGTCTAAGAACCAAAAGGCTCTGCTGTGGCTCTAATTGTCTTGGTCATGAACAGTCCTTGAGGGGATCCCCCCTACACAGATGGTAAGGAAGTAGGCTTAGGACCCAGGAGCCCACCTGTCTGCCGCTGAGGGGAAACCACAATGATATCCATGAGTCCTTCCACATTCGCCAACACTGTCTCCTTGTTCCGGCCTGAGTACTTGTCAACACGCTGGATTGACTTGGTCTGCCAGTCTGTCCAGTAGATCCACCTGTCCTGCTACTCAATAGGGAATCCCAAAAAAGAGGAAATATTATTCAACAGTCAGACCCCAGTCCAGCTTCTGTGCCCGTAGCATGTGCATGCCCTCTGCTGAAATGCTCTCATCTCAAATCCACCAGGTCAGCTTCTGTGCATCCCCAGATATGACACTGTCCAGGAAATCTCCCCCAATCTATGTAGCATTTACCATTCTCTCCTCCATGCTGTTCTGTGCCTTGTCCTCACTTCTACAAGTGAGTGTTGACACGCTACAGTCAGTTGTTTACATGTTTGTCTGTCTTGTCAGGTCAAGTTCTTCAAGGACAAGAATGTGTTTCATTCATCTCAGTTTCCAACACCTCACACTTACTTAGTACTTGGCCAAGTTGCTCAACGAATGAGTGGGTTCCAGTACCTAGCATATAGGGGTAAATTGGAGGGTCCTTCTAAGGTCCCTGCTCTTCTGGGCCTTTCACTCAGAGCCCTGGGAAATCCTCCAGTTACTTCTGTGGGCAGCTGCCTTCTAATGCAGTGATCCTGAGAATCTCAAGTAGGGGTGGGTTCCCTTCCTGCCCCTGGGGTATACATCAGAAACCCCCATGGGAAACTTGCAGATTGAAAAACCATAGTCAATATTATCCTGTAGTTTTACATTTGGAGTATGGGGTGGGGGTGGGAGCCTATAATAAGTAAAGCCAGACAAAATCTTATTGGCTGGTAGGCTATAATGTAGAATACATACAGAGAAGTAGATGTTTGTCAAAAAGGGACAAAGATTTTTAAAGGATTGAGAATCCCTGTTTTGGTCCCAGGCTTCGTAGAACTCCTTTTTTTCCTTCCCTGAATTATTTTACAGGGTTAGAACTCTCAAAACTGACAGCCAGTAATAATTAAAATGATTAGAAATAATAAGCATTGAGTGCCAGAGACTAATGCTCTGTGTATATTTGAGGAGGATACTGTTATTAAACTCATTTATTAAACTATATATAAGTAAGTGAAGCTTAGAGAAGTTCAGTATCTTGTTCACAGCTGCACAAGTTGCACAGTTACTTAATGACACAGAAGAACTTGAACCCACACAACTGGCACACTGGAGGTACTCAATGAGCACTTATTGTCTAGCTACCTCAACATTCTGGCTCTTAGCCACTCTACCCTCCTGCCACTAAATGGGCTGCCTGAGCTCAGATGTTGGGGCCACAGCACTAGGATCAACTGGGGAATTTGTTAAAATGCATATTCCTGGGCCCAACCCTCATGAAGCAGATTCTTTACATCCAGAAACATGTATTTTAACAAGCTCCACAGCTGATTCTGCACACCACCACTTATGAGCCACTCCTTCGAGTGCTGGGACATGGGAGTGGTGGGGCAGGCCTAGCAGGACACATGGTGGTGGCAAGGATTCAGTGTACAGGAAAACACCCCTAAAATGAGCTTCCATAGCACACCTGTTCAGTAGCATTTAGGGTTGAGGCTGCCAACTTAGAGCCCCGAGGAAATACCCCCGGTTAAGGAGATTTAGCTAACTTTCTTGAGCTAGTACCTGAGTGAGGGCAAAGGGGTGGGACACATGGCTGACCAAGACCTGCCGTAGCTTCCCATTGAGGTCAGCACTCTCAATCCGGTCCAGATGTGCATCTACCCAGTAGATTCTGTGAAGGAAAGGAGAGGAGAGTGGCTGCTCAAAATGCTTGCCAGGGAGCCCAGTTGCTCTCCCCGTCCCCCTCCAGGGAGCTGCCTGTCCCTTCCTGAGCTGAGCTGGCGAGAGCTGTGCACAGTCAAGAAGCACCATTGATGAGAGGTCACTGAGTCCCAAAGCTGAAGAGAAATTGGTGACTCCTAAGTGGGGAGGCCAGTGCTGTTTTAAGGGGAGGTGGCGGGGGAGGGGGGCAGGAGAGCAGGCCCTCTAATGACCTCCAAGGAGCCTCCACCAAGTCTCATCTTCCTACCTAAGAATCTAAGTCAAAACTCCTATAAATGCCCTTCAAGAAGAGACTGGGTCTACAAAAACCTCACTGAGGTTAAAGGAAGAGGGCACTCCTCTTCTCCATCCCAATGCCTGGGTGACTGATTCCTTTCCCTGCTCCTGAGGGCAGAAAGGGGAACTGACTACTTCAGAGCTCCTTTCACCCCTCTCCTGCTCTTTAGCATTTTTCATCTAGACCAGGAGTTGCAAATTCCAATATCTGAAGGGATCAGGAGAACAAGGAATATGAAGTCCTATGCCCTTAAATGATGGGGGTAGTGGGACCAGTGGTCCAGCCAGAGGACATGCTCTGCTAAACACACTCAAAACCGGGTAAACCAGACAAATAAAATGCACCTCAGAGACGAGGGCTGGATTCAGCAACCCCTGCTCTAAGAATATGTTTGCTTGGCCTTCTCACTGCTTTCTCTTCCCCACCTACCAACAGCTTTCCATCTTTTTGTTTTCACTACTTCAATCTCAAGCATCCTCTCCTCCGCCCACCCTATTTCCAGGAGGCTGTTTGGGACACGATTCCCACCTGCGGGTATCATAGTCCAGGGTCAGGCCATTGGGCCAACCCAGGTCTGTATTGATGAGGACCTTTCTCTCAGAGCCGTCCAGGTTCGCCCGCTCAATCTTGGCAATGTGGCCCCAGTCTGTCCAGAAGAGGTACCTGAGATACAACAGTGACATGATCATCGAGGCATGGGAAGATGGCACTCAGAGCTCGAGAGAATACAAGGGACACACTGATGCCACTCATAGATAGGCACCCTCCATTGGCCTCTTCACCAGACCCTTCTGCCCTGGGTCTCTTTTCTGCAGGCCAAGAACTTACCCCTTCCTGGGGAAAACGGCAATGGCCCGAGGCTCATCCAGGCTGTTGTTGACCAGCACTTTGCGGCAGGAACCGTCTAGCCTTGATGCTTCAATGGTATTTCGGCCTGTATCTGTCCAATATAGATTTCTGGCCACCCAATCCACGGCCAGCCCGTCGGTGGTCTTCAGCCCCTGCCCGATCACTGTCTCCATGTTGCTGCCATTCAGATCTGCTCGCCTTGGGGGAGAGCCCAGGGTTGGATGACTGACCAGACTGAAACCCCTTTAATCCATGTTCCCATAATTGTATCCCTCTGTATTGTTAGCTCCATAGAGGCAGAGACCAAGCATCTGTAAGTGCATTCCTCAGCATCTACACAGTAGGTACTCAAAATATTTGCAGAATAAATACTTCTCAAGAGTACAGAGTGTTTCCTGCTATAAACAGGGGGCATTTTTGTCCATGTCTTGCCAGAAGAAGGGTTAATAATTTCCCCTATACCTTAGGGAAGGAATAAGGATTGCTAGGGAGCCATTATTTTTAAAAAAGGCCAATTTGGCAAAACCTACAGGTGTATTTTTACAGAAGTCTTACGCCAGGGAATTCAGGATGGGGGCCATGCCATAAACATGTGGGGACTTCTCTAAACATATGCCCACCTGCCCCCAGCATGAGATTCTCCAGGGAGAACGAAGGAGAGTGCCCTTGTTCCTGCACATGAGAATCTCTGCATGGTAAACCCCTCTTACTGATGGCAGAGCACCATTTTCCTCAGCTGTGTGGGGTAAAAATATTAAATACAAATAGAACAAAAATATGAAAACAAAACAATACAAAAACCTAGTGAACAACCACAAGCCTTGGTGTTGGTCAGCGCTCCTGTTTCACAATACAGATACATGGTTTAGCTACATGGCTGATTCTTCCATGAGTCTTAGCAGATCCTTGGAGCAATCCCAGGGCCCGGTGGTAGGGATTAAAGGCTCCAGGCCCCCAGCCTGACATTATCTGATCTTTTCATTTGCTTTACATACTGAGCTTCTATTAATCTTTAAATGCCTTGGTGTTGGTCAGTGCTCCTGTTTCACAATACAGATACATGGTTTAGCTACATGGCTGATTCTTCCATGAGTCTTAGCAGATCCTTAGAGCAATCCCAGGGCCTGGTGGTAGGGATTAAAGGCTCCAGGCCCCCAGCCTGACATTATCTGATCTTTTCATTTGCTTTACATACTGAGCTTCTATTAATCTTTAAATCAACAACAAAAAAACCCCCAAAAGGCCCTGTCTGGTATGGCTGGGTGGTTAGAGCATCAGTAGGCGCACCAAAGGGTAGCGGGTTCAATTCCTGGTCAAGGGCACGTACCTGGATTGCAGGTTCGATCCCAGTGCCCAGTCCGGGCGTGTGCAGGAGGCTACCAATCGATGTGTCTCTCTCACATTGATGTTTCTTTCTCTCTCTCTTTCTCCCTCCCTTCCACTCTATCTAAAATCAATGGAAAAATATCCTCATCCTCAGGTGAGGATTAGCCAAAAAAAAAACACACCAAAAAACAAAAACAACAACACACAAAACCCCAAAAGTTTGAAACTCTGTTGTAAGTGATAACACTACAAAGTGAACAAGTCAGGATCAGAACTCACTACCTAAGTTGTCAATTCACTGAGTCCCTTTAGAGGTCAACACAGTCCCTAACCTCACCCACCAGGGACTGGAAGGAGGCCTGTGGCCTCTGGAGGTCTCAGGGATACTCATACCTGATAACATCCAGGAACACGTCTGTGTAATAGACTTTTCCATCCACACTGTCGTAGTCCAGAGAGATGACATTGTTGAGCTCAGGGACAGGGACATGCACATCTGTGTGGTCGCTGGTGTCCAGTGAGATGCGCCGGATGGAGCCGCGGCTGGAGAAGAGCAGGTAGGTCTCGGGAGAGGGATCACAGGTCTTCCCATCTCCCTTCAGCTGGATGCCCGTGGGGCAGGCACAGGAGAAGCCAGAGGGCCGCGGCAAGCAGAGGTGGGAGCAGCCACCATTTCTCGAGCCACACTTGTTAAAACCTGGTGATGAGAGAGAGAGAGAAGCATGGGTTTGGACACCCTGCCTGGAATATTGTCTGAATCTTACAAAGTTTCTTGTGCCTGATTTTCGGCTGTTCTAAATAACAGGGTTTGCCTGGCAGGGATGAGGTAGAAGGGGCAAGAGTGTCTCCATGGGTCCGTTGAAAGTGACAGCATGATGTAGTTGTAGTACCAGCCATACCAGAAGGGAACACAGCCTGATCCTGGAAGGGGCTTAGATAAGTCCCTGTCTCCGTGATTATAAAGAAATCTCTGTGCTCTCTGATGTTGTGATACCCCCAGAAAGCCACAGGCTCTGGTTCACAGACCTAGGGGGGTCTTCTCACCCAGTGGCTGGGCCCGGTCCACAGCCTGGATGTCCATGAGGCCTGGCAGGTTGGACCTCACCAGGATGACATTGTTGCCGGTACTCTTGTCAGCACGGTGGATGCTCCGAGTCTGCCAGTCGGTCCAGTAGATATAGGAGTCGAGCAAGGTGAGGCCATAGGGGTGCTGCACAGGTGACACCAGTGTGTGACGATTGGCACCATTTAGGTCAGCGACCTCAATTCGCTGTAGAGGAAGGAGAGGGTAGGACTGGTTATCAGTCAACGAGGAGCTCTCGGTGGAGATGCCAAACAGACATCTCCCGTCTTCCCAGGTTCCTGGGAAGCAGCAGGAGCAGGACTCTCACCTCGGTGTGGGCATCAGCCCAAAGAAGTTGGGAGCTGGCCTTGTCCACAGTCAGGCCATTGGGCCACCCCAGGTTGTTGTTGATGAGCACTGTCCGGTCTGAGCCATCCATCCCGGACCGTTCTAACTTGGCGTTCTCTCCCCAGTCTGTCCAGTACATGTACCTGGGCAAAGAAGAATACTAGCTGGTTATTCCCTCAGCTCCTGGATATTGTCGGTATTTATAATGTGCCAAAGCCTGTGAAAAAATTTCACATCTGCAAGATGAAAAAGTTCCTGATATCTGCTTCGCAATAATGTGAATTAAGTTCACACAACTGCACTGTACATTTAAAAATAGTTAAGATGGTAAATTAATATTATTTTTTTACCACTATTAAAGAAAAAGTACTCTCCCTATATTATCTCACTTAATCCTCACAAGAGTCACAAGGTGTGACTCATTTCCATTTACCAGTACAGGTAAGAAAGTTGAAAATCAGAGAGGTTAAACACTGAACTTAAAGTGACAGATGCAGCTGATAAATGGTGAAGGAATTTGAATCCCAGACTTCTGAGTTCAAGGCTCATGCTTTTAACCTCTACACTATGCTGCCACTCTGAAAGGAGTCACAGAGAGTGAAACAGCCGCAGGAGGCCGGTCTGCGTCCCTGTGAAGCGCGCTTGCTCTCCATTGCCCACGTTCACCCCATCCCTAGCCCCAGCCAAGCTGACCCATCCTGGGCCCAGAGCCAGCTCTCACCCCATCTCATGGTACAGTACTATGGCTCGGGGGCTGTCAAGATTCTGCCACACCAACACTTTCCGCATGGACCCGTCCAGGTTGCCCACTTCAATCCGGTTGGTTCCAGTGTCTGTCCAGTATACTTTCCGGCCAATGGCATCCACTGCGAGCCCATCTGTGGTTTGCAGGCCTGCAGGAAGTCAAGAAGAGCACACTGGCTCCTGCCTTAAAACAGATGGGCTATTTCCCCAGCTCTGTAGCCAGACAGGCGGTCCCTGGGCTGGGAGCAAGGCCCACCTGTGGTGATGATGTCCTCGTGCTGTGAGCCATCCAGATTGGCACGGCTGATCCTGTGCAGCGTGCTGTCTGACCAGTACACTTTTCCTGGAAAGGGAAGGCTTGGCTCAGCCTGGACCCCCTACCCCCACAAAGGGACATGCACAGCTGACTCAGGCCCTGAGACACCGGGGCATGACAGAGAGCCCTGTAACCTGTAGCAAGGAAATCAATAGAAATGTAGCCCTAGCCAGTTTGGCTCAGTGGATAGAGCATCGGCCTGCGGACCAAAGAGTCCAGGGTTCGATTCTGGTCAAGGGCCCGTACCCCAGTTGCAGGCTCCTCTCCGGCCCAGGGTCCTGATCGGGGCACATGCAGGAGGCAACCAATCGATGTGTTTCTCTCACATCGATATTTCTCTGTCTTTCCCTCTCTCTTCCACTCTCTCTAAAAATCAATAAAAAATATCCTCGGGTGAGGATTAAAAAGCAAAAAAGAAATGTAGAAATGTCATAGCAGGATAGCTCTTGGCAGAGAGGGAGAAGGGGGCCAGAAACCTTGCCCTCATAACCAAAGAGAACGTGCTGTAGAGACAGGGCTGACATTGTGCCAGAAGTAATGGTGAGCCCCCAGGTTCTTAGCAGGAGGCAGAGATAAGGAAATAAGGAAAGCAAGGATAGCAGTTGCTATAGGGCAGGGACAGGAGGCCAGGGGAAAGGAGGGCCGCACAGACCTTCTTGGGGATCCACTCCAATGGCAATCGTGTTCTTCATGGTAATGTTGATTGGTACCACCACATCGGCAAAGTAAGGGATGTCCAAGGACACCATGCGTATGTCTATCCTCCTGGCGAAGATGAGGAAACTATTCATGCCTGCCCAGGTGGGAAGAGAAGGAAAGGACAGTCACCCTAGCTCAGCTGTGAAGAGGATTTGGAGTGAGGCAAACGGAAGTTTATGCTCTGGCTCTGTCGGATTCTAGTTGAGTGATCCTGGACAACTTATTTAAACTGTGTACCAGAATCAATATCTGGAGCATGGGGACTATAACTGGGTGGCCGTGGGACTAAAAGAGATCATGTACAGACAGCAATGAATAGCGAGTCTGATACAGTCATAAATGATAGCTCTTTATTAATATTATAGAAGACTCTCTTTGAAGGACCCTTTACCATGAAGTTTTGAGAACTTTATGTTAAGTTAAAGAGGGATTTTCCCCCAGCCTGGGAGGCACAATTCACAGTTCCTTTCCAACTAAATTTCCTGGGAAGTTAGAATTCCAACAATGCAGCGTCCCGGAGAAACACTGACTTCCAAAACCTGGGCAGCTTCTCACAAAAGCACCTCATCTAAGGGGAGCACCATTACATTGTAGATAGCATACATTTTAATATTTATTATGAGTGATTTGGGGCAGCTGGGACTAAAGTAACTTATTCTAACCAAATCTATAATGACGATTTCCCAACAGATATAAATGAAGTGTCTGAGAGAGGAGCATCTTTTATGAATATGCATGAAGACACCCTAAGAACTAGTTGGGGCCTGCCTCCAATCCTGTCTACCTGTTCCCCGGCCTCTGTCCTGGACCGCTCCTCTTTTCTAAAAGCTCTGTCCCTCCCCTAAACCTCTAGAAGCACCAGGACTCACGGTTTCTCAGACCACATTGGAGTCCATCTACAGGGAAGGAAGAGAGCCACTGCCCCTCCCTCAGAGGCTCCCTCCAGGTTTCTGATGCTTAAGACTCACCTGGTGAACATATCTTGCCATCAGGCATCAGGTTGATGCCCGTGGGGCAGGTACAGCTGAAGCCACTGGGATTTGGGGACCGAAGACACAAGTGGCTGCAGCCACCATTCTCCATAGCGCATGGTGTGGTCACTGGGAAGGGAGGAGGAGAGGGGTCAATAATGAGGACTACAGCACAGGGAGGCCAAGAAGAAGCTGGTGGGGGCCAAGGGCTGCTCACCTGGGGGCCGCCGGCGGTGGAAGACGTGGATGTCCATGAGGTTCTCCAAATTCTCCTGCAGGGTCTCCCGGTCCAGCCCCGTCAGCCGGTCAGCGCTCTGGATACTCTTGGTCTGCCAGTCTGTCCAATAGATGCGCTCTTCATAGAGGGTCAGCCCAAACGGGTGGGGGAGCTGGCTTCCAATCAGCACCTACCAGGGACCCAGCACGTGTCATCCCCCAGCAAGGTCCCAAAGTACTCGGCAGTGCCTGAGCACTCGGGCAAGGAGCCGGAATGCGGCTTGGCCGCTACTGCCTGCTGTGTGACCTCATGTGATCTTGCGCAAGAGCTGGTTGTCAAATCTCTCTGCGCCTTAGTCTGCCAATCTGTGATAGGATTGTGACAATGCCTGGTTCCAAGGGTTGTGTGATGATTGTAAAAGATCATGTATTATTTATATAATCTCAAAGTATCTGCACAGATTGTTTATTAATTACAAAAGGAAAAGCAACTTTACAATGGACATCCTCTTAATGATTCAATTCAAGTTCATATCATAACAATGTGATGAGTCAAGATCTGTGCCTTACTGACGAGACACACTGAGAACTCAGGACTTGACTTCACTTAATGTAGTATGACTGTCCCCAACACATAATCTGAATCTAATCACAGGGAAATAGCAGACAAATTGAGGAATATTCTAACCAAAATAACTGGCATTTCCTCTTTAAAAATACTAAGGTCAAGAAAGACACAAAGCCCAGCCCACGTGGCTCAGTAGTTGAGAGTCGACCTATGAACCAGGAGGTCACGGTACAATTCCGGGTCAGGGCACATGCCGGGTTGCGGGATAGATCCCCAGTGTGGGGCGTGCAGGAGGAATAATGAGGACTACAGCACAGGGAGGCCAAGAAGAAGCTGGTGGGGGCCAAGGGCTGCTCACCTGGGGGCCGCCGGCGGTGGAAGACGTGGATGTCCATGAGGTTCTCCAAATTCTCCTGCAGGGTCTCCCGGTCCAGCCCCGTCAGCCGGTCAGCGCTCTGGATACTCTTGGTCTGCCAGTCTGTCCAATAGATGCGCTCTTCATAGAGGGTCAGCCCAAACGGGTGGGGGAGCTGGCTTCCAATCAGCACCTACCAGGGACCCAGCACGTGTCATCCCCCAGCAAGGTCCCACAGTACTCGGCAGTGCCTGAGCACTCGGGCAAGGAGCCTAATGCAGCTTGGCCGCTACTGCCTGCTGTGTGACCTCATGTGACCTTGCGCAAGAGCTGGTTGTCAAATCTCTCTGTGATAGGATTGTGATAATGCCTGGTTCCAAGGGTTGTGTGATGATTGTAAAAGGTCATGTATTATTTATATAATCTCAAAGTATCTGCACAGATTGTTTATTAATTACAAAAGGAAAAGCAACTTTACAATGGACATCCTCTTAATGATTCAATTCAAGTTCATATCATAACAATGTGATGAGTCAAGATCTGTGCCTTACTGACGAGACACACTGAGAACTCAGGACTTGACTTCACTTAATGTAGTATGACTGTCCCCAACACATAATCTGAATCTAATCACAGGGAAATAGCAGACAAATTGAGGAATATTCTAACCAAAATAACTGGCATTTCCTCTTTAAAAATACTAAGGTCAAGAAAGACACAAAGCCCAGCCCACGTGGCTCAGTAGTTGAGCATCACCCTATGAACCAGGAGGTTACGGTTCAATTCCTAGTCAGGGCACATGCCCGGGTTTCAGGCTTGATCCCCAGTGTGGGGCATGCAGGAGGCAGTCGATCGATCAATGATTCTCTCTCATCATTGATGTTTCTATCTCTCTCTCCCCTTCCCTTCCTCTCTGAAATCAATAAAAATATATTTTTAAA
>NW_005362439.1:3239873-3269663 GCF_000412655.1 Myotis brandtii
CTCTCTCTCTCTCTTCCTCCCTGAAATCAATAAAAATATATTAAGGAAAAAAAAGACAGAAAAAGGTTGAGAAAGTATTCCAGATTAGGGACTGAAGAGATGTGATATTAAACACAATTGTGATCGGAGTCGACCTATGAACCAGGAGGTCACGGTACAATTCCGGGTCAGGGCACATGCCGGGTTGCGGGATAGATCCCCAGTGTGGGGCGTGCAGGAGGCAGCCCATCAATGATTCTCTCTCATCATTGATGTCTCTCTCTCTCTCTCTCTCTCTCTCTCTCTCTCTCTCTTCCTCCCTGAAATCAATAAAAATATATTAAGGAAAAAAAAGACAGAAAAAGGTTGAGAAAGTATTCCAGATTAGGGACTGAAGAGATGTGATATTAAACACAATTGTGATCGGGATTGTATCCTGGACTAAAAAAGAAAAAGGAAAAAGAAAAGCTATAAAGGACATCATTGGGGCAAATGGCGGTGAAATTCAATATCGACTGTGATTAGATAGTACCATTGTATGAATGTTAAATTTCCTGATTTTGACCTTTGTACTGTGATTATGTTCTTAAGAAATGTGCACTGAAATATTTTGGGGTCAAGGACAGGATGTCTCCAGTTTAATTTCTGATTGCTCAGAAAAGTAATAATGTGTGTGTATGTGTTAGAGATAGAAATAGAGACTGAGAATAATACAACAATGTGGCAAAATGTTAGTTATTGGTCCTAGGACATCATTGGGGCAATTGGCAGTGAAATTCAATATTGACTGTGATTAGATAGTGCCATTGTATGAATGTTAAATTTCCTGATTTTGACCTTTGTACTGTAATTATGCAAGGCAATGTCTCTGTTCTTAAGAAATGTGCACTGAAATATTTTGGGGTCAAGGACAGGATGTCTCCAGTTTAATTTCTGATTGCTCAGAAAAGTAATAATGTGTGTGTATGTGTTAGAGATAGAAATAGAGACTGAGAATAATACAACAATGTGGCAAAATGTTAGTTATTGGTCCTTTCGACTGTTCTTGCAACCTTTCTGTAAGTTTGACATACCAAAATAAATACTAACAAAAACAAATAGAAAGAGATCATGGTGCAACTGGTATTTAATTAGTGTTTGTTGTTATGTTTCTTAGGAAATCACTTATATCCCCAGCCCACGATCTACACGAATACCTAGATTCCTTTTATCAGCAAGCACAGAAGGGCCCCCTGGGCTCTGAAGGGCAGCCACAGCCTCAGAGAAATATCATACATCCCATACTGGGTCCCCTTGAGGTCCCCCTAGCTCCCATCAGCTGCCAGCCAGGAGTGATGCCCTAAAGGCTGTCAGGGCTGTGGGAGGATGCCTTAGTGCCACCCTTACCTTCCTCTTGCTGCCATCCAGTCCAGCAAATTCAATCGTCTTCATGCCGGCATCAGCCCAGTACAGCCGCTGGGATCCATAGTCAATGGCTAGTCCATTAGGCCAGGTCAGATTGGAAGAGATGATGACCTGGCGGCCCGAGGCATCCATGCCAGCTCGTTCAATCTTGGGGCTTGCGCCCCAGTCAGTCCAATACATGTACCTGGGCACAGACAAGGGAGGTCTCATAAGCCTTCCAGTTAACACCCAGTGGGGATTCAGAGCACCTACGGTTTTAGGGTTCCTGTCTGCAATAGCTTCTCAGCCTCCTGTCTCAGTCTCCAGCCCTGCCCCGGGCTCAGAGCTGTCTGAAGATTTTATATCTTCTATCACTATCACAGAGTCTTAATAAAGGCAGAGCCCATGGCACAAGGAGTGCTCAGCAAGTAAGGCCTATTTTGGAATAAAGAAAGAGGGGAAATGAGGATGGGGGATAAGAAATGTTTCCTCAACTGGATGAGTTAGATAATTATAGTACATAAATTTAACAGAATTCTATACAACCATTAAGAAGAACAATATATAGATCTATATCATCACATGGAAAGATCTATATAATATACATAAGCAAATGGAAAGATATCCAAGATATATAGCCATGTGAAAACACCAAGTTACAAAACCACCACCACCACCACCAAATGTATATGTACACGTAGAAGAAAGCCTGGGAAAAACGCCCTCGGCTGTTCACAATGGTTACTGCTGGAGAGTGAGGTTATAGGGAATCTTTACTTTCCACGGACTTATTTATCTTTTTTTTTTTTAACAATGAGTTACTTTTATAAGCAGACAAAAAAAAAAAAAAGATGTAATGATTTAAAGGTTTCCTTGTCCACTGAGGAGACAGAGTTGTCACTACGCTCTGTGGTTTCTACAGCTGCCCTTGCTTCCTGATGTTCCCATAGAACTGGCCTATGCTTCCTTTCAGACTCCCCTCTAGGACTCAGGTCTGGAAAGTGGGATAAATTTAATAGAATTCTATACAACCATTAAGAAGAACAATATATAGATCTATATCATCACATGGAAAGATCTATATAATATACATAAGCAAATGGAAAGATATCCAAGATATATATGTCATATGAAAACACCAAGTTACAAAGCAGTAAGACGTTGTTATAAAACCACCACCAAATGTATATATACATGTAGAAGAAAGCCTGGGAAGAACGCCCTTGGCTGTTCACAATGGTTACTGCTGGAGAGTGAGGTTATAGGGAATCTTTACTTTCCACGGATTTATTTATCTATTTTTTTTTTAACAATGAGTTACTTTTATAAGCAGACAAAAAAAAAAAAAGATGTAATGATTTAAAGGTTTCCTTGTCCACTGAGGAGACAGAGTTGTCACTACGCTCTGTGGTTTCTACAGCTGCCCTTGCTTCCTGATGTTCCCATAGAACTGGCCTATGCTTCCTTTCAGACTCCCCTCTAGGACTCAGGTCTGGAAAGTGGGTGGGGCTCACTCCAAAGGAGCAGGTGCTCACCCGCCCATAGGTTCCACCACAATGTCTCGGGGACGATCAAGGTTCTCCCAGATGAGTACTGTCCTCATGCTGCCGTCTGTGTTGGCCACTTCAATCCGGTCTGTCCCTACCAAGAAGTAGGGGGCAAAGATATTAACTCTAGTCTTGGTCGTTCACCCTCTTACCTTCCATGCCCAAGCATGGAGCCTGGCATGTAGTAGACGCTCAAGAAATACTTTGTGGTAGATGTACAATGGATAGTCAGTGAATTGAATTTCGAGAAGAAGTTCAAGGAAATGACTGGTTCCATTTCTTTGAAGAGCAATGCTTCCTCAACACAAGCAACCCACTCTGTCCTATAATTTAAGGCGGTGCTCCTCAAACTCTAGTGTGCATAAGAATCAGGGAAGCTTGTTGAAATACAAGTGCCTGAACCAACCCCCAAAGATTCTGACTCAGCAGGTCTGGGGTAGGGCCTGAGAATTTGCATTTCTAGCAAGTTCCCAGGTAATGCTGTTGCTGCGGGGCCAGGGACCACACGTTGAGTGGCTCTGGTTAAGGCACTCCCCTGGCCTCCCAAACTCACCTGGATAATGGAAAATCCCCGTTTTACCAAGATAGTGATGGGAGGCCGTAGCCGGTTTGGCTCAGTGGATAGAGCGTCAGGGAGAAATCAAAGGGCACAGTTGCCTTATCTGAAATGCTTCAAAACATTCTCAGGCATCAGTTACCTAGCAGAAGTAGCTGCCATTTGATTGGCAAATGCCAAACCCTCAATGTGAGCTTCTAGCTTTAGCTCTGCAGCAGCCCAACCACTCCTGACCTTCCAAGGACTTCAGGTCAAGACAGAAGTGGTCCAGGAGGGGCACTGGGCTCCCTCTACCTGAGGGCAGGATTTTAAGTAAGAGGAGTCCCAGAGAGCCAGGCCATGGCTACCCAGTACATACCTGCATCTGTCCAGTACAGCTTGTTGGTAACCCAATCAATGGCCAGGCCTGCTGGACTCTCCAAACTGGTATCCACTACCACCTGGGCAGGAAGCAAAGCTATATCACCAACTTGACTTGCATCCCAGCTCTGGGGCCTAAACGTCACCAATTCTCAGACTGGGGAAAGTATGGGAAGCCCTTACCCAGGAGAGGGAGGATTCTACCCCTTAATCTCTGCCCTGCCCGAGGGCCTGGGCCCACACTGGGCCCTACCTCCTGTCCTGTTCCATCCCACTTGGCCCTGCTGATGGTGTCAGTGCTGACATCTGTCCAGTACACGTGGTCATCCCGGGAGTCCCAGTCAAGGGCCACAGCACTGCGCACGTCAGCCAGTGGGATGACATCGTCGGACAGGTCCTCTGTGTCGAAGCTGATCCGACGGATGTCCATCCTTCGGGCAAAAAGCAGGAACTTGTCAAGACCTGATCAAAGGCCGAAAGGGGTCTTCTTTTAATGCTCTAAATCCAATAACAGTGACAGACATAGACGCTCACCTGTGTGACATCTGGTTCAGTCACACCTCCTGGGACCTGGTGCCCTTTGTCCCCTACGCGTCACACCTCAGGCCCCCTTTGAGCACTGGGCAGCCCATGCTGGCAGAATCAGACTTTAGGATCACATGGAAATAGACTCTCCCCAGGGCGTAGCAGTGCATCCTGTTTAAGTGTCTGTCAGCTTCATCTCAACTTTTCTCACCTCTTTGCTCCATCTCCTTCAGTGCATTGGCTACATGGCCGCTGACTCTCACCCCTACCCCTACGATTTCTATGTCTGCTCAGGGTTTTGGCTGATGTACTCCATCATCTAGATCTCTTCCTCTTGCTCTTCTCTTCACTCGAGTCAATAGTGACTGTTCACTTACTCCACGCCAGGCATTGAGCTTGGTGCTTTTCTTGCCTTGTCTCCTCTACCCTTATAGCATCTCTTTGTGGTCTGTGCTATTCTTATTCTCATTTTCTAGAGAGTAACGCTGAGGCTGGGAGAGGTCAAGTAACCTGTGCAGGATCCCCTGGCCACAAAGCACCAGAGCTGGGACTTAATTCAGGTCTGACTCCAGAGCAGCAGCCCTGGCCACTCCCTTACACGGCTTCTCCCCATCTTGGTCTTCTCCCCACCCCCTGACTCTATTCTGTACTGTCCGAATGTTTCCCAGAATACATTGCACTCCCAGAAAGGCACTCCCTGCTTAACTTTACTGTCTTCCTTTAAGATCTGGGAAATCCCTAAGGCAAAGTCCTAGGGAAACCTCTTGCACTTCACTAAGGCAGTATGGGAAGAGCTGGGCACAACAGTATGTAGGGAGACTAGGCTCTACCACCAGCCTCTATTCTGTACTGTCCGAATGTTTCCCAGAATACATTGCACTCCCAGAAAGGCACTCCCTGCTTAACTTTACTGTCTTCCTTTAAGATCTGGGAAATCCCTAAGGCAAAGTCCTAGGGAAACCTCTTGCACTTCACTAAGGCAGTATGGGAAGAGCTGGGCACAACAGTATGTAGGGAGACTAGGCTCTCTATCAGTGTGTGCTGAGTAAGTATCGTCCCTGTTCCTCTGAATAGTTTCCCTCATCCCTGAGAGGACCCAGATCCCACGAGCAATTTGATTTTAGCCAGAGATAAGAGGGTCAGTGGGTACATGGCGGTAAGTAAGGGAAGCTGCTGGTGTGTGTGGAATTCCCCCAGGCCCCTTGCTGGTGGTGCCACATGCCTGCATCACTCCTCTCTGGACTATTCTTAGGAAAAGTCACCTGTGGCTCTGAGCTAGACAGGTCCACCCTCTCAAGGCAAGGCCCCTGCAAGAGCTTAAAGGAAGACAAAGTAGCAGTTCAGGGAGTGACCAGCGAGTCCCATTGTCTTTCTCTGTTAGGCACATGTTTGCCCAGGGCCTGTGTATACCGGGCATCATCAGAGTCCTAATCTCGGCTCTCTGGTTTAGGGGCTGAAAAAAACTCTTTACAGGGTGAGGCTAAAGGTCAAGAGATAGGAAACCATTCCCCTGCTTTCTAGAAGGGCCTGGAACCCTCTTGCTGCCTATAGAAAAAGTATCCTACCTGGTGAAATGATACAGAAGCCTGGTTGCAGGTATTCATCCTTGACTGGGTGGTGTCACTGAAACTTTAGCAACTACTACTGGGCCCTCAGCCCTCAGCTTTGACCCAGGAGCCCTTGGCCTCTTACGTTCTTCCTCTCCAGGGCTACATGAGGAGCCTGGCTCCTCCCCATAACAGGCAATCCTTTAAACTCATATCCCTGTTCCTTCCACCCCCCTCACACGGCACATCCATTGAGGCAGGTGCCCCAGACCCACTTACTCTGGGCACAGGCATGGCTGCTGATCTTGCGGAAGCCAGTGGGGCAGGCACAGGTGTAGTTCTGGCCACTGGGTAGACACAGGTGGGTGCAGCCTCCATTGTTGTCCCCACAGCGGTTTTTCCCTGCTCAAAGAGCCCAGAATAAGAGGGTCAGGTAAGACTAAAGGTGGGCCCAAGGCTAGGGGTTTGGCTATGGTGTGTGCTCCCTGGAGGGAGGAACTATATCTTACTATTTTTTATATTGGCCTCAGCGGTGAGCTGTGGACCCCTGACACACAGGAGACGCTCTATAAATGTTTGCATGAATTAGATAGGGACAGGGAAACTGAATGAGTCTTTCATGAATCTTGGTGTTGTACCACCCTAAATGTCCAGCAGAGGGAGGAATTAGCCCACGTCAGTGCCAACCTCAAATTCCCTGGCCAGAAACAATGGCAACTGTGACAGGTGCAGGGAAGGTTCTCAGAGGCACCAGAGGCTCACCAGGTGGGCAGTTTTTTACCTGCAGGCTGGCGCTGGGGGTGTAAGGTGTGGATGTCCATGGGGAAGTGGAGTTTGTTGCGAATGATCTCCTGGTTCTTGCCAGTAAATTTGTTCGCACTATTGATGCTCTTGGTGTGCCAGTCCGTCCAGTACAGGCTGTCTTCAAACACTGTGATGGCAAAGGGGTGCGGGAGGCCTGGGGAAAGTCCAGGAGAACCTCAGTCCATACATGGCCTGCGTGGCCCCTGCACCAATCTCACCCTCTGCCAAGGCGCCAGGCAGCCAGGATGGGGAAAGGAGGATGAGAGACGAAGGAGAGGGAGGAAGGACCTCACCTTGGCTAATGACAGCCTTGCGGTGACTCCCATCCAGATTGGCCCTCTCGATGACGTGGTGCTTAGCATCCACCCAGTACATACGATGCCCGGCATAGTCAATGGTGAGGCCATTGGGCCAGAAGAGATGGGTATCGGCGATGATGCGGCGTCCAGACCCATCCATGCTAGAGGCTTCGATGCGGGGGGTGTTACCCCAATCTGTCCAGTAAATGGTACTGGGAAGAGAGAAAGGGCCACTGAGAAACAGGCAGTAGAGGCTGAGTAGGTAACTGGGAGAGTAATAGGCAAGGGGTTTTTATCCAGTAAACACCAGGGGCCTCAACTGGCAGGAGATACATTTTGTTTGGTCAGGAGAGTGTTTTTTAACTGTTTTAATTTAAATGTCTCTAGACAGGGCCTTTAGTCATTAAGCAAATTTTTGTTTGCAATGTCTGCTATGGGGAGGGCACTATCTTAGGCACTGGGAGTGCAGCAGTGAACAACAGACAAAAAATTCTAACCCTCATGGAATTGACCATCTAAGGTAACATTAGAACAGGGACTTCTCTGTCACACTCTACACTGTCTTTTGTATTTTACACACACACACACACACACACACACACACATACACATACACACACGCACACACACACACACACTTTCTAAAATAGCTAACCTACAACCGCAGGATCTTAGAAGACACTCCCCTCACTTGAATTTTCAAAAGCCAGAGGCTAACAACTTCCATTTCAGAAGACTTTTCTTCTAATAACAAAGTTATTATTAATTAGCTGAACCTTATGAGCTAATAATAAAAGAGTAAACACCTACGACTTAATTAATGTGTGATGCCATTTAAAATTCATCATCTCATGTAATCTCCACCCAGCTAGGAGGTAGGTATGCTTCTTATCACCAATGTAGACATGAGTAAATGGAGGCCGAGAGAGATAAACTAACTACCCGAAGGCCATACAGCCAGCTACTGCAGAGCCAGGACTCAAACCCACGTGTGCCTGGGTGCAGAGCCCATGCTCCTAACACCCAATAAAGTCTGGCCCACATGGCCTGGGAACTGTCCCCTAGAGGTTGCAAGAGGGATTTAGGAACTTGAGACACAACTCACTCACCCCTCCATGGGGTGCAAGGCAATGGCCCGAGGCTTCTCAAGGTTCTGCCAGAGCAGCACCTTCCGGTGGGCCCCGTCCAGGTTGGCCACCTCTATCCTTGATGTCCCTGAGTCGGTCCAGTAGAGTTTGTCGTGGACCCAATCCACAGCCAGGCCTCCTGGTAGAAAGAGGCAGCGGGAAATTGTTAGGGATCCAGCCCGGGTTATCTGTGCCAGAGCAACAAGAGTAAACTCTGGCACGAAGCAGTTTCTTGGGCCCGGCAGTGTATTAACCATTTTACATACATTTACATACATTTAGTCAGCACAGCAAGTCTGTGAGCTGGCTACTGTCACCCCATGAAGATGAAGAAAGTGAGACACAGGAAAGTCAAGCAACTGTTCCAGGTCAGGCATTTCCTCCTCTCGGCCAACCCTGGTCCACTTCCTGAATTCTGGCTTCCTGAACCACCCAAGGGTCCTACACTGCACTGGCTCAGCGATTTGCAAATCGTAGCTTAGGCAGTTCAGAAGTTCCACCATTTGAGTCAACTGTGCTCGATACTGAATTCCAACCCACTTCACCTGCTAGTACAGTGGCCCGAAACTGCCAAGTGAGCTGTGATTTTTTTTCATCTGTAGACATTTGGATATATTTATCTGGTTCAATCAGAATTCTCTCTCTCTCTCTCTCTCTCTCTCTCTCTCTCTCTCTCTCTCTTTTTTTTTTAGGTGAGAGGAAGGGAGAGGGAGAGAGAGAGAAATAGAAATATCAATAATGAGAGAGAATCATTGATCGGTTACTTCCAGCACACCCCCCACTGGGAATTAAACCAGCAACCTGGGCATTTGCCTTGACTGGGAATCGAACTGTGACCTCCTGGTTCATAGGTTGATGCTCAACCACTGAGCCATGCCAGCCAGGCAATCAGAATACTCTTAATACCAAGCAATCAAAACAAATTTCAGAATTAAGCTGGATGCAAAGCTGATATAGAAATTTAACTGTCATCCATAAAGCTCTGATTTCAAATGATTGCATTCATCACACTGGTCTCATTATTCTAACTCATTTAGCTCAATAACAAGCAATGACAGAAATCTGAACCTATAACATTAAAGTATAGTAACAAATGTTATCAATATTAGTTCCATACAAAATTTCACTGGAAGAAAAGATGTTCTGCTGCCCAAGGTTTGCAAATCTCTAGCCTGATCCTTCCATGCCTACTTCCCACATGGTGTGGCCCACCCCACAGAGCCTGGTTCCCTACCTGGGCTCTCGAGCCCCGTAGATACAACCTCCTCCACGTTGCTACCATTGAGGTTGGCCCGCAGGATCCGGTCCAGGGTGACATCTGACCAGAAGACAAGCTCGTGCCGGTGATGGAAGTCAAGGGCGATGGCATTCTCCAGGTTGTTGAGCAGCAGTGTGTACTCGGAGCGGTGCGGCAGCACCTGCCGGATGTCGATGCGATTGGCGAACAGTAGCACAGGCTCCGGCCCTGGGACATGGCATAGAAATGGGCCCCCACTGGGCTCCAGAGCTGCACCCTCAGCATGCACCCCAGCTTCTGGGCTGACAGATGGCACCCCTGGTCCATTAGGGCATGTCCCAAGCTGCCGGCATCAGTGCTAAAAATGGGGGAGCCTTTATACTCCCCCAGCCCAGCCCACCGGATCCCACCCAGCAAGGCTTTTTGGAGGGCCCCAAATGCACCTCACAGCTCCATTTTCCTGAGTTGGAAATATTTCTAGCTCTCAGCAAATTGCTGAGCACTGGAGCACCTGGCTGTCTCCACACTCAGACTTCTACCCACCCAGCCAAATGCCAACACCCCTTACCCAGAGCCTTGCAGCTGCGCCGGTCAGGCCGGAGTTCGTAGCCGGCCTCGCACCAGCACTGGAAAGCCCCTTCGCTGTTGGTGCAGCCCTGGCTGCAATACCCTTCCTCGGCACATTCGTTCACATCTGTGGGGAGCGGGCAGGCCAGGAGCTCTTTTTTCTGCCATCCTCACACCCCGACTCCCTGGCTGACTAGTAGCTTCCCTGCCCACATGCCCATCTATTTTCTAGACCTAGTGGGAAGGCTAGATAACAAGTGGTTAAGGGCTTCAAAGTCATGCAGACCTGGGCTGGAATCCCAACTACTCACCAGCTCTGTGACCTTCAGTAAGTTACTTACCCTCTCTGAGCTTCAGGTTCCCCATGTGTGAAATGGAAGGGACAATCCCTACCTCTTACGGTTATTGTTATGATGAAATGAGGTCACGTCCGTCAAATGTCTGACCCATGGAAACACAGCTGCCTGTCTGCCACCCCTGCCCAGCATCCTGGCCCTGCTCCAAACCAGTCTCAGCTCACCCTGGCACATGTGCCCGTCCTCTGTGAGCCGGTAGCCTGTGTGGCAGGTACACTGCACTGCCCCCCGCACCATCTGGCACTTCTGGGAGCAGCCACCGTTGTTCACATTGCAGTTCTCCTCACCCGTCCGGGGCCCTGTGCCAGCCAAGCCAGAGATGGGAGTTGAGCCCAGAATCCTCCCCCAGAGAGCCAACTTGGCATTCCACCTGGACCACGAAGAACAGCTCCCGAGGCTGCTGGAGTCCTGAGGGAGGATTCTCTTTGAACTGCATGGGTGGGGTTCAGCCACAAACCATGGGCCAGGCCCGCCCACTGGGGACACTCACGGCAATTCTGCTGTGGGCTTTCGTCGCTGTTGTCACCACAGTCATTGACCCCGTTACACAGCTTCCTCTGGCCAATGCAGCGCCCGTTCCAACACAGGAACTGGTCCGAGGCACACTGGGGGCTTCCTAGAGAAGAAGGGAGGGAAGGCCCGAGGGAGGGTCAGGTCACAGCAGGGCAGGGCTTGGGTCAACAAAAGGATGGGAGCCTGTCATTTTCTAAGGCGAGCTGGAGACAGATGAGACTCAAGGTGGGAGGGTCGGGGTCCCAGGCAGGAAACAGCTCAGACAGGGCTGGCTAAATGTCTGCATTCGTTTTCTCCTCAGGACACCCCGGGGGATGGTGAGGATGTGGGACAGAATGAGAGTGTATCTGTGTGGCCGGCACCTGGTGTGGCTAGGGGAGTGGGGGTGGGACTCTCAGCCACAGAAAGCAGTCCTTGCTCACTAGGCCAGAGCATCAGGCTCTGGCTGAGAGGCGATTGAAACTCATAGCCCTGATATTGTGTGACAGGCCATAAGGCCACAGGTCAAGAAATGCACCTGGATTTGACACTGGTAACTGAGAAAGGCAGGAAAAATCCCGGCCGTGAGCAAGATTGACTAAAGCAGCACCTTGGCCCAATTGGAATAGCAGCTATAACACCCTCTTTCTGCCTGTCCTTCACCCCAACTATAGGCTAAGGAGTCTGGGGTGCCCCTGGGGGACTCTACCTGTGTTCTCACAGTTCTCTTCATCACTGTTGTCTGCACAGTCATCCTCCCCATCACAGCGCCAGGACAGGCGGACGCAGCGGCCTGACCGACAGCGGAACTGCTCGGCTGTACACATGGAGGTGGCTGGCAAAGCAAAGGCCCAGTGAAAGGCTGGCCCTATTTCAGCCCGACACACCACCCTGCCACCCAAAATTGTTCTTTATGCCACTATTCCTTTAAAATATATATATATTTTTATTGATTTCAGAGAGGAAGGGAGAGGGAGAGAGAGAAACATCAATGATGAGAGAGAATCATTGATCAGCTGCCTCCTGCACGCCCCCTACTGGGGATTGAGCTCACAACCCCAGCATGTGCCCTTGACTGGAATCAAACCAGGGACCCTTCAGTCCATAGGCCACCGCTCTATCCACTGAACCCAACCAGCTAGGGCCATGCCACTCTTCTTGACACCAGTGTCCTAGCTGGCCTATGGGGCATCTTGGTATGAATTAGAAAACGGTGCCATTGTCTCAAGACACTTTACTGCCATCTGCTGGAAAACGGCCATGATGAATATATAAATCTATATAAGTACAGAACATATGTCTATGACAGGGGTCCTCAAACTACGGCCTGCGGGCCACATGCAAATACAAATATTGTATTTGTTCCCGTTTTGTTTTTTTACTTCAAAATAAGATATGTGCAGTGTGCATAGGCATTTGTTCATAGTTTTTTTTTAAACTATAGTCCAGCCCTCCAACGGTCTGAGGGACAGTGAACTGGCCCCCTGTTTAAAAAGTTTGAGGACCCCTGGTCTATGATGTGACTGGCATCCGTTTGGACATGGCGCCTCTGTGCAGTGCACAACCTACACAACTGTACTTGGTGGTTATGTCTAATCTGTCTTCAGGCTTTGTTGGTGGTGGATTCTTTGGCTCCACAACCCCTCTCCCTGCTTCTAGCTCAGACCTTCAGCGCTGTCCCCCACTCACTGCAATTGCGCTCGTCAGATTGGTCATCGCAGTCTGCGTCGCCATCGCAGCGCCAGCCTGCATTGATGCACAGGCCACTGTCACACATGAACTCCCCAGAACGGCAGGGCTGGTGGGAGGCTGGGGAAACACATCAAGCCAGTCTGTGCACCGTGTCCCGTAGCAGACCAGAAAGCCTCAGCCCTAGCATTCTGGCTCCCCCAGTCTCTGCCCCCCTTGTGCTCCTGCTCCAGCTGGCACCTGTGCCTTGCCAACCCAGCCTGGCCTCCTCCCTTCCTCCACCCAGCTGGCTAGAGCACTCACAGCAGTCAGACTCGTCAGACCAGTCTCCGCAGTCATCATCGCCATCACAGTGGTAAATGTCGAGGATGCAGCGGCCGTAGGCACACTGGAACTCTTCCAGGTTGCAGGGGGGTGCTGGCACTGCCGAGGCTGGAAGGAAGGCAGGGGTGGGGAGGGGCATACACTCAGGTCTGGGCAGAAGAGGGGGCAGGATGTGCAGGCAGAGTGCCTTCCTCAAGTGAGATGTAACCAGGCTCCATTGAAGATGGCCCTTGTAGACTCCCATATTCAGGTGGACCAAAAGGAGGCCTCCCTTCCCTTCTGGGGAACCTGCTTCCACCCAAGCTCAGTCTAGGAGGAGCTGCTTCTTAAGAACCCACTCCCCTTGCCCACTTCTCATGCACCCCTCAGCCTGGCCCTCAGCCCCTGTGACAGAGCCCTCTGCCCAGCCCAGCCCAACAGCTTGAGGTCCGGGGCCACTCACGACAGCTCTCCTCGTCGGAGCCGTCTTTGCAGTCGGTGTCACCGTCACAGTACCAGTGCTCAGCAATACAGCTTCCATCGCTGCAGCGGAATTCCTTGTCAGAGCACTTGCGCATGTCTGGGGGATGCAATGGGACAGCAATCCTGAGGGAGCCCTACAAGCAACCCTCTTAACCTCCTCCCTGACTCTCACCCTCACTGACCCTGGGGAGGTCTGACTTAGCCGGCAAGACACCACAGATTCAGTGCAGACTCTCTGGGGAAAGCTGAGGCCCTAAACAGACTGGGCCTCAGGCTCCTGCTCCGTGATGCTGGGGGTCTGGAATGCTCTGCCACTCCCCCTGCCCCCTCGCGGCCTCCCCCTTGCCTTCCTCCAGCTACTCCAGACACACAGATACCTGGGCAGTTCAAGGTTGGGGCAGTACTTGAGTCATTGCTGTGCTCTCCTCCCATGGCCAGGCCATCCACCACCACTTGTCTGCCTCACAGATCACCACTCACCACACTGCTCATCGCTGTTGTCCCCGCAGTCATTGTCACCATCACAGTGCCACAGGCTCCGGATGCAGTAGCCGTTCTGGCAGGGGAACTCGTCCTCCTCACACTCCCGGGGGGCTGTGGGCAGAGCAGTCAGGCCGCTGCAGGCAGTGGGGTCAGTGCCTGGGAGCCCAACAGATAGCCGTGCGGAGCAGAGCAGTCAGGCAGCTCCAACATGCCCCGGGGATCAGGAGCAGGTGGCTGTCTCGTGGGGGGTGGGGAGAGGACCTTCTCTGACCACTAGAGGAGGTGACGGAACAGGACCAAGAGCTGAAGACCCAAAGGCTGACATGGGCCTGGGGACATCACTTTCTGATTGAAAATCCCCGCCCAACAGAGCCTGACGGAGCCCGCCCGGCCAGCACTCACGACAGTCCTGTTCGTCCGAGTCGTCCTCGCAGTCGTTGTCCCCGTCGCACACCCAGGAGCGGCGGATGCACTTGCCATTGTCACAGTGAAAGTCAAGAGGGGAGCAGGTGGGCAGCACTGCGTCCCGGGGAAAAAGAATGGAAGAAGGAATCAGTGTGGTATACTTATTCAGGCAGACTCAACAGGGCTGTCTGAGTTACAGTCCTTCTCCAGAGTCCTGTGCCTGCCCCCAGCCAGCCGATGGAGAAGCTGAGCAGAAACTGTAGCAAAGACGTGTGAGTATTAGCAGGGCATGGTGGTGAGGGGTTCACGAGGCAGAACAGCCCAAGGAACTCAGAACCACTAAGAAAGCAGCAAGAAGAACACGCGCAAGAGAAAGAAGTGTATTTTTTTTTCTTTCCTCTTGTTAAATGATGACTGACACATCTGGGCTCAATTTCCAGTTCTAGAACTCATTACTTATCACACTGAGCAAGTCGAGTCCTCCCTCTGAGCTGTAGGTTCTTCGACTGCACAATGGGGATAATTATACTCCGCTCACAGAGGGCTCGTGTGAAAGTGCTACATGAAAGTGAGCCATTTACCATCATCACAATTAGCTGAAATGGTTAGTGGTAATAAGGTCCAGATTGTAGTTTCATTCTTATTAGGCTAATTAGCCACCTTCAGACATACGTGCCGCAGGTTGCACCCCTGAACCCAGACAACTGACTCAGCAGTGCTATTTCTATACACCCAAGACAGGGCCCTCTAGCCTGTTGTGCACATGTTATTACACTAGAGGAAAAGAGAGACTTAAAGAGAATATAGTTCTTACAAAGTTTACGTTATTGAAAAAGATGTGATTATACAGGATATTAAATGAGAAATGAATAATCTACATTAGTATACCGCATGCACATAAAAAATGCACAAACATGCAGTACACATACACTTATTCACATACAGAGAGATCTATTTAAAGAGACTACCTGTAGTTCCAAGGGTGTTTTCCTCTATACTTATTTCAAAGTTTGTTTGTTTATTTTTAAAATCTACTTTTATTGATTGCAGAGAGGAAGGGAGAGGGAGAGAGAGATAGAAACATCAATGATGAGAGAGAATCATTGATCAGCTGCCTCCTGCATGCCGCACACGGGATCGAGCCTGCAACCTGGGCATGTGCCCTGACTAGGAATCGAACCGTAGCCTCCTGGTTCATAGGCGGATGCTCAACCACTGAGTCATGCGGGCCTGGCTCAAAGTTTGTTTTACTGGATGTATATCTATGGAAACTAGGGAAAACAAGGCCTAGAGCCATATATATTGTTGGGAAACCACCCATCTGTCATATCTATTCCCTCACAAGAATCCAAAGATCTGAGCCTGACGCAGCTGATGCGCAGAGAACGCCATCAGACTTGTCCTAGCTCCCCTCCCCAGGTCCCTCTTCCACCACTTCCCACCGTCCAATGGGGAGATTCTTACTGCATCCGTCCTCATCGCTGTGGTCCCCGCAGTCGTTGTCTCCATCGCACTGCCATTGGGCGGGGATGCAGGTACACTCGCCGAGGGCACTCACTGCACAGGTGAAGTGGCTCCGACCACAGGCACACTCGGGGCTGCTGGCTAGGCCTGGGCAGAGAGAAAAGGAAGCAGTGAAGGCTCAGTTCTCACCCAACCAAAGCCCATTCCAGGGAAGAAGGTAGAGGAGCCAAGTCTAGGACCGCTGTCTCCCAGGTGGACATGGTGACACTGAAGGGAGATGCAGACCACGGAAGGTTGACTTCCTCTCCTCCAGGCACAAATGGTCAAGAAGATACCCTCTGACTCTGGGCTCACAAATAGTCCAGGTACCCCCTTGCATGACAGGCTTTCTCACGTGGCACCCACAAAGACTCAGAGACAAATGGTGTCACCTGGAGAGTTGGTGCTTTTGGGATAGAGGAGCAGGGGATAGAAGGGGTGATGCAGATGTGACCTCCATGTCCTTTCCTTCCAAACGAGGTTGAGATATAGATGCTTTTTCCTCTGAGCAGCACCAGGCCCTTGGTGTGAGCCCGGGAGTGCAAGAAATAAGAGTGGAATTAAAATGCTGGACCCTTTGTGGGATAAGGAATCCACGGAAACTGCTGTGAGTCCCCCAGTCAGAGCTCACTTTTGAGACGGGAAACCACTTTTGAAAAGGAGGAGTGGGGCCCAAGGAGAGAGGGACCAGGCCACCTCAGGACACAGTCAGTGGAGCCACTCAGAGCTTTCCTGTCTGTGGGATAGGCCACCGCCTGGAGGAAGGATGGCAGAAGCAGCCCCTCCCCCAGCCTCAGCAGCACGCAGCTGGGCTTCCCTATTGAGCCTTGAGCTATCTGCCTGGCCAAGTCCCATGACCGGCTGCTGTGCCCCCTCCCCAGAATGCCCAGCAGGATGCCCTCGGATGGCGTGTGAATGGCTCAGTGCCCCCTGCTCCAGCCTCAGCTGGAACAAAGGGTTCTGCCAGGGTCACTCTCCCCCTCCCAGCATTCATCTACCCGCTGGGCTGTTGCAGCTGGGAAAGAAGGGGGCCACCCCTCATTGCTCATCTCTCCCCCTTGCTTTCTTCTCCCCTTCCTCCCCTCAAGCCGGGCTGGAGCAGGAAAGGAGTCAGCTCCTAAATTCCCACCCCTCTTCCTTTCCTATTTACCTAGCCAGCCTCTCTACCTTGGCTCATCTCTTTGATGTACACCCTCACTGCACGTTACAATCACTCAGCCTGGCTTAGAGCTTAGGATCTGGAATAAAAGAGTGTACTGCTAGATCCTCCAAAAGCAAGGAGAGCCCTAGGCCCCTTCCTCTCCATTTTAACCCCAAGGGTGAGTGAGCATCAGGCAGGGTTTCTAACCTAGATGAATATATGGATGGATGGAATGGATGAATGGATGGATGGATGGACGGATGGCATGGGCATCGGTGAAGCCCTGAAATTACAGGCAAAATGTACATTTCTGGAGTAAGGGACCACAGCTCTCATCAGATCCTCAACTGAGACCTTGCCCTCCCCCTTCACATGCTGAGAATCAGCTGCCCTGGGAAAGATGCAGGATTTCCTGTGGAAACAAAGGAATCCATTTGAGACGTGCAGCATCTCCACATCTCACGGAAAACCTTACTCCAAGCCCAGTGTCCCTGTCTCTCCAGGTCTCTCTGCAAGTGCACCACAGAGGACTCTTCCCCAGGGAAGCTGAAGACCCAGCTGCCCAGGCCCACAGGCTTGGGCCCATTCTGAGAGCTCTGAGAAGGGAGGGATGGGGGCTTTTTTCACTCAGACCCTGAGCCCCAGAGCCTGAGGAACTTTTATAGTGTGACCAGCTCATCAAGGCTATAGGCACTACTTTAGGGGACTTTGGCTGGATGAAATAGCAAAGGCTAAGGATTCCAGAGGACTCCATGCTGCGGGGCTCTCCAACACGCTGACCCCCTTCATGGCGGGGAATGGAGAAGAGGGAAGACCAGGCTAGCCTCCCAGGGGCATCTGGCAATGCATGATGACATTTCTGGTTGTCGTGATTGGCGGAATTTCTGGCATTTAGTGGATAAAAGCCAGGGATGCTGCTAAATATCCTACACCGTACAGGACAGGCTCTACAACAAAGAAATTATGTGGCCCAAAATGTCAATAGAGGTTAAGAATTGCTGCTAGCTACACACAGCAGGAAGTGGGGCTGTACCAACAAGGGATTCAGGGTGAGGGGGTGACAAGAACAGAGGAGGAGGGAGAAATTGGGGGGAGGGGAGAGTGGAAAAGCACTGGACCTGGAACAGGCAGACCTGGGCTCCCCTGACCAGCTGTGCGACCTTGTCCAAATCACTTAGCTTCCTAAGCTTGTTTCCTCATTTGTAAAAAACCCCCACAGGATTGGACAAGAAGATAAATGTGAAAGAAGCTGACCTCCTGCCTTGGAGCATCAAAGATGCTTAGTAAATGCATGTGTGGGGATGCAGAGGCTAAATTTTCCCAAAAGGCCTGGTTTTTAAGAACAGGGAGAGCAAGAACAGCAGTATCCTGGTGCTGCAGGCAAGTCAGGGGAATACTGAAAGAAAAGAGGAGCCTTCAGGCTCCCGCCTCCCCCTGCTTCTTTTTAGGGCCCCACCCCCACCTTTGTCTGAATAATAGCAAAAGTCCTGGTTTCCCGTGCAAACTTCAGGAACAAAGCATTCCATCGGGTGGGCATCCAGTTAGTTGCAGGCGGCTGAAGAGTGGCGACTTCCTGCATGTCAGAGCAACATCTGAACGGCAGCATGTGAAGGCCAGGCAGCCACCAGCCAGGCAAATCCTTGGCTTGGGCATTCATACAGTAAACAGACATATTATACTGCAAAAAGTCAGCTCTTCTGGACAACCGCTACCCCTCTGGGATCCCCGGAGGTGGAATTCTGGCTTTTCACTCAAGTCCTGGCTGTGATTATAAAGGACAGTGTTTAACCCTTTTTAGCTGAAAGAATGGTGAGTGGAAAAGGGAAACAAATGGCTGTGGGTGGCAAATCGCAGTGCTCATCTTAAGAAGCGTTAAGTTAGAAAACTCAGCTATGCTTCTGGCCTTGAAAGCTACTGGACAGCCACACTGCAAGCTCCCATTGGCGTCCAGGCTGTGGGGCCTCCCACCTAATGCAGTTCAACAAGGAGATCTCTCCCCAAAGCGTGCACTATCCCTATCATCAGGACATTCAGTTTCAGGAATACAATGTGCTCCTAGGCCAGGGGTGGGCAAACTTTTTGACTCGAGGGCCACAATGGGTTCTTAAACTGGACCGGAGGGCCGGAACAAAAGCATGGATGGAGTGTTTGTGTGAACTAATATAAATTCAAAGTAAACATCATTACATAAAAGGGTACGGTCTTTTTTTTTTTTTTTAGTTTTATTCATTTCAAACGGGCCGTAGTTTGCCCACGGCTGTCCTAGGGCCTTCCTGAAAGCTTAACTGAAATCTCAGCCCTCTTACCAATTTCTCACTGTATTCTTTTGTAGGAAAGAAGGGAAACTTCCCTCCGGCATACCAGACTGCGTACAGTGTGAGAGAGCACAGGTTCTGGAGTCAGAAAGACTAGAGTTCAAATTCCGGTTCCACCATTAACTGTCACACTTTGAGCAAGTTAATTATTGCCTCTGAGCCTCAGTTTTCTCATCCATAAGGTCAGAGTGATAATAGTTCCACTGTAAAAGGTTTTACAAAGATTCAATAACTCATGTAAACTGCCTGGCACACCTCAAAAGCCTCAGAATAATACAACCAGCATTTCCCGAGTACTCGCCAGGTACCCTAAGCACTTTCCTAAGTGCTTTTCATACGCTATGTCATTGAAAGCTTTCAACAACCCAGGGAGGTGGCACTATTGTTATTATCACCTTTACAGTTGAGGACACTGAGCCTCAGAGGGGTGGAGTCCATCAATAGGTCTCACAGGTACGGAGGGGGGGAGCCAGCATTCACACCCAGGCAGGTCAGTTCCAGAGCCACTGCTCTTAGTCTCTTCATTATACCGCCTTCCAATAATGGTATTGCTACTATAAGAATTTTTCAAAAACCCTTTGGTTAAAAAAGGGGATTTACAACACTGAGACTTCTGGGTCCCTCTCCTTTATGCATTCTTGATTAGCAAATAGGCCATGCCTGTATGGATCTCAAGCAGTGACCTCTCCTGGTTACTTCTAAGGCCAAAGACCAATTTCCCTTGCCCTCAGGTAAAGAAGTGGAGCAGAGACAGTCTGGAGCTCCAGTCCTTTGAACCAGTGCCTCAGTCTTGTGTTGGTTCAGAAAGGAACAGGGCTCTGACAACAAACAATTACATTTTGTTGTTTTTCTTTACAGCTTACAAGCTTACTTTTGCATACACACTTGCATTCTTCTGTCACCATTATAACAGCCCTGAGTTAGTTACTGTAGTGCCCATTTAACAGATAAGGCCATCTGCTTTGGCCAAGGTTATGGGGCGAGTAGGACAGCCAGGATGCCAGCCCCATTCTGACCCTTAGGCAAGCATTCGTCTCTTCATATGATCTCAGAATTTGGACTTTCAATAAGCTTCCCGACTTACACTGATGCACAGTCAAGTTGGAGAGGCACTGCTCTCCACCATCCCACAGAAAGCTCGGCTGAAGGGGGACCACACCTGTCACTTGGACAGTGACTACACAGCCACAGAACAGCTTTTTCAAGTTGAACCGGAGATGAGACGCTTAAGGAGTGTCCTGTGAGTGCTGGAATGAGACGGCTCCCCCGGTGTAGAAGGGATGACAGTGGGAAAGGGAGGGATCATTACTCATATAAGTGACGGATGTTTTTCTTTTTCTTTTGTTGTTGTTGTTAGTCCTCACTGGAGGACATTTCTTCCATTGATTTTAGAGAGGGTGGAATGGAGGGGGGAGGGAGAGAGAGGAGAGAGAGAGAGAAACATCGATGTGAGAGAGCCACATTGATCAGTTGCCTTCCCCATGCACCCCCAATTGGGTTGGGGAACCTGCAACCCAGGTATGTGCCCTTTGACTGGAAGGAATTGAACCTGGGGCCTTCGGTTCTCGGGCTGAAGCTCTAACCACTGAAAATGCCGGCCAGGGCGGATGTTTTTCTTATAACACGAAGCTCTCCTCTCTTTTCCTGTCCACTAGTGGCAATAGTGAGGATATAACCTTATTTGATGAGGGTAAGTTATATGAAATGACCCGAAACTACATCCAGGCCAATTGAGGGACCAATTCACTGATTTTGGCTCCTGGGGTAGCTAAATCAATAAGCTACCCATCACTAAAAGGAATGACCATGTAGCAAGACAAAACTGACAAGTGAAAGGAATGACAGCAAAGAACCACACGGAAATGGATCTAACCTTGTCCAAGAGATACGTGGAATCTGGAGAAAGCTGGTGCCTATAAACAGTCCCTTTTTGAAAGGACGGAGCCTACACAGAAAATATCAGAAGCAACACACACACACACACACACACACACACACACGCACACACACACACACAAGGTAAATGTAATTGGTCCTTGTCATAAGAAATAAGAAAGCTAAAACGAGTAGAAAACATCGGAAACAACACCAAAAAGGAAGGAGGTCAGGAAATGAACCCTTTCCTGATGCTGTCCCACCTGGACCCATGTGCTCCAGCCAAATTAAAAGCCCCAACTCTGTGAGCCAGGGGCCCTTCGTGCCTCCTCCTACGGTAGCATTTAGCATACTGATGGGATCATTGTTCACTTACTAGAACATTAGCCTCTTGGCAGTTCGAATTGTGTGATCTAGAGTTTTGTATTTTTATACACAGTGCATAGTTCAATGTTTAGTATATAGTAGATGATCAATAGAAGTTTAAAATGAATAAATGTATCAATAATACATTCCTCTAGACTCTAGAGCAGCGGTTCTCAACCTGTGGGTCGCGAACAATGAAAGTACATCCTGCATATCAGATATTTACATTACAATTCATAACAGTAGCAAAATTACAGTTATGAAGTAGCAACGAAAATAATTTTATGGTTGGGGGTCACCACAACATGAGGAACTGTATTAAAGGGTCGCGGCATTAGGAAGGTTGAGAACCACTGCTCTAGAGTCTTGTGAGAGTTGGAGTCAAAGGAAAAGAGAGGCCTAGAATATCAGAAATCAAAGTAGTTATTTCCTATCCAACCTGTCAAGAAAATAGGAATCTTCTCTTTCAGATGGCTTCCTAGTCCGATCCAGTTCACTCCCTTCCAAGAGTTCCTTTGCCTCACTGTATTATCAGACTGGGATACCACCATGCTGTGACTCTATTTAGTTTTGTCCCTAGATCCTTACCTGGTAGGTTTGAAAATCTCCTTGGCGAAATCTTTCCTAATAGGCCCTCTCAAAAGGCCATGCCATCAGATACCATCAGACACATGATTACTGGTCCAAGCAAGTTCAATCCTCTCTTTCCACTCAAACACAGAAAAGAAGTTCTTAATGGTCAACCTCTGCCGAAGTTATGGGGCAGAAGAGCATACTGTTAAGTGCATGGGAACAAAACTAAGCTAATTCCTGGCTATCTAGCCCTAGGCACATTTTAAAATCTCTTTATACCTTACTGGCTCATCAGGAAAATAGGGATAACAAGAATCCCTACCTCATATGAATGTTATGAGAATTAAATTAGTTAATTCATGAAAAGCACTTAGCACAATGTTTGGCACATACGAAGCTCTCAATAAATGATAGCTCTTGCTATTACTATTTTAGAATACTAGTGACATGGTGCATGGATTCATGCACATTGAAAGGAAACTAATTAAAAGGTAGCCAGCAGGGCAGGACTGGGCAAGACGGGCCGGACAAGCCCTGAAGCCAACCTCCCGTGGTCCCTACCTGGCGTCTGCGAAGTGACCAGGGGTTCCTCCGGCAGCTAGGGTCCCTTGGCCTGGCCTGCGGGGATCAGGCCAAAATCGGCTCTCTGACATCCCCTGAGGGGTCCTGGAGTGCAAGAGGGCACTCTACAAAGTTGCTGTTGTACAGGGTGTGGAATGCAAGTGTGCGATAAACCAGATTCAGGGCCGACAGTGCCCCAGCAACAACATAACCCACAGCTGAAGATGGAATCGCACAGCTCTGTGCGGAATCGCGCTCCTTTCTCTGGTTTCAGGGTGCGTCACCCAAGAACAGCGGTTCTGCCAAGTCACTGCAGCTCGGCAGCTCCTGCATTGAACATCTGCCCCCTGGTGGTCAGTGCACATCATAGTGACCAGTTGGATAGACACTTAGCATATTAGCCTTTTATATATATAGATAACTCAGAACTGTCTTATCTAGCCACACCATAACGTCAGGGCTGGAGATGTCCAAAAACCCTACTGTGTGTCACCTCAGTGAGTTAAGTTGGTGGTATGACTGACTATTGGAAGAGGTGGAAGATGGTGGCAAGAGTTCTGCTTTATTGCCTTTTTCTGGAGGGGCTCTCAGCACCTGGTGTCCTTCATGCTTGCCTAATTTATCATCAACCAATTCCTAGGAGGCAGGTATGGAAAAAAGCAACCTAAATTCAGAACCTATAAGTTACAGAGCAATTAAAAAACGGATTAGTTTCCTCTTTTGTAAAATGGGGATAATGATGGTACCTATTTCATAGGGTTGTTGGGAGGTTTAAATGAGATAATACATATGAAGTACCCGGTAGGCAGCTATTTTTGTTGTTATTGCAGTAGTCCCTCCTTATCTGCTGTTTCACTTACCCGCAGTCAACAGTGGCCTGAAAATATTAACTGGAAAATTCCATAAATAAACACTTCATAAGTTTTAAATTGCATGCCATTCTGAGTAGTGTGATAAAATCTCACGCCATCCGCTGCATCTGTCCAGATGTGAATCATCCTTTTGTCCAGCATATCTACGCTGTACATACAATATAATCAGATATTTTGAGAAAGAGACCACATTCACAAAACTTTTATTATAGTGTATTGTTATTATTATTCTATTAGTAATTGTTGTTAATCTCTCACTATGCCTAATTTATAAATTAAACTTTATCATAAGTATGTAGATATAGGAAAAACCATGGTATATATAGGGTTCGGTACTATCTGTGGTTTCAGGTATCCACTGGGGGTCTTTGAACATATTCCCCGTATCCTTTGAGAATAAGGGGGACTTCTACATTATTATTAGCCCCAACATCTCCATACAGGTCCTCAAAAGTCTACTCACCCCGCCCGTGAGCTCAGTCAACAGATTTCACAAGTGCAATAGGGGTTGAATGGGGCTGTGCTCTGTGAGGGCTGTTCAAAATATTCCTTTCCTCCCCCCCCCTCCCCCCCCCCCGCCTATATTTCAAAACACAAGTAAGACCTGGCTTCAGGGAATAACAAATCACATCACCCTCTCTGGGAGCCTTTAAAAGCCCCCTCTACCAAAGGTAATTCTTTATGCTTTAGTATTCCCTGGGAAGGGAGGTCTGAAAACAAAGAGGCGAGGTCAACTTAAGATAAAATATGGATATTCCCCACCTACATCTTCTGGGATAGCTTTGATATAAAATATTCTGTTCTAAGTATAGGTTAAAGGGTTAACAAGTTAGGCTCTGGATTCAAATCCTGACTCAGTTACTCAGCAGCTGTGTGACAGCAAATGGCTCTGGGCCTCAGTTTCCCATCTGCCAGACACCCAACAGTGCCTACCTCATAAGTATACTGTGAGGAGTAAATGTGATAATACATGCTATCCATTTATCGCAATGCCGGGGATACAGCAAAAGGCTGAAAAATATTAACTACCGCAGAAGCACATTTGTATTTTTCAGAGCACATGTCCCAGTTTGTGGTGCAAAACTGGTCACCAGAGGAGATCATTCCCAGAAAAGGAAAAATTCTCATTTGGGGGAGATACACTTTAGAGCCATTCACTCTTACTGCCTCTCTGAACCTGCGCTGAAACTTCTTGTTTAACCGGCCCAGGGTGAGGGGGCAGGGAGTAGAAAAAAGAGAAGGGAGCTCCCCTTTCTTATTTGCTAGACTTCTGGATATTATAACCAGGCATCTGTACTTGGTTTCCAGACAGAGAAACTGTCTCTCGTCCTCATCCATGCCCAAAAGGTGGTGGCAGTCAAGCCCCCAAGGCTGGGGCCAACGTAGGGGACACTGGAGTACTTCCTCCACCCCCACTGCAGGCCTGGCCGGAAGTTGAGCTGCTGAGATTGGAGAGATCACCGGAGGCCCTGGCCCTTTTAAAGCTAGGTGTCTCTCCCAATGCCCTACTCTGTACCTGTCTGACCCTATACCCAGACAGGGGGAGGGTCCCTCTCCCCCAAAAAGGCTCTGCCTGGAGCCACGAGCTTCCCAGCCGCAGAAAACTTCCAGTGATAAATTATGCAGCAGCACCTTTGTGTCGCGGCCTCTCAGCCAGATGGGTTGGCTCCCAGTCTTTTGTTTCCGGCTGGGCTTGCAGCTCTGATCCTCCGCTCTGCACAGAGGTGAGGCGAGGAGCGCCCTTAGGCCAAGTCAGGGCTTGCAGCAAGTCCCAGCAAGGCTTTCTCAGCTGGGTCTCAGGCAGCGCCCTTCCCTTCCTCACTCTAATCCGAGTGAGCAGGGGAGCAGGGTGTTAAGGACGCTTACTGGTACAGTCAGTGCATTCAGCTGTGAGCAAGGATGGAAATGCCTACGTGCAGTGAAAGAATGAAGTTCGCTCTGAAGGGCATAAGAGGTGCCCAGGGGCACCTAGGTTGTTTGCTTCTTGCTAAATCAAAAACGCAGAACAGCCGAAACCGGTTTGGCTCAGTGGATAGAGCGTCGGCCTGCGGACTCAGGGGTCCCGGGTTCGATTCCGGTCAGAGGCATGTACCTGGGTTGGCGGGTACATCCCCAGTGGGGGGTGTGCGGGAGGCAGCTGATCAATGTTTCTTTTTCATCGATGTTTCTAGCTCTCTATCCCTCTCCCTTTCTCTCTGTAAAAAAATTAATAAAATATATTTTTTTAAAAAAACAAGAAAAAATGGAGTCAAACGACTGCCAGGGAAGCGAGAGAATCGGCTCTTTCTCACAGCTGCTCTTGGTTACAGTCAACTTTCCACAACCCCCAGAAACATCACATCACTGGCACCAAGTTAAAAGGAAGAAACAAAGAGACAACAGGGGTCAAACTTTGGGGTGGAAGAGATGGGGGGTGAGTCGGGGACCTGAGATCCACATCAATTATCCCTGAACACTGACAGGATTCCTCATTGAAGACGGTAGGCAGGCGGCTCCGCAACAGCCCAGCCCCCAAATTGGGGCAATTACTACCTTACGAGCTCTGGGGCCTGACTCCTTTCCCAGGCCAGTGGGAGGGACAGCTTGGAATTCTAAACTGTTCCAGCTACAAGAGACCTCAGCCAGCACCTCTCACCCCAGGTCACAGCAAACTTAGAGTGAGGGTGCCTGGCTGCATCCCTGACCTCAGGGCTTCAACAGGGAAGCTCACAGAGGAAAGGCCCATCTCCCAGGGGCTCTCCCAAGACAATCAAGGCAGAGTGGGCTCCTAGACTCACAGTACAGCTTAATGGGCCTCTTTTCTGGAAGTGTGCACAGGAGGGAACTATGCTTAGGTTTCATTATGTTTTCAAGCGGGGAAAGAAGGAGCAAGATCTTTAAAAGAATCAAACAAACAAACAAACCTCCCCCCCACACACGCACACACAAACACACAGCTGAAATGAATTAAGGGCTGAGCCTCATTTTAGCACATGACACTAGAATAATGATTTGTTTACCTGGCTCCCACAGTCCAAAAGCAAGAACCATCTCTAATCCCCTTATGCAAGCTTGCTAACAAACAGCTAACATTTACTCAGGCCTATAGTAACACAGTAGTTGTCAGGCTCTGTACTGAATGGTTTGAATATACTATTATTTAATTTTTACAAAAATTGCATGTGATGACTTACGACGGCCCTCCCTCACACCCACCCCCATTTACAGATAAGAACCCTGAAGTTCAAGGATATTAAGTGTTTTGCACAGAGTCACCAGGAAGTACCAAGATTCAAACCCAGGTCTGCCTGTGCTTCTTAATCACTGTGCCCTGCATGCAGTGATTAGATTAGTGCTTGACAAATGTGCATTTGCAGAATGAATGAACAAATGAATGGGTATAAAGTTCAGTTTAAAGAATGCCCCATGAGTGTACTGGCGAGAAAGAACCCCACCCTGCCAGCTCTAAGCTGGAGGAAGAACAGCAAGCCCAGGCATTCATCAGAGCTATTTATAGGGCTAAACCCAGGCTCTGCCAACCAACCAGTCAGCACGAAGTTTCCCTTGGGACACTGAGTCCCACCAACCTGAGTAGGGGAGAAGGGCTTCTGATGGTGAAGGTGAGATGGCAATCCAGACACAGACTGGGGCCCAGATGCCCCATGCCCAGGCAACTGTAACAAAACTCATGGCTAAGCTGCATCAAGGAATGTAGAAACTGTGGTTGGAACAAGCTTAAGAGACCTAGTCAACCAAGGGTATGGAGCTGTCTCGTAATTATGAAATGTGCCCAATCATAATAAAAGACAAGACTACGTCTGAAAGCAGTCCCCAAAATGCTGTTCCTGAACAGAAAGCCCCTAGTGTTGATCTTCTCTTCAAAGCAGAAGCAACAGAGCCAATCTCTCCCATTATCCTTCTTCTTGGGGATCAAGATTAGCAGTCAATCAGTAGAAAGAGTGAGCAAAGACCTGTAAAACACACCCTGTCCTCTGTGACCTCCTGTGTACTTTGCTGATCCAGAAGCTGGACATGCCCAACGTGCTCTGTATCAGACATGGCCAGACTTGGTTCCCTTGCACCTGTCATTCTTCATACCATGTGCTAGTCCCAAAGATGTCATCTGATAGTCAACAGGGGCAGAAGAGGAAATCCAAAATCAGTGACAAGCCAAGCATCTTTCACAAGTCCAATAAGATCAAGGACAAGGTCAACTAAGCACCGTGACAACAGCCGGATGGGAAGGAGACAGGTCTGAGCTCCACTCTGTTGCACTCGTCCTCAGCAACAACCCTCTCCCTACCTAGTTACTCCTAGGCAGAATTTTCAACTTTCCACTTACCTGCAAGAAACCTCCAAGATAAGCATGGTCTCCACTCTTCAAATGGTGGTGGAGGGTTTCCACCTCAACCCTCAGGCGAAAAATTCCTAGGGCCTTTATCAGCACTCAGGTTTGCTTCCAAAATTTTTAAGGTTGGAGTGTTACACAGGATCAAGTCACACCCACAGGCTCTAGAAAAGCCCAAAGGACTAGCAGCATCCAAATAGAACCTTAAACTTTAGTGTCTTGAATTCAGTCCTAGCTAAGGTCACGTCTGCCTAACTGATCTACTATGACACACTGTCTTCTCCCTGAGCCCCTGGACCACAGCGTTAGGAATCTTTGTGGTGGTATTTTTGGTTGAGCAACTGCTCACTCTCACTGGTGAATCATTGAATCTGTCCCCTCCAGGCCTCCAAGGATGGCTCATTATCAAGCCAGGTGAAGTTTACATCTTCATGCCGTTGACTGTCCTTACACGTGTGCACAGAAAGCCTCCCATGCTTAGAGGTTTCCATTGAACTTTTTGTCCTTCAAAAGAACCCAAAAGAGTTACAAAGAACCGTCCCATCCTTTTTGTGTGTGTGTGTGAAGCATTAAATACACACACTTCTCTACCCCATTCTCAATGGAGATGTAGTGTATGCAGTCTTGACAGCTCTGGAGCAGTAAAATCCTCTTGGCCCGTCTCAGCCCGGAACCTTCCAGCTCCCCTTTCCCTAGGGCAGAAGGCGACAATCTCCTCTCTGGCTTTGTTGGTATCCGTTTTAGCCACCCCCCCCCCTTTTTTTTTTCCAGTGCCTTGCCATTTCCCTTGATCTTTTTCAAAACTTCCTCCAGGGGGCCGAAAGGAAAGTTCCATCCCCTTCCCTTGCAGCGGAAGGGGGAAACCCCCAAAAAGCATAGCTGTCCCTTTAAGGGGCCCATGTGGTGGGAAGAGCAGCTACATTCCTACCCCAGTAGGGCCGCTGTCCCGACACGCCGAAGAGGCTACAAATAAACCTTCCCGGAGAGCGCCCGCCCGGGAGGGGCGAGCACCGCGCGGAGGGGAACGTGAGGCGGCCAGGCTACTGCTCGGCGGGGAAGAGCGGAGCGGAGGGAAAGAGCATGGAAAAAGTCACTTAAAACCCACGGGTAGTTTAAATAACACCTTAGCGCTCCGTTTTGGATGTGGAGGTAAGCCCATCTTTAAAACAAGTGCCCAGGCATCTCCATGCCCTGCCAGGCGAGCTCCGAAACCTGCACTGATTATTTCCACACGAGCTCCCCTACCTTCCAGAAAGAACCGGCGCAAGGCCAGGGTCTGCAGACCCTCCGTTCCCACCCCCACCCCTCATCCGGGCTGCGAGGAGAATGGGAAGATTCGGATCTCCCCGCCTTTGAACAGTGGTGGGTGAATAGAGCTGGGGTTCAAAGATCAAAGAACTAGAGGCAGTTGCTAACCCACGGGGTGCACCCACGGTCCTAGGCGGCTGCGGAGAAATACATTCCATCGGAGCCCCGATCGCACACAAGAGTTGCGCACGGGCGCCACACAAGTTATTAATGAGGAGCAGATGAAGCAGCAGCCCCGCTGCCATCCGTCCAGCTCCCCGGAGGCCACCGCGCGCGGGCCGGCCGGGAGGCTGCCTTCGCAAGTTCGGCGCTACCCGCCCCCGGCCCCTGGCCCGCACAGATCTGCGGGAGTCTTCCCGCAGTTTCTCCCCAGAGTCCCTTCTCGGCCCCCTTTTCAATCCTGCCCCCCTCTCCGCCCCTCCGGGAAGGATCTAGGGCAGGGAGCTGATTGGTCGCAGCCAGGAGAGGGAACCCAAAAATCCTGCTCCAGGGAGGTGCTGCAAGCAAGCAGTGCCCGAGGACCCTCGGAGGGAGCGCGGTCTACAGCCGAGGAACCGTCCCCCCAGCAGAGGAATCCCCAGAGCTCGCGTTCAGATTCCCCGGGGGCCCTCTCCGCGATCTGCCGAGACCCCCGCCCCTGGAAGGAGGGATATTTAGAATTTACGGTCTAGCGACCGTCCTCCGCCGCTTCCCTTTCTTCGCACACAGGACACAGAGACCCCACCTTAACCTGAAAGGGAAGCCGCCCCCAGCTCTTCAAAGAGCCGCGAGGGCGGGCGCACGAGCGCCTCGGATCTGCCCCAGCCC
>NW_005362439.1:3270242-3309812 GCF_000412655.1 Myotis brandtii
GCCGGCGCCTCCCGCGCGGGCCCCGCTCCTCTCTCTTCAGGCCGCCCCCACATTCCTCGCCTTCGAGAGAGCCCCCTTCCTATTCCCATTACGACTGCTCGGATGTCCCTAACTTTAAAAAATCACCCGGGCGGCAGCTCTCGAATCCCGATCGCTCTCGCTCTATGACAGAGGAGCGCTCGAGCTGACCTACTAGTCCGTCTCCTGGACGTGACCCCGGCCCCCCTACGGCCCCAAGTCCAGACTGTATCGGTGTCTCGAATACGCAAGGCTTGCATAATCCCCTCGGGCTTTATGGACATCAAACAAGGGACATCAGGGGGCCTGGAGTGCTGTCTTAACTTAGCATTCTCACTGTCAACATTCCTTTTCTGAGATTTCCTTCTTGCTCCACCCCCCCACCCCCGTCTGGGCAGCGTTGTTCTAGGGCTAAATAATTCCACGACCTCCCCTTTTCATTTACTCATTTCCTGAGGTGGTTGTCTGGGTCCTGTCGCCCCAGTTCAGATGTCCAGAATTGGCCCAGACCGAGTGAGTTCCTCCTCCCTGTCTTTGTAAATCAGCACTGTTAGCCTCTTCACCTTCCTTTGACTTTCTGGGCCCCCGCAAGGAAGGAATGGGGTGAGGAAGTAAGTCCTTACTTGCAAGTTTAGTCTCCCAAAGACCTCAGCCTCCTCCCTGCTTCAGTCTGTAGAGCTTCCAGCCATGTTTTACTACATAAAGTTATAAACTCCTCCCTTGTCTTAGCTTTGTGGCCCATGCCTCTCCCCAGTACATAGTAATAATATGGGTTAATTTTGTTACCATCTTCCATTTATAGGTTGACTCTTGTCTTGTTACCTTTGTCCAAGTCCCCAACTTCCTTAGGGTTCTTGCAGCGGTTCTCAACCTGTGGGTCGCGACCCCTGAAAATACATCCTGCATATCAGATATTTACATTACGATTCATAACAGTAGCAAAATTACAGTTATGAAGTAGCAACGAAAATAATTTTATGGTTGGGGGTCACCACAACATGAGGAACTGTATTAAAGGGTCATGGCATTAGGAAGGTTGAGAACCAAATGTATCACTTTTCCCTCCCAAGTTGGTATGCCAACTTTTTTGGCTTTGAAATCTTCTGTAATTTGGTAAGCCACATTCCTCTCACTAGTAAGTAGAGCCAGGAAGACCTAAATGTCCCATGTTTGCTGAAGGAAAATAATTTGGTGTCCTGCAAAGCAGATATTAGATTTCTCCAATGGATTGGTAGGCATTTCATCCTTGCTTGTTTTCAATTTTTCAAACCATTTCACTTCAAATTACCATCTTTGACCAAAGCTAATAGTAACTTTGCAACAGCAACCAAAAAATGTGGAGTGTTAACTCCTTCTCAGCCAGTACTTCTCTATCCTGTTTTGCCTGAAATTTTTACACAGATGAAATGTGGTGGAACTAGCATCACCATGGTAACTCATACTGAGGCATTTTCTGTGTGTGTAGTTCTTCTTGTGGACTGAAGGCGGCAGCCGAGTCAGGTCAGCTTTACAGTCACTGCTAGGAAAGCTACAACTTAATGTCACCTTAGCCTAAAATCCAAGGAGAAAAAAGTGAAAAGTAGAGGCTGATTCTTAGCACATAGCACTCTCCTTCTCCCCGCAAAACCCATCTCCCACATTTTTTATGCAGCCTTGGTTGTTGGTCTCAGGATTTCAGTATATGTTGCTTATGTGGACTTGCTTTTCAATCTGTTGAGGAAGACCTTATGATTCTGGAGACCATATTTTTTTCCACATGGAAACTAAGGACATGTGGTATAAGAATACATTTGCCCCCCCCCCCCAAAAAAAAAATCCAAGACAGGCGGTCACCATACTTTCAATGTCAGGGGATTAGGGATTTATAAACAGTTTCCACTCTGTATGCAAAGGATAGGTTCCTTTCCAGAAGGCATGATATGTGTTGTTTTTCTGGGATTGAGGAGGAAGGGGGAGGCTGGCTATCCATGTCTGACTCAGGCACAGGAAACGGTGTTTTCTGTGTGCATCCCAAGTGCTCCTCCTCCATGGTTCGGCACAGCTCTGGTGCACAGAGCCACCCTGGCTGCTGTTAGTCACTGGGAATATCAATGGGTAGAAACGGACTTTGTGCATAGTCCCTGCCTGGGTCACCCCCTAGGGTGAGTTAAGTCTTGGCTGTCAGAAACTGCTCTTGTGCCAGGAGTGCTAAGCCATATTTATTTTTACCAGGCCTCTCAGACTTTCTTGTTTGGAGTGAGAGATCCTGAAAAGCATGCCAGAATGAACTGTTTGTCTCCCTTTTATTGTCCTCTGGGACATGCCCCCTGAAAAGTTGTAGGGGACTGCCAATTCCAGAGGGGTCTCAGAGGCATTGGTTTCCTCAGAAACACTACCCCTCTCCTTCATCTCCTTCTAGGACAGACCAGGAAACTGATTTTCCAAGATTAGAATATTGCCCTGAATTAGATCAGTCACTAATGGCCTTTTCAAAGAAAACACAGGGAATGCTACATGATTTTGGCATGATTTTGGTCCAGTTGAGTTGGTAGAATCTATAATAATAAAAGCATCACATGCTAATTAGACCAGACAGCCGAACGTCCTTCCGGACGTCCTTCTGGACAAAGCCATGGCAGCTGGGAGGGCCGAGGGCAGGCAGCCGCAGTGGGGTGATGGGGGCAGCACCTTCCTGCAGAGGGAGGCCAGACTGCAGCTTAGGCCCACTTCCCACTGGGAGCGGGCCTAAGCCATCAGTAGGACATCCCCTGAGGGCTCCCGGACTGTGAGAGGGGGAAGGCTGGGCTGAGGGACCCCCCCAGTGCACGAATTTTTGTGCACCTGGCCTCTAGTTCTCTTATAACAGAGGCATCATGCAACAATCTGAATTTCTTAACATAATTCTTCAAAGAGAGCAAAAGATTTGAAGTTTCACAATTTATTTTTAAAAAAGAAATATATATATATTTATTTTAGAGAGGAAGGGAGAGGGAGAGTGAGATAGAAACATCAATGATGAGAGAGAATCATTGATCAGCTGCCTCCTGCACACCCCATACTGGGGTTTGAGCCCACAACCCAGGCATGTGCCCTTGACCAGAATAGAACCCGGGACCCTTCAGTCCACAGGTCGACGCTCTATCTACTGAGCCTAACCAGCTAGGGCTGAAGTTTCACACTTTAAAACAGTGGTTCTCAATCAGGAGTGATTCTGCAGACATGGGGCAATACCTGAAGACATTTTCGGGAGTACTACTGACAAATTAATGAGTAGAGGCCAGGGTTCCTGCTAAATAGCTTACAATGAGCAGGACACCCCTCCTACAAAAACTTATCCAGCCCCACATTTTAATAGTGCTGAGGTTGAGAGACCCTGATTTAAAACATTAAGAACATGAATCTGCAAAGAATTGCTGCATCTTCTCTCTAGAATTCACTTTCTGTGAGTAGAGGGCAGGGATTCTTATAGAAGGGAAAACAAGAGAAAGTTCAGCCAAAGGAGCTAAAGGCATCTGATTTGCCTTGGGAAGCCTATTCCTGGTATTCATTCACTTAGTAATAGTAAGTATTTATTACAGAGTATTATGTGCCAGACACTGTAGAAACAGTGGTAAACAGATATATCGGTTCTCTGGAACTTACAGTCTGATGGGTGTGGAGGCTACAAATATACAGAGGCATTAAAAGAATGATCTAAAAAAATGATCTCACAAATGAATGTAAAGCTACAAATGATAGGGGCATTCAAGGAAAAGTACAGGGCCTATTAAAAGAGAGACTTGATTTAAATTTGGGGTTTCAAGCAAGGCCTGTCAGAGGCACTGACACTTAAGTTGATTAAGAGTCATCAGGATAAGAATAGGTGGGGAGGGTCTTCCAGGCAGAAGGAACAGAATGTGCAAAGGCTGTGAGCCAGGAAATATGTCCATCGGATCTATGAAAAAGTGTCATTAACTGTTAGCAATGCTTTTCTCTAGGTTGTGGGGAGGAGGGGTGATACTGCTGGAGACCAGGAAACAAGTGAAAGTATAAGGGAATAGTCTGATTTACATTTCTGTGCTTTCTTTCCTTGCAGATCCTCCATACCACCATTTCTAATATCAACACTTTTCATGTTTCAGCTCAGTAGTGGTACTCATGTCAGAATCTGGGTTATAATAGCTGATTCAGGTCCCTGGCCTAACTTGGGGCACCTTCTGAATAGTGGCACTTTCTAGCACATTTTTATCTCCTGAAAGCTTCATATTCACTCACCTGGGATATATAAGTAGAGCCCTTTGCAGCAAATATCTCAGTATATCTTACTTATTTCAGAAGCAAAGATAAATTTAGAATGATGCATAAACAAATGTATCAATGAATAAACATTTGCTTTAATAACAAACATGAATCAAGCATCTATGTAAATGGTCTCTCTGTTCCCACACTTGCCCCTTTATAATTCATTCTGTACAAAGCAACCTGGGTGACTTCTTAAAAAACGTAAATCAGATCATGTCATTTCTTGGCATAAAACCTACCAATGGCTTCCTGTTACACTTAGAATAACAACCATATTTCTCCCTTGGCCTTCAAGGTCCTTCAGGATCTGGCCTTTGCCTACTTCTTTGACCATGTTTCCCCTTATTCATTCCACTCCAGCCATACTGGCTTTCTTTCTGCTCAGCAACATGCTGTCTTTTCCTTTTTCCACCCTTTACATGAGCTGTCTGTCTCTTCTACTTAGAATGCTGTTTCCCCAGACAGACCTGTCCATGGCTGGTCTCAGCACAATGTCACAGCCTTGGAGAAGGTTCACCTCACCACCCTAAATTTGCCTTGTTCTCACTCGCTGCCTTTATTTTATCTAGCAGGTTGGATACCGTTTCATAGAGGTGGTGGCATTTAGCCTAGGTCTTATAGGATGTGTAAGAGTTCACTAGGCAGCAAATGTGGGAGTGATACGTTCTTAGTGGAGAGAAGAGCTTATGCCCCAAACAGGAGGATGTGAAAAAGCTCAGTATGTTTAGGAACAGTGAGTAGGAAAGTATGGTTGGAGTATTAAGTATGTAGGGAAGAGTGAATGGCAAAGTGGCTAGGAAGGTGGGTTGGAACAGGACTGTGAAGTGTATATGTCTGCAGGTTAAGGAATTTTACTTCATCCTAGTAATGGTGAGTCAGCAATGCTTTTTAAGTAAGGAAGTAACATGGTCAAATTTGAATATTAGAACAATAAACTCTTCATGGCTTGGCAGAGAAAAAATAGACACAGAGACTGCAGCTTTTCATCCTAAGATTCTGAAATGTGGGACTTCCAGTTCATATCCTAAGTTTATTTAATGATTCCTAACACATTCCCTTTCATCCCCCCTGAACTAATTCTCTTGGCTTGTCTACATTGTAGCATTGTCTCTATGCTTTTTGTTGATTTTGTTACTTTTTTTCTGGGCATTTCTTAAGATATGATGATCTGTCACATACAGTATTTAGGTGTAGGAAGGATATGCCAATGCTTTATTTTTTAATACTGTAGTTTTAAAAAAATTATTGATTTATTTAGAGAGAAAGAAAGGGAGAGAGAAATATTTATTCATTGTTCCACTTATTTATGTATTCATTGGCTGCTTCTTGTATGTGCCCTGACCGGAGATCAAACTCTCAACGTTTGTGTATAGGGACAACACTCTAACCAACTGAGTTACTTGGGCTGGGCTGCCAATGTTTTCTGATTAATTTTTAATGCCTTTTTCAATGGTGCCTTGCATTTTTCTGGACTCTTTATATAATAAATTGGTTCAGATGAGGCAACCATAAGTCCTATGGGTTGGATTGACTTTGCTTTTTAGACTTTTAACTTACAGGAAGAAAAATCTACTTATGGCATTCAAGCATTTATTTTACCAGGCCCTATGCATGATCCTAGAAATATAAAGATGAATGAAGTCCCTGCCCTCAAGGAACTCATAATCTAGTAGGAGAATTTAAAGAATTTTTTTAAAAATGACATAAGTGATTATTAAAGTGTATCATCTAGGACAGAGGAAGGCCCAGCTAATTTTTGTAAGCTACCAAGAAGAATCAGAAAAATCTTCCTCCCTTTCAAATTATATGAAAGTGTAATTCCAGCTCTTTTAGCAGCGTTTGAAAATTTAAAATAACAAGAAGGTACAAGTCTGTAATTTGCCTTTCAGCTTCCAGTTCAATTTAAGCCGTGTCTTCTTAATCACTTTCTTGTAATGCATTAGTTATTTTTTAAAAATATTTTTATTTATTTCAGAGAGGAGGGGAGAGGGAGAGAGAGATAGAAACATCAATGATGGGAGAGAATCATTGATTGGCTGCCTCCTACACATCCCACAATGGGGATCAAGTTCACAACCTGGGCATGTGCCCTGACCGGGAATTGAACCGTGACCTCCTGGTTCATAGGTCGACGCTTAACCACTGAGCCACGCTGGCTGGGCACATTAGTTATTTTTAACCGTGCCAGAGTTTGTGGATGTTTTCTTTGCAAATTCTCCCAAAGCTCTGGTCTGTTGACCCGTAGTAGTCCAAAATGGCTTGTCGGTAAATAGCATTTTTAGTTTAATCATGTTAATTCCAAATGGTGGTATCATATTTAGTTTCTGCTTTGTTCCTAAGGAGGATAAATCTTTTAAGAAGAGCAAGAGCCTGGTAGCTGAAAATGAATTTCATGACCTGCATTTCTTAGTAGAAGCGCCTTTAGCATCTTTTCTGCTTGATGAGTTGATAAAAGCTTGTCCTAATTTCTTGAACCTGTTTTGTAGCAATAATTCAGCCTGAATTTTCTCTTTCCTTATTGTTTCCTTGAGGTTTAAAACTAGTATATTGATTTTTTTCTGAAGTTTTCAATTCCAGGGAAGATTTTCTTTCCTATCAATCTCTTCATAGGTCCTTGGCAGAGCCAGTGATGTCTATTAATTTTCTCTTTATAATTACTAATTATAATCTGATAAATTGACATCTCAACATATACTCTCTCTTGTGGGTGTTTCTTCTATTGTTTTGAGGTTGATGTTTCCATTCCTTATGCTATAATACTTTAATATCTCATGCCCTCTCTATGTTTTAATCAATTTTATAATGCCTGCTTATTTTCAGGATTGTGAAGTTGTCTTCTGATTTAGTGGATGACTATTAGTTTGGGTAAAATTTTCAGAAACATGCTATGATAATTTAAGAACTTGAAAAGCCCATCTAAATAGACGGATGACTTTTTTTCCTTTCCTTGATACTCAACAGGGTCACAAAAATATACTTGGCTTTAACAACTCTTATGTACTTCCACTTTTCTTAAGACTGATGTTTTGTATGTTTCACTGAAATATTTCCTCCACCACTGAAGTATTGCCAAAATCTATTATTGCGTAATCTATGGCAGAAGATAAATCTAAAAGTGGTGGCTCTTTATTAAGAAAACCAAACACTAGTTGAAAGGTCATCACTTCTGTTTGAAGAATATTTTCAAGATCTTCAAGCCACTCATTTATTGTCTTTGTTTGTTTTCAGGTTATAATACATGGCTATTATAGAAAACTTTTGTGAATATAGAAAAATATAAAGAAGAAAACTGTCAACAGTCAGTATTTCCACCAGCAATAAAGTCTACCTGTTACTTCTGCAACCCCAAATTTTCTTGAAGCCTTAGTCTAGCAACCACCTCCCCTTTCTAAGTCTTCACAGACTGTTCAGGACATTAAGAATAGAGGCTGACTCTAAATGTAAGGGTCCTTAGGATTTTTATGGAAGGAATGGAGCTGTAGGAAAAACCTACAAATTGCTCCACAGATGACATCTTGTTCTTATTTAGCTTTCTTTGAGTCATTAACAGTCGGGCGCCACTGGTGCTGAAACTTATCATTATTATAACCGCAAATGGGTTAATGCCCAAACAAAGCTATATTCTTGGGGCTGGTTCCCAGCTCCACCACACAGACCTCAGCAGCATCACCCTCCAAGCCCCAGGATAATGCTCCACAAATAAAAGGATGTCAAATGTTCAGCCTGGACTGAAAATTCGCTTCTTTTATCTTGTAGCTTCCAGTTGCTGGCAGGGCAGAGCAAAAGAAAAATGAATAAATAAAAACCAAGCCAATAAACCCTAAAAAAAGAGGCTGTGTGGTTTAGTGGTCAGACCACTAGCCTGAGGGTTGGGATAGTGAGATCCAGTTTCAGGTCACCCACTATTGGCTGGATGGTGATAGACAATTCATCTTCCTATATTCCTCAGTTTTCCTACTTAGGAAAGGAGAAGTGCCTTAGAAAGTTCTCAGGACAAATGAAATGATCTGCAAATAGCTTCAAGTTGCTTGGAAATAGAATGAAATTGTAACCCTCAATAATTACTATCCTATTACTTTATTAATAATAGTAATAAGCCACAGGTGTGAAAGTTATAAACTCCCATACCTTTAAGCTGCATTGGTAAGGAGAATGGAAGGTGAGGGTGGAGGAAGAAGACAAATATTTTCATCATATTTGTAGGACTTCACATCAAATATCAAATTAGTAAATTCATTACCTCAAAATAATAAATGCTGTTCCTAGTTTGGGTCTGTCCCTTTATCCTTACCGCATCTAAACACAGAGTGACTCACAGGAACCTAGAAATGAGACACATATACAATTTTAAGGGAAAGGGAGAATTAGGAGGTTTGAAGCTCCTGGTAGAGGAGGCTAAGAATAGACCACTCAAAACACAAAGAGAAGAACCTCCTCTTTCTTTTTCCTCCCAATGTAGGTGGTCCACCGGTTTCCCAGTCATTCTTTTGATAGCATGATTTTTGTTTTCTTTCTTTTCACAAAACCTCACCTTCTCTTTGGGGGAGGAGGAGAGACAAACTAAAAAAGTGAGAGCAGGCCCTAGCTGGTTTGGCTTACTGGATAGAGCGTTGGCCTGGGGACTGAAGGGTCCCAGGTTCGATTCCGGTCAAGGGCATGTACCTTGGTTGTAGGCACATCCTCAGTAGGGGGTGTGCAGGAGGCAGCTGATCGATGCTTCTCTCTCATTGATGTTTCTAACTATTTTTTTTTTAAAGTGAGAGCAGAGTGGCTTTTTCTAATAGGTTTCAACTGTGACAAGTGCTACAGACCATTAACCTGCTTTTGGGAACAAAGGGGAGCAAAAAGAGAAATATGGGGATCTCTGGAAACGTAAAAAGCAATGAACGTTCTCCCCTCTTAAAGAAGTGAGCAATTAGGCATATGAGGAAAGAAATCCAATAGGTGTCTTTGTTTGTGCATCCCATCCCCTCAAGAAGTGAAGTGTTGCCCTAGCTGGTTTGGCTTAGTGCAGTGGTTCTCAACCTTCCTAATGCCGCGACCCTTTAATACAGTTCCTCATGTTGTGGTGACCCCCAATTTAATTGTTACAAATTGAACATAATTAAAGCATAGTGATTAATCACAAAAACAATATGTAATTATATATGTGTTTTCCGATGATCTTAGGCAACCCCTGTGAAAGGGTTGTTCGACTCCCAAAGGGGTCGTGACCCACAGGTTGAGAACCACTGGTAGTGGATAGGGTCTCTGCCTATGGACTGAAGGATCCCGGGTTCGATTCTAGTCAAGGGCACATGCCCGGATTGCTGGCTGAAGCCCCAGTAAGGGGCATGCATGAAGCAGCCAATCAATGATTCTCTCTCATCATTGATGTTTCTCTCTCTCTCTCTTCCTCTTCCTTCCTCTCTGAAATCAATTAAAAAAATATATATTTTTTTTTAAAAAGAGGGATCCTTTTAAAAAAAGAAAAAAAAAAGTGAAGTGTCTTGGTAGAAAAAAAAACAAACACTTGGAAAGGGTACCAAACAGTAAGGCATAGGAGTAGAAGGAGGGACTAAAGATAGAGGATTTTGAGAGGAAATGTTAATGAATCCTAGAGGGTTTAATGAGCACGTTTTGTTATAGGATGAATGTACACAAATTTTAATGAGCAGCCTTGTTACAGGAGCAACCAAGATATAAGCACTTGAAAGCATTTTGTAGCAAATATAGTAAATAATAGATAAAAATAGGTAATGAGATATTGTTTACGGAAATTTAGAGGTGGGAGCTATTGTGAGGATAACAGCTGTATAAAGCAGGAATAGTTATGAAATTCAGAAATTGAGAATATGGGAGGCTGGCAATAATATTTTTCCGCTCAAATTCTTCTAAAACCAACTAACGCCTCGAGAATTCTTGAGTCCTAAGAAGACTGGACCGCTGCAAAGCAACCGCTCCCGGAACTCGTGTGGCCAGCTTCGCGTTGCGGTACGGAAACTGTTTGCGTGACACCCCCTCCGCCTCTTTCCTCTTCTCCGGCTGCGTAGGTGCCACGGCAACGGAGAGTGCTGGTGACCTGGCTTCCGGAAGCCGGAGAGCTACAGCTTGGAAGCTCTCCTTGTGCAATGATGCTGAGTCCGGAGCGCCTAGCCCTACCGGACTACGAGTATCTGGGTAGGAGCCTTGGGGAAGGAAAGACTTACAGACAAATTAGGCGGGGGCGGGGGCGGGGTCTGTGTGGGACCCGGTCGAGCTGGGATGGGGAGGAGCGGGGAAGGGGGCGCGTCCGGGTCCTAAGCCCGTTAGGCCCAGCGAAGCGGAAAACAGCACCTGGGGAGTAAAGAATGTCAGAAGTGGACGGGCTGCAGCTGAGGCTGTGAGGGTTGTGTTCAAAGTGGGATAGGTTGGAGTTGAGAATTTGGGGTCCTGGGGGTGGGGGTGGGGGTATTGATATGCTGGTAGTGGAATAACCATGAACCTTGAAGTGCCAAATCAGGCATTCTGTGAACAATAATTTTACCATTACATAGCGGCAACTCCCAATTGTGAGCGTTTCTTTTACATTATGCACTCTACTAAACATCTTACATGCATTCTTTTTTGAATCGTCACAACAGCCCTGGAGGAAATACTGCATTTTTCTTCCATTTTGCAGCTGGAGAAACTGAGGCTGAAGAGGCAACTCACACAAATGAGGCCGCACAGCTAGGCAATCGTAGAGCTCTTGACCACTAAGGCTGTAGCTAGTACTTTATTGAGCACCATCAGCGTGTAAGGCATTTACTGGATGAAAAAGGGATGTATGCACACAAATTTTAAAAAATAGATAGACCTTATTTTTTAGAGCGGGTTCAAGTTTACAGAAAATTGAGCAGATATTATACAGAGTTCCCATAATATTCCCTCTCTCCCCTACTCAGAGTTTTTCTTACTATTAATACCTGGCATTAGTATAGTACCTTTGTTATAACTGATGAACCAGTGTTGAGACATTATTATTAACTAAAGTGCAAAGCTTACATTAGGGTTCAGTCTTTGTGTTGTCAGTTCTATGGATTTTAATAAATATGTAATGTCATGTAACTGTCATTATAGTATCATGCAGAATAGTTTCACTGCTCTAAAAATTCTCTGTGTTCTACCTCTTCATCCTTAGACCTGCACCTCAACCCTTGGCAATCACTAATCTTTTTACCGTCTTTAAAGTTTTACTTCTCCAGAATGTCATAGAGTTGGAGTCAGCCAATAAATTGGCTTTTTTCACTTAAGCATTTAAGGTCCCTGAATGTCTTTTCCTGGCTGATAGCTCATTTCTTTTTATCATTGAATAATATTCAATTGTTTAGATGTACTATACACATTTTTAATGAAAAACAATTCTAGTTTAAAATTTTCAATTGATAATACAGAAACTGATTTAAAATATAAAGAAGTTTTTTAAAAAATTAAAATATAGCCCTGACCGGTTTGGCTCAGTGGATAGAGCGTCGGCCTGCGGACTGAAGGGTCCCAGGTTCGATTCTGGTCAAGGGCATGTACCTTGGTTGCGGGCACATCCCCAGTAAGGGGTGTGCAGGAGGCAGCTGATCGATGTTTCTCATTGATGTTTCTAACTCTCAATCCCTCTCACTTCCTCTCTGTAAAAAAATCAATAAAATATATTTTAAAAAATAATACAACATAAAGAAGATTATAGTAAGTCTCCTGCCACCCTTCCCCCGCCCCCTCCTGCCAGTTCTCATCCATAGCCAGTCGCTCACCAGTAACCACTATTACTGTTTTCCTGAGTATCCTTCCAGAGTTTATTTTATTAGGTACATAAAGGAGAATACAGTGCATACTTTTTTCATTTAATATATCTCAGAGTAATTTATCAGAAGAGAGCCTCCTCATTCTTTTTTTAGCTGTATAGTATATAAATAATTTATTTAACCAATTCTCTGTTGGTAGACAGTAAGTTGTTTTTAGCCTTTTGCTACTACTAAAAATACTGCACTGAATAACCAATTTTGTTCCCTTATTAGTATATCTGCAAGGATCAATTCCACAAAGTAGAATCAGCAGGTCAGGAGTATATGCATTTTAAATATTTTTTAAAATATATTTTATTGATATTTTACAGAGAGGAAGGGAGAGGGAGAGGGATAGAAAGTTAGAAACATCTATGAGAGAGAAACATCGATTCAGCTGCCTCTTGCACGCCCCCTACTGGGGATGTGCCCCCACCCAAGGTACATGCCCTTGACCGGAATCGAACCTGAGACCTTTCGGTCCGCAGGCTGATGCTCTATCCACTGAGCCAAACCGGTTACGGCTATGTTTTTTTTCATTAGCCAGAAAATGGAGATTTAGAAAGCTTGGAAACAACTTGACCCTGAAAAGAAGTAAGAAATGGTGGACCTTGAAAATGACTTCAGGTTTTCTCACTGCACAGAATATAGTCAAACACTGCTGCTGCTAAATATTTTACCCTTTGTTCTCCCTTCGAGATCTATAATAATAATCTGCTTTGTGTTGATGTTTACTGTTGTGTTGCTGACAATTACCTGAAAGAGAAGTTGGGGTGCTTCACCGGGCTGGAAAAAGTTTAGCTAAATCAGAAAGCAGGTCTAATTAAGCAAGTTTATTCTATATATATAAAAGGCTAAGTTGACCTGAGCATGCACAATACATATAAAGCTCTCGCTGGCGCCAATTGCACGCAGCAGGGCACATGCCTGAGTTGTCATTGTTGATTGTGAATTTGGTTGACACTTCTATTATAGAAAAAGGACGAATAGTGATATTAAAATATTTCTTCTAATTAATTTCCTTTCAATGTGCACAAATCCATGCACTGGGCCACTAGTAATAATAAAAGAAGGATCTCTTACCCTTTGAGACAGCCTGGAAGGGCCTGGAGGGTATTATGCTAAGTGAAATAAGCCAGTCAGAGAAAGACAAGCATCACATAATCCCACTTACCTAGTATATGTGGAATCTAATGAACAAAATAAACTAATGAACAAAAAAGATCCAGAGACATTGAAGCATGCAACAGATTGACTTATTTCAGAGGGAAGGGGTTGGGGGGTGGGGTGGGGAGAGACTAACCAATGAACTTATATGTATATATGCATAGCTCATGGACAGACAATAGTGTGAGGAAGGCCTAGGGAGGGGGTGGAAGCAGGGTGGAGGGGATCAATGGGGGAAAATGGGGGGATATCTGTAATACTTTCAATAATAAAGATAACTTTTTAAAAAAGGCATGGAGAGAGAGAGAAATTGTAGTCAGCCAAAAGGGCATAGTTATATCACAGATAAATTTGCATCCAATAAATGTCTAGTAATACCTAGACTTTTGCTCAGGATTTTACATATTTTATTTATCCAGCACTCAATTAATCTATGAAGTATTTGAAAAGCCTAGCCCATTATTTATTTTCTTGGGTGTTTATTGTTTAAATTATATGTCTCAAAGGCTTGGCATATTTAATATACAATCTAAGTGAAAAGAGGTCAGTGCCCCTGACTGAATAATCAGGTGTTGCGTGTTTTAAAAATTCTGTGGCACACCAGTTGAAAATCTCTGGCCTAAACCATTCCAGGCCATGATTACAGGTTCCTAATCCACAAAGTCAGTGGGGAATAGATCAGTTTATACAACGTGATGAGAGATTGTTTTCTTCACTAATAGTTGAAAAGGCAAATATAAACCCTAGTTAGCAGATAGAGAGGGAAACCTATAGATATTTGGTGGTCCCTCTATTAGTGGCTTTTTCAGAAAGACCAATTTGTGTCGATGCTGATAATCAATCTACAAACAAATCAAAGTCTCGGGTTGGTTGAAAAGCTTCAGTATCCGACCGTCTACCTATTCCTTGAACCCTGAACAAGTGCTCCTGAAGGCTCTGTGGCATTTAAGTATCTTAACTCCCTGTCTTAACCACCATCTGGACATTTATATTGCTCACTACTTACTGTTTTCCTTATGGTTCATCAAACCATACAACTCTGCTGAAATGCATCTATCTTTGGTTGAGAACAACCCCTGCTCATTTAAATTTGGTCTCTTTTAGAGGCATGCTGTTTTGAAGCATTCACCCTCAATTTAATGACCATTTAGTGACCACTCCTTATAGATTAATTTAATAAAATATTTCCTGGTTTAAATTTTTAAATACTCGTGGAGGGTTTTATTTTTGTTTTCATTCTTTTTTCTTTTTTAAAAATTATGAAGTCACTTACATGTATAGTCCTAGAGAAGAAAATATATATGGAGAAAAGAAAATTGTAGAGACTGGAAAGCTCTAACCATTGAGCAAACAAAAGCCAAAGCTGAGTACCCTTTGGTAAGTGTGTCAGGGACCTCTTTTTAGTATTCTGGTGTAAATTACAGAGATACCTGTGAATATCTATAGGTTTCCCTTTCTATCTGCTAGCCAGGGTTTATATTTGCCTTTTCAACTATTAGTGAAGAAAACAATCTCTCATCACGTTGTATAAACTGATCTATTCCCCACTGACTTTGTGGATTAGGAACCTGTAATCATGGCCTGGAATGTGTTAGGCCAGAGATTTTCAACTGGTGTGCCACAGAAATTTTAAAACATGCAATACCTGATTATTCAGTCAGGGGCACTGACCTCTTTTCACTTAGATTGTCAAATAAAAAAATGACAACAGCCAACACACCAACAGCTGTCAGGTGTGAATGCCCAGTCTTGAGTCATAAATGTATAGGTCATAGAATAGAGTTGCATCTTATTGGTCATGTCACATAATAAGGTTGCGTGTCATTGATTACCAAAAATTCTTATATACAAATATAGGCACCTGATTTTTTTAAAAGGCACTTTGACCCTAGCCGGTTACGCAGTGGTTAGAGCATTAGCCCATGTACTGAAGAGTCCCAGGTTTGATTCTGGTCGAGGGCAAATACCTTGATTGCAGTCTCCATCCCTGGCCCTGGTTGGGGCACATGAGGGAGGCAACCACATCGATGTTTCTCTCTCTGTCTCTCCCCCTCCCTTCCTCTAAAAATCAATGGAAAAATATCCTTGGGTGAGGATTAACAACAACAAAAAGTCACTTTGGAGCAAAAAGGGTAATTACTATTATTTTTAAAAAAATAAATCAATTATATCTATTTTTGTCAGATTGGCAAAAAAATAGAATATATTTTTTAGTGTGCTGCAGAATTTTAATAATTAGTTTATGTGTGCTGAGTATGAGAAAATTTGAAAATTGCTGGCTTAGGATCTTAAGATCATTATAGAATCAGCTCAGTGATGTTTATGCCTGCAACTGTCAGAATGTAGTGATAGAAATTATGTTAATGCTTAGGCCTAAATAGATGAGAGTCTGGAAAGGAGATGAAATAAGTATAGAACCCTTGAAAGAGTTCCAGCCTTATGCATACTTATCAGAAGCTTTTGCCAGAGGCTGAGGTGTGTCTGTGTATCTGATTGGGTGTGGGGAGCTCTCTAGAGCCCAAGGGCAGCCTGTTTTGGTCCCAGGTGTACAAAACACACCACCTACGTGCTGACCTGAGTATAAGCACGAGGGTGTGAGGTTTATTTTTTACCCCACCTACTTTGGTGAGGTGCATGCTTTCAGTCATGCTCAAAGTTGTCTCTTCTGTTTCCATGGAAACTGCTTATTCTCACTAAGGTTGATAGTGGGTTGGCATGATAGATAACTCTTGGAAATCAGAGATGGTCTTTCTCCTTTGTCGGCTATACTTTTAGAGGAATCACAATAAATTGAGCACTTCATATATGCTTAGCACTGTGCTTTATCTTATTTAATCTTCCCAACCACCCTTAGAAGGTTTTATTATTAATCCCATTTTGTAGTTATTAATATCTCCTCATTTTACAAAGAAGGAAACAGGCTTAGGAAGGCTAATTGATTTGTACAAAGTCACATAGGTGATAATGCATGGCAGAGCAGGTTTTCAAACTCAGGTTTATTGGATTCCATAGCCTGTTTTTTCCTCTCCACTATGAAGATAAAAACAAACAAACCAAAACATGTTTTGCTTGCAAAGGGCAATGATCCTTGCTTCCCTCTTAGGATGGAGCTCTTAAACAGTTTATTAGTTGCAAATAAGTTTCCTGAAAACAGGAATTGTATCTTACTCATCTTGTATACCTACCTGCCTTTCACAATGTAGACACTTAATACATACATATATGTTAAATTGATGCCCTAGCCGATTTGGCTTAGTGGATAGAGTGTCAGCCTGGGGATTGAAGGTCCCAGGTTTGATTCTGGTCAAAGGCACATGCCCGGGGTACACGCTCAATCCCCAGTAGGGGGCGTGGAGGAGGCAGCTGATCAATGATTCTCATCATTGGTGTTACTATCTCTTTCTCCCTCTCCCTTCCTCTCTGAAATCAATAAAAATATATTTCTTAAAATTTGAAGATAAATAATCTGACTTTAGGGTACCCCAGATGTGAGAAGCTAACAACTAAGGTTTATTAAACATGTAGCATGTACCAGGTAATATTTTAAGTGTTTTACTTATATTAATGCATATAAAGATAGTTTCTGCCCTAGCTGGTTCAGCTCAGTGGATAGAGCGTCAGCCTGCGGATTGAAGTCTCCCGGATTCAATTCCGGTCAGGGCACATGCCTAGATTTTGGGCTCAATCCGAAGTAGGAGGCGTGCAGGAGGCAGCCAGCCAGCCAGTCAATGATTCTCTCTCATCATTGATGTTTCTGTCTCTCTCCCTCTCCCTTCCTCTCTGAAATCAATAAAAATATATTTTTAAAAAATGATAGTTTCTATTGTTATCTTCATTTCACAGATGAGGAAACTGCCCCACAAAGATACTAAATAACTGGTTAAGAAATCATAAAGGAATAATTCTAATCCAGCAGTCTGACTCCAGAGTTCACATTGTTAAACTCCACATTATAAATACCTGAGCAACTCCAAAAATGAGGCTCCAACTATTGAGTAGACTTATGCATGGATCCTGGAGTAAGTTCAGTGGCTTAAAGGGCTTAATTTAACATTTCTGCCAGGAGGGGGCATCCTAGGAATCGGGATGGATCAGGGAACAGTAAAATTCCAGTTTCTTGCTACTGGATTTATGTCCTTGAGGCAGACAATGAGGAAGATAACTTCTAGAAAGAAACCATTTGATAGAGTTTTATTGACAGTAATCTATGTACTTTCAGCTGTGTGACCTTTAAGAAGTTACTCAGCCTCTCTGTGCCTTAGTTTTCTTATTTGCAAAATGTAGCTAATAATAGTACTTAGCTCCTACCTCATACATGTAAACTTTTAAAGCAATGCCTGGCTGCTGTATTGGATCTACATTGTGAAAAGAAGATGTACAAAATGAGTAAGATATATTTCTTTTTAGAGTACCTGTGTAGGTGTTCAATAAATATTAGCTACTATTATTATTACTATTATAAAAATATGTAATTGGCAGCCATGAAAATGTGCCTCTATGATCTCTTACTTTGGGGAGGGTAATTGACTCCCAACCCCAGCTCTGAATCCAACACCTTGTTCACACTGAAGTCACATTTCCCATGGGCTACTCCCAGCCAATGAGTGGTTCGGAGAGAGACATTTCTAGGAGATGGGTGACTCTTCCAATGGTGACTTTGGCTTGAAGACTCGCACTGCACTGCAGTTCATTTCTTTCTCTATCTTCATGCTCCTCTACCGGCCCCCCCACCTCCCCCATCCTGGGGTCAAACCTGCATTGTGTTCTGTCAGCTCTCCCAGCTTCCTCCGGCTTTCTCCACAGTTTCCCCATGGACATTTCTCCTAGTTTACCTCTTGCTAGTCTGATCCTGTCTTGGTGTCTGCTTCTCAGAATACCTGGACTAAGACAACATCCAACAGTCACTGATATAGTCCCTTCCAGCCATGAGGTCAATACAGTTTCTTCAAGTCTTGGCAGAAGTTCTGATATGTGATTCTTTCCATGTGGAAGACTTAAGTGTTACCAATCTTATTTTTTTTTTGTATTTGCTGATATGCATGCATATGATATTTACTTGTGTTACTGCCAGACACCTTTTTTTTTTTTTTTGCTTTTGGATGAATCCTGATAAGCACATTTATTTTGTTTGAGTATAATTAGGGGACTTTCCAAATCCAACCTTATGCTAGGAAACAGTGCTGTTTATAATAAGTTAGCAGAAATACTCTTAGGGCTTTAAAGTGCTTGGGTTATTGCAAAAAGGAAATGAAATAAGATATTATTATAGCTATTACACTGACTTCCTAAATATTTGGAAATTAGGGCACTTTAAAAAGTAATGAACATATTCACAAAATCATCTGTCCCTCTTCTTCCTTTCCTTTCTTCCCCTCCCTCCCTCTCTCCCTCCCCCCCCCCCCCCTTCCTCCCTCCCTTCTTTCCTCCCTCCCTTCATTTCTCCCTCCCTTCCTTCTTCATGCTCTTTCTATATAATGCAAGGAATGAATGTAAATGTCCCTCCCCCACCAGGCAACTTATACCATAGATGGGAGATGGAACATATTCAGAAACTAACACACAGTGACAGTGTAGTAAGTGCTGTTGTAGAGTGGGTGAGCTGTCTGCATGCAGCTGTGTTGGTGCTTTCCCAGTTTGGTCAGCAGCTTTTTCAGTCATGGCAGGGACAGCAGTTCCCTGGTGGCCTACTTCTGGGATGTGCCTTTGGGAGTTGTTCCTGGAAGTTCAACCCAGACTGTTTCTTCTGCCTTTTCAAGGAGTCTGTAAGCTATTTAATAAATGTAATATCCTTTTGTTTGGGGGAAAAAGAGCAAGTGAGTTCTAAGGCATGTTGTTCCTGATCCTCACCTATCCCCATTTCTCCAAGGTAACTAAATTGCAGGCTACTTCGAGGTTATTCTAGTGTTTTAAAATAGTTATGTAAAGTTTAGACCTTGCTTATCATTTATACATACAAGTAAATTAGAATCTTTCCTCCAAATGCTATCCAAAAGTTGGGGATCACAAATACCATGTTTGCGGATTGAGTAATCTTAGGAGGCTGAGTAGGTAATTAAAGTTTTAAAAAGTAATAATAGTAGATCAGAAGAGACAGATGATCCATTAGCTTATTTCTAGTTCATCATCCTGTTTCTGTCCTTTTTAGCAGTTATCACAGTACGTTATCTATTTATATACTTGGTTATTGTTGGTTTCTAATAGAACAGGAAGCCATAAGGGCAGCTTATCTCCAAAATCTAGTACAATGCTCTGCCCAAGTTAAATGAATGGTCTGCTTTAAGTAGAATAAAAAACATTTTTTTTTAAACTGGGAGAATGGAATTTGGTTCTATCATGTGAGAGACACTAGGATTTTTTTCCTTTTCCATGGATGAAAAAAAGGGATGACTGATGAAAATTTTCCCTGGATCCTTCTGGTTTTAAACTCTGATTATATCTAATGTTAGTTTCTTGATTGATACCATAGTTTCTGTATTTTGTTACACAACAGTGAGATTTAATCCATTTTTTTAAAATGTCATTTTAAGAAGGAGGGAAATTTTATACAATTTCAGGGCATCTCCATGAGATCCTGTCCTTTAGTTGTGCAGAGTCATATGCTTTAAGACAGGAATTACCCTGATAAACTAATCCCCGGGTCCTCTGTGTTGGGGTCACCCTTGCACTACTTCCCTAGGGACCATAGGAAATAGCTCATTCTATGATTGGAATTTCAAGTCAAAACACATTTATCTGAGCAGAATTTTAATGATTTTTCAAAGAGAAGAGGGATTTTCCCAAACACATCTGAATTTACCAAATTACTGATCCCATTAGCTATGTTTTCTTTTAAGCACCTTTCTTTAAACAAAGCAATTATTGCTGAAATCATCAAGTGTATTTTTCACAAAAGCTTTTGACTAAGTTTTGTTTGATTAGCAGGAACCCACTAAAAGTAAATATTGTTTGAGAGGGCACTTTCAGGGCCCTTTCTTTTTCTTCATTGAATTAGCTTTTTAAAGCACTATTCTTTGGAGAGAGTAAGAGCTTTTTCCCAGCTGTCCTATTATTGTGTAGCTCAAGGTCTTGCTCTGAGATTACAAGTAATTGTGATAAAACACAAGCTTCAGTTTCTGTAATCTCAGGCAGAAATCTGTTTGTACCCCAGGCCTTCATATCAGGTGTTTGTTAAATTCAGACTTCTCTCACCTGGGGTAGCCCCACTGGTCCCCAGTACCGGTAAACAGAGGTGTGTGGCAGGGATAGGGCTGCATTCGGGCCATTGCCCTCTCTCTCTCTCTCTTTCAAAATCATGTGGCAGAACTCCTGTGGCCAACTTACGTACAGCATGCACAAAATGGGAAAATTATGTATTTTAAAATAGGCATGTTTGAAACAATAACACTTTGAATATGACTAAAGGCCACATGTCTTTGGCTTTGCTTCTCGGACAGGCTGCCAGAACCACTCTGCTCCATGGTTCTCATGCCCCAAAGTCCTGCAAATTGACACGTAAGTAGGCAACACACAAAGAAGCTCAGCCCATTGAGAAAGTGAGTTTGGGCACTTGGGCTGGCCTCCTTTTCTCTCTATGTGCAGTTCTTTACAGCTTCAATTCTTCTGTCCCATCTTAGTTTTTTGTGTTTTTTTTTTTTGAGAAAGGAGAGATTAAATGTGTCTGGTATTTCAGCATGTTAACTGCACAGGCAACATGAGGCTAGCACTCAGGCTAGTGCTCAGCCTGTCATATGGAAGGAATTGCCTTTCAGGAGAGATTATAATTGTGTATGTAGCCACACAAATGCACATTCTGCCTGGAGGAAAATGCATAGAAGCGAAGGCCTCATGCTGCCACTCAGGCCTCTTTGTGGAAGGCTGCATAAGAAGCCCTTATTGGCATAGTCAACTCTTTTGGGTTTAATGAGTCACGTTTTTGTGTGATGCCTATTTCAAAAAAAAAAAAAAAAGAAGAAGAAGAAGAAGAAGCAGAAGGAGAAGGAGAAGAAGAAGAAGAAGAAGAAGAAGAAGAAGAAATGCACTCTTCCTCAAGTGATTTGCTTTGCTTTTATTGGCTCTACAGCGTTGTCTAAGAGTTTTGTACGTTCCTGATGACATCACTTACAATGCTAGTGCACAGACAGTAAACAAAAAATAATTTAGCTTTCAGGCATCTAGACAAAACTTAAATAGTCCAATTTAGAAAAACGATAAAAACTTGATAAACAGTGAGCACATGAGCTTAAAAAACAAGCATGATCTCAATCCTTTTCGGAATGTGATGCTTTGAAATATGGCTGTAGAGAAAAGTAGAAGCTTAGACACTCTAGAAGTGTGTGAGTTGAGACTTGAGTCCATGGTGCAGTGTTAATGCCAAGCAGTATGTTCTAGTTACTGGATAAAATACAAGTTACCATGTGAGTAAGTCATTAAGCTCCTTGTCCATAGCATTTCACCTTTAAGAAAGGACACGGTATTATTGCCACTTACCTCACAGGAATGTTAGAAGATTGAAAAGATAAACATGTAGCACTCTTTATAAGAAAGGTATTTTGTAAATAGATAAAACTGTTATTATTCTCCTTGATCAAATTTCCCAACAAATGGAGTTGATAAAAGCTACCTCACAGGCGGTTGAGAGGATGAATTAATTAATACATGTCAAGTATTTTAAAGTAAACTATTTAATGAGACCTAAAATTGATTATCTTTTTAGATAGTCTGTATACCTCCAAACCTGATATTTAGATGCATGATTAACTTATTGATGTGCAGTGCAGTCAATCTTTGGCCTTGTCTTCAAGGGTTGGCATGGTAGAAAATGGTGAATATATACTTAGAAGAAAATGGGTTAGTTCTTTGGGGGATATGGCCGAGCCTTTTTTCTCTTCAAGGTTGCCTACAAATAGCCACTGGAGTCTTGCTAATCTTTCTTGCCATGTCTAGACATAGGGACTGTTTTGACCTTTGCTCTTCCAGTAAATATTTATTTTTGATCTCATAGTTCTAAAGGAGAAACAAACTTTAAGGAAAAGAAGTGGTTGATTTGTCTTACATTATGAACGGTTTATTATCGTACTAGAGTCCCGGTGCATGGATTTGTGTACTGGTGATGGTGTCCCTCAGCCCTCAGCCTGGCCTGCAGGTATCAGGCCTAAATCAGCAGTCCAACATTCCCCGAGGGGTCCCGGATTTAGAGAGGGTGCAGGCCAGGCCAAGGGACCCCACCAGTGCATGAATCTGTGCACTGGGCCTCTAGTATGCATATAAGATCTTTGGTTAATCTCTTCCCGCCCTCTCCCCTCCCCCCTTCCCTCTAGATCAGTGGTTCTCAACCTTCTGGCCCTTTAAATACAGTTCCTCATGTTGTGATCCAACCATAAAATTATTTTCGTTGCTACTTCATAACTGTAATGTTGCTACTGTTATGAATCATAATGTAAATATTTGGTATGCAGGATGGTCTTAGGCAACCCCTGTGAAAGGGTCGTTTGACCGCCAAAGGGGTCGCGACCCACAGGTTGAGAACCACTGCTCTAGATTCATCAGTCTGTGCCATGTTTCCATGCCTGTGGTTTCCGATCCTGTGTGGAGCATCTGACCCCTGGTGGTCAGTGCATGTCATAGCTACCGGACTGTCAGCCTGTCGGACTATTAGCCATTTGGCCGGTTGGCCGGTCACTTAGGCTTTTATATATATAGATTTCCTAGTAGTTAGAGAAAATAACTGTTGTTGAAGTGATAGGGGCAGAAATAGAATATTGGGGACCAGCTATAATTGTAAGAAATATTAATCATGTTTTGTTAACTGTGATTGTTTTGTTCTGATTAAGAAGGCACATTCTAACCTGGCTGGGAGTTGCACGTGGGACCTGTGAGCTCATCTGGAAATGCAGCCCATCCTCCCCATCCTAGAGCTGCCTATTATCATGGAAAGCTTAACAACCTTGTTGCAGAAACCAGGGCTGCCAGCCCTTTGAAGACCCCCAGCCTTTGCATACCCATAGGCCTTTGCAAATCTTCAGCCTGCATTACCTGTTAACTGCCCATTTGGCATACCCTTTTGCCTCCTTCCCTATGTAATCTTTGTCCTTCTACCCAATATAAGCAGCTGGCTTATTGTTAGATGCAGAGCAGATTTTTGTGGATGACCTGCTGCTCTCCCATACTGTTAGCAGTATTGGAATAAATACTCATATATGATCCAACCCTATCTCTGCTTAATTGGCTCAAGTAGTGACAGACAGCACGGACCCATTGATTGTCCAGTTACAGAAGGATCTGACATTGGTTCCCCAGCTGAAAGATCTTAAACTCAGCCAAGTAATAAAAACAGCTTTGGTTATCTTTACAGAGGAAGGGACACCAGAAAATTATCTACATACTAGAGGCCCAGTGCACGAGATTCATACCATGGCGGGGGGGTGGGGGGGGTGGGTTTCCTCAGCCCAGTCTGCACCCTCTTGCAGTCTGGGACCCCTCGGGGTATGTCCACTTAGGCCCCTTAGGGATCAGGCCTAAGCCAGCAGTCAGACATCCCTCTCGCAGTCTGGGGCTCTCGCAGTCTGGGAACCCTTGCTCTTTACCACCCGCCTACAGGGGAGGCGGGAGAGGCTCCTGCCACCACTGCTGCACTCTCCAGCCGTGAGCCCAGCTTCTGGCTGAGCGGCGCTCCCGCTGTGGGAGCGCACTGACCACCAGGGGGTAGCTTCTGCATTGAGTGTCTGCCCCCTGGTTGTCAGTGCATGTCATAGCATCCAGTCGTTCTGCTGTTCAGTCTATTTGCATATTACACTTTTATTATTCTATCTAATAATAGACAAACATGGTAATTGACCGTACCTTCGCTACGCCTCCCATCGGCTAATCAGTGTGATATGCAAATTAACTGCCAACAAAGATGGCGGCTAATTTGCATACTGCAGGCAGGGCGGGACACCGGGAGCCGCAATCCAGGCCCCTGTGTGTGACCCCAGGAGCTGCCGGAAAGCCAGGCCGCAGGCAAGGCGACCCCCCGGGACCCAGGAGCCTCCTTGCCTGCGGCCCGTGATCGTGATTGTGATCGGAAAGCCGGGTCGCAGGCAAGGCGGCCCCCCGGGACCCAGGAGCTGCCTTGCCTACGGCCTGTGATTGTGATCGGAAAGCCAGGCCGCAGGCAAGGCGGCACCCCGGGACCCAGGAGCCGCCTTGCCTGTGGCCCATGTTTGTGGTCATGATCGGAAAGATGGGCCGCAGGCAAGGTGGCACCCAGGGACCCAGGAGCCCGTCAGCAAGGTCTGCAGGCGAAGCAGCGATCAAGCTATGAGGGCGAGGGTGGGGGGCGGAAGGAGCTACAGGAGCAGCTCTGGCCGGAGATGGAAGACTCCCGCTGGAGTGAGGAGCAAAGACTGAAGGCTCCAGCCGCAGCGAAGACTGTGTCCAGAGCGAAGATGGAAGGCAGTGGCCAGAGTAATGGTCTGGGTCCCGGGTGCCAGAGGAAAACTGGTACTGGCAGCCAGGGGAAAGAAGGCCTATTGCACAAATCTTCGTGCAAGGGGCCTCTAGTATAGGATATAAAAGCCTAAGTGACCATTATGACCGAACAACTGGAACGACTGGAACGACCGGTTGACCAGTTGCTATGATGTGCACTGACCACGAGGGGGCAGATGCTCAACGTAGGAGCTGCCTCCTAGTGGTCAGTGCACTCCCACAGCCAACCTCCCGTGGCCCCTCCCCCCTGCCAGCCAGCCCCCCTCACCCGATAGGCCCCGATCGGAGGGCTCATCGGCCAACCTCCCAGGGTACCTCCCCCTGGCCAGCCGGCCCTCTGATAGGCCTCAATCACCAGCAGGCCGAGGGACCCCACCGTGCATGAATTCGTGCACTGGGCCTCTAGTGTATGTGTGTATATATATATATATAGTTAAAATGGTATATATATAGTTAAAATGGTATTTTTTCCATTGATTTTTAGAGAGCATGGAAGGAATGGGGGGAGACAGAGAGAGAGAAACATTGATGTGAGAGAGAAACATGGATTGGTTGCCTCCCGTATGAGCCCTGACTGGGGTCAGGGATTGAGCCTGCAACTGAGGTATGTGCCCTTGATGGTAATCAGACCTGCAACCCTTCAGTCCTTGGGCCAATGCTCTATCCACTGAGCTAAACTGGCTAGGGCTAATTTATATTTTAAATATATTTTTATTGATATCAGAGAGAAAGTGAGAGGGAGAGAGAGAGAAACATCAGTGATCAGAGAGAATCATTGATCAACTGCCTCCTGCACACCCCCTACTGGGAATCAAGTGTGTGTTTTGGCCGTGTCCAGCGCAGCTAGAGAGTGCACAAGACCTGAGTAGGGGCGACTGGGGATTGAGAAAAAGAAAGAGACAGACACAGAAACAGTAAGTAAAGCTGGGATCAGGTGGGACACTGTTCTCAGATGGAGAGACAGTGACCCAGAGCTACTGTAGCGTGTTTATTATATACAGCATGATACCAGGAAGTTTTATTAGAGTTTAAGACAAAGGAAATTATGTTAAATAATGCTTAAAGATCAACCTGCATTCTTCATTTTTGTGGCTTCTCGTAATTGTCAGGCCTGGCTGAACCCGAATAATTGCATCTGCCCTGCGCCTGAGTGAACCTAGATAATGGCACCCACCCCCTGGTGCCTGAGCTAAAGGTCAGGACTGACAACATTCCTGCCTTTGGCGAGGTATGTTTCCAGGACATGGCTCTGCCGACGCCGCTGGATTCAGCTGACGACCTTTGCTCAGGTGCTTTCCCAGGCACTCTGTACAATCAAGCCCACAACCTGGGCATGTGCCCTTGACCGGAATCGAACTTGGAACCCTTCAGTTCACAGGCCAACGCTCTATCTACTGAGCCAAACCAGCTAGGGCCCAACCAATATTTATAGGAATAAAAGAAAGATAAAAGTTTGGTAGGAAGAAAAGAAGGCAAGAGAAAATTTGGGAAGACTTACTGCCATTTTTGCCCACAGTTCAGAAGCATCTCCAGAAGGCCCGTAGGAATGATGCCCTGTTGTGAGGGGTGGCTTGGGTGAAGCTGAATTCCCGACAGAGAATGTGATGGCTGAGCTGCCGTTATAAAAATACCTCCTCCCAACCCCCCAGAAATGGCTAATATAAGAAAGAAATTTGCTTCTCTCTAATTTAACCTAAGTCCAGGATATAGGAGGTAGGATCTGCTCTAGGAAGTATAGGATTTCAGCTAACTGGGCATGTTTTCTGGGGGTGCCTCAGTTGTAGCCATTTCCAGCCAGTAGAAAGGGAAAAGAGGAGTGAATCCAGGGCAAACACCTTTTAAGCAATTAGGCAAAATTTGTAAACATCACTTGTGCTCACATTTCATTAGTGAGAACTTAATATAAGGCCCCTGCTAATTGCAAAGGAGCCTGGGGATTGAATCCAATACCATCATGTGTGCAAGAAGAAAAGGAGCATAGATTTTGAGGGATGCAAACAATAATCTGCCACACTTAGAATGTACAGTGAAGATGTCTCTCCCACTCAAGGTGAGGTGTATTGTTGGTGGCTGCTTGTCTTTATTCATAGGCAAAGCATGAATATACCCGCACATACCCGTCCTGGGGATCAAGCCCGCAACCTGGGCATGTGCCCTGTCCAGGAATCAAACCTGTGACCTCTTGGTACCTGGGTTGATGCTCAACCACTGAGCCATACCGGTCATGCCAAAATTTTCTTTCTTTCTTCTTTTTTTTTAAAAAAATATATTTTATTGATTTTTTTTTACAGAGAGGAAGGGAGAGGGATAGAGAGTTAGAAACATCGATGAGAGAGAAACATCGATCAGCTGCCTCCTGCACACCCACTACTGGGGATATGCCCACAACCAAGGTACATGCCCTTGACCGGAATCGAACCTGGGACCCTTCAGTCTGCAGGCTGATGCTCTATCTACTGAGCCAAACCGGTGAGGGCCAAAATTTTCTTAAATCCCTCTGATATGCTGCCATCTTCAACTCTTTTTTTTATTAGTCTGTGTATTCTTTTATTGAGATATAATTTTATATAATACCATAAAATTCACCCTTTTAAATACACAATTCAGTGTTTTTTAGTCTATTCACAAGATTGTGCAACCACCAGCATAATCTAATTCCAGAACATTCTCATCACCTTAAAAAGAAAGTCCATCTCAATTAGCAGACACTCCCATTTCCCTCTATACCCAACTCCTGGCAAGTACTAATCAATATTCTGTCTCTATGGATTTGCCTATTCTGGACATTATGTATAAAACTTCTTGCTGTGCCCTAGCCAATTTGTCTTAGGCAGCCAGGCGAGCAGTTAGGGGCAATCAGACAGGCAGGCAGAGTGGTTAGGGGCGATTAGGAAGGCAGGCAGAGGCGGTTGGGGCGATCAGGCAGTTAGGTGAGCAGTTAGGGGCGATCAGGCAGGCAGGCGAGTGGTTAGGGGCGATCAGGCAGGCAGGCAGGTGAGAGGTTAGGAGCCAGCAGTCCCAGATTGCAAGGGGGATGTCCAGCTGCCACTTTAGGCCAGATCCCACAGGGATCCCTGCGGGATCGGGCCTAAACCGTCAGTTGAACATCTCCCGAGGGGTCCTGGAATGTGAGAGGGAGCAGGCCAGGCTGAGGGCGCCCCCCCACCACGCACGAATTTTGTGCACCGGGCCTCTGGTACATTATAAAAGCAAAGTGTTCACTTCAACTTAACCAGGCTTCCAAATAGTTTTGGAGAGTAAAGTATCCTTTTCTTCTATGATCTATTGAGGAACTTAAGTTGGGGGGATAAATAACTTGCATATGCCCCAAAGAGTCATCAAGAGGGCAAAGATTAGAAACTAGGTCTCATATGACAAGACCCTCTTGCTTAGGCTGTTGAGCCTGTGGGATGGCAATGCACAGGGATCAATTCACTGTTTAAGATCTGGACTGGAGGTCACTTCACCTTTCCTTGATGAGTCGGATTATTTGTGCTGTGTAAGTTTTTTGAAGAAAGATTTCTAGAATCAATTGTAGAAGTGTCTTGTACCACCAATAGGCAGTGGGTAGAATCTGATTGAGATTGTCCAAAGAGAAGTGGCTATTAGAGAGTTGGTACCTCTTTATGTGCTGCCCCTGACTTGTTCATTTTCCTGTCTAGTGCAACCTAGGATCTGAGAAGGAAATGGTGCTGTCATCAGTGCTAAAATTAATCAGAATGTTGCCTCAGTTAATAAATGGAAAAATTAATTTTCAAACATTTTTATGTAAGTCCTGTGAAATATGAAGACATTGATTTTGTGGTCTAGTTTGCAATTTTTTATATTAATAATGGTCATTTTAAACTTTTGAAATGTCTCTAAGAATTTCCCTAATTCTATGATTCAGTGGAAAATATTTATACTCATGAAATTAAAGTTCAAGTTTTTGCCCTACCACTTACAAGCTGTATGACCTTGAGCAGTTTCCTCATTTGTAAAATGGAGATATTAATCTCAACTTTATCTGACTCCTAGGTTGATTGCAAGGTTCAATGAGATAGTGTATGTGAAAGTATGTAGTAAGCTATTGTTCAAGTTATGAAAGTCATTAAGACCTTAACCCTGTTTACAACAATGGTAAGCATTGAAGATAGTAGTACATCTCTTTAGATGCTTGGATAATGTCTGGAAACACTCTATCCTACTCTAGGATCCTACGCAGATCCATGAATAGGCCCATGAGCATTCTGATTGGTACATTAGTTTGACTTCTTCATTTCTAATATTGGGAAAATATATAGATGTTTTATGTTAACGTTAGGTTTGTCTGCATATAACAGAAAAACCTAAAATAACTTGATTTTTAAAAGTTAGAAGATTATTTCACTTTTGTGGAAAAGAAGCCTGAAGATAGTCAGTCCATGGTTAGTACGGTATTTTCCAAGGTGTAATCAGGGACTCAAGTTTCTTTCTTTTTCCTCATGATCCGTGAGGACTGAAGGAGTTCTCCGATATCCTCTGGGGTAAGTAAAACACAGCTTTCAGTAGAATCAGTTCCATTTAAATACTTACTACAAGACCACACAATATCGTGCTTAGATTTTATAGCTTAATCACATGACTAATACTTAGCTGCAAGAGAAGCTGAGTAATATGGTCTTTATGCCAATAGCCATGAATCTAGGAAAAACTGAAGTATGTTTCTAAGGAGGAAGAGGCTGCTGGAGCTGGCAACTAGTGGTCTTTGCCACAGCATTATATAAATATGAATGTTGTTATAAACTTCTCTCTCCTGCCCTTCCTAATACATGTGCATGCTCACACACATGCACACACACATGCTTTGACTAGATAGCACATTCACAGGTTCAAAAATATATAAGACATACATCAAGAGGAATTGTTCCCACCCTGTCTCAATTCACCCCTCTCCTATGCTCTATTTGCTTATATTTTATTCAACCAGCTCTGTGAAATCCTTATGATAGAATTATGTTTTGATTATCCAAATTTCCAATACTGTTGAGCTTTGCCATTTCCCCCCCTGAAATAACCTCATTCTTTACTTTTTCTAGAATACTCTCTTTTTCTGCCTTTTGTCATAAAGTCATGTAATAATTTGCTTCTCTGGTTGTCTCCAAATTAAGGGCTCAGTATAATTCAGTAATCTGATTATCAGTACTTAGATTATCTTCCAACCAACCATTATATTAAAGAAAATTAACTATCACAGTTATTTTCACTTATTATCTCACTTATTATTATTACTTATCATGTCATATCACGTATCACTTTTAACCTAGGACAAAAATTATTTATAATTGTTCCTGGATTTTGATTGGCACTAGAGACCTGAATGGACTCTCAGTAGGATAAAGGAAGCCTGGATAATATTATTTGACTATTTCATTTTAAAAGTTATGTGCATTCAGGGAGTATGAAAAAATATTTGAAAATAATTCAGTTGTTGCCGTGGTTTATTTTGCTTGCTTTGTTTATTTATTTATATTTTTAATATGTTTGTATTGATTTTACAGAGAGAGAGAAAAAGGGAGAGGGATAAAGAGATAGCAACATCAACAAAAGATCATGGATTGGCTGCTTCCTGCACGCTGCCTACTGGGGATCCCATAACTCAGGCATGTGCTCTGACTAGGAATTGAACTGTGACCTCTTGGTCGACGCTCAGCCTCTGAACCACACTGGCCAGGCTGTTTAAAGAAGAAGTTTGGCAATATGGTTATAGAGAGAAATGTGGAGAATTTTAGGGCTCCATTTGAGCAAGCTCAAGGATTTCCCCTCACTGGATCAAGAGGGAAACTGATGAGGAACGTCTTCAGTTTCTTAATCTGTAAAATGATGAGAGTTGAATGATATGATCTTAAAGTCCTACTCCTTAAGCTTTTGTAATTCAGGAGCAGAGGTAAGAATAGTAATGAAGTGACTGGCTTACTGGTTTCAAGTTAAGTACAACCAAGAAAGGCCAATGGGACAGTCTGTAGGAAACAGTGATTTCAAGTCCTGGTGAAGAGGAATAGTGTGTTCAGTGGAAATTGAGAAGGACAAGGAATTTTCAGATCAGGGATTTGATGGGTCATTATTGTAAAAGGACACTGATCAGTTGCTCCTAGGAAGAAAGATGTGAGTTCTGGGTTTGGGGCTTTTTAAAAAACATGTAGGCCAGAAACTCTCAGGGAAATTATAGATAAACTTAGGAGGTTCCTGAATGCTCTAAAATTATACACAACCTATTCAGTTATATCTGTTTTTCTGTTTCATGATCTAACAAAAAACCACTCAAAAATGAATGATGCCCTGGCCGATGTTGCTCAGTGGTTAGGGCATTGCCCTGTGCACCAAAGGTTTGAGGGTTCGATTCCTAGTAAAGGGCATGTACCTGGGTTGCGGGGTTCCTCCTTGCCCCAGGTGGGGGCACATTTGGGAGACAACCAGTCGATGTTTCTCTCTCACATCGATGTTTCTCTCTCTCTCTCCACCCCTCTGTGCCTCCTTTGCACTCTCTTTGAAAAAGCAATAGAAAAGATATTCTCAGGTGACTGAGGATTAACAACAACTACAAAGAATGATAAAGACTCCAAATTATTAAAATGAAGAAAGAGTCCTTCAGTTGGTGAATATGGTCATTGTGATATTTTCAGAGTAAGCTAGGTTTCAATCACAAATGACACAGAAATAAGGAGTGAGAAAAATGTATAGAATGGAGAGGAATTTGCCACCAGATAGTTTTGAGTCTTGGCTTGCCATTATTAGCTGTGTGACCTTGGCAAGTTAATAAGCTCACTAGGCCTCAATTTAGTCAGCTGTGAAATGGGAATAATAAGTATCTACCTTAATGGTGGTTGTGAAGATTAAGTGAGATAATGCAGGTTGAGCACTTAGTACAGTGCTTGGCACATAGTAAGTGTTAGGTAAATCTCTCCCCTCACAAACTTTTAAATTTTCTATATTTTAAGGCCTTTTTTGTATATTTCACTTTGAAAGACTGGTCCTCAGTCAGTCCATCTTCAGAGAATTATTCAGTGATGCTCACACTCAAGGTGATATATCTTATTAAGCGGTTAGTTTAGAGGTTCTTTCCTATACAGATTTGTAAGCTGGTGTGTAATAATCACACAGGGGACTTGTTGCCTGGCAGCACGTGTCCCTGAGTGGTAGTACATGGCTTGCATTGTAATGCCGTCAGTGGAAGGGCCAGCTGGCTGGACATGTACTGCCACATGGGCCAGGGACTCCATTCCTCAACAAAACAGCAGCCAGCACTAGGGTTAACAGAAAATGACAAACCAGGCGTGGATGAGGGAGGCGCCAGCAGAGCAGCGGGATGTCCTTTGATTTGCTTCTATTATTTGCATGTCTTTCTTGTGATGTCTGTGAAATGTTCAGAATGACAAAGTTTTTAAAAGACCTGCTGACTCCGCCTGAAAAATGTGAAAAACCTCCCGTTTAGAGCCTATTATGTCCAGCTAGCCTGCATTTTCTATATCTTTCTCTTCATTTTTTATTAATGCAAACATTTGCATGAAGACAGAACCTTTGTTTCTTAAAGAGTTCATCTGCTCCTGCTGCTTACTGGCCCTGCCATGCAAGAGCACAACAGAACCTTTGTTACGCTTAGAGCAAAGCTGTTTATGAACGGTGGCTTACTGAGGACTGCTTCCTGTGCTGTGTCCTTCCATTTTGTCTCAAAAGGAAAAAAGAAAATAGTTCTTAGGAGTGAAAAGGATTTGGACTTTCTTTTATTTAAGTCCTGGATGTTGAAATGACAAAAAGCCCCCAAATTTGTGAGGAACTGGTAATTGCATCGAATGCATTTTTTCACTTTACCTTGAAGATAATGAGGCTCTTAGTAACAATGGAAGGAACAAGTGCTTTCTCATTGGAATAGAGAGAAGGAACAGTAAAAAGGCAACAGAAAGAGGAGTTGAGAACAGGACAAAAGTGGCTTCCTGTAAGAACCCTAATATTGTAACAGAATGTGTTTTGGTACTTAGTGTTTCCCACCTGGGAGGCACAGTGCTAAAATGGTTGAGTTGAATAAAGAATAGTATCAGAGTGTATAAATAGGGATACAGTTTATGTATTCATTTAGTAAGTATTTGAATGACTGCAATGTGGAAGACACTGAGTCGTCCTGAGTGTTAAAGGGTATAAAAGATAAATGAGTCATGGTTCCTATCTGTATTTAAGGAGTAGGATGATATTGGAAAAATTAAAATAGGCGTTTAGGGAGTTCAGGAAAAGGAAGATTGCTTCTGGCTGGGAGAGAATCAGGGAACGCTTCATGAAGAAGGTGGCATTCCAATTGAGCCTGGCAGGAAAGGTAGGCTTGGACAGTGCACCATTCCTAAGAATGATGAATCAAAAATTATGTCAGCCTGTAAAACTAAAGTCCAAAGTACATTTTTATAGGATACTTAGATGTTTTTCACCATTAATTTAGATATGTTCAGCTAAATTAATATGTTGGTATGCGTTTTCTATGTAAACTAAACTAGGGACTCTCTGTCTAGCCCAGGGGTCCTCAAACTATGGCCCGCGGGCCACATGCAAATACAAATATTGTATTTGTTCCCGTTTTGTTTTTTTACTTCAAAATAAGATATGTGCAGTGTGCATAGGAATTTGTTCATAGTTTTTTTTTAAACTATAGTCCGGCCCTCCAACGGTCTGAGGGACAGTGAACTGGCCCCCTGTTTAAAAAGTTTGAGGACCCCTGGTCTAGCCTGTGCTCTTCACCCTATATGACGTCTCTGCACTTTGGCCTAGGCTTCTGGGGCATCTATAAATGTCTACTCTAGAAATACTTTACTTTCGTAACAAATATAGAAACTCAAAGGGATTATTGATCATTATTATGAGCCACATTTCATAAGTAGAGTGTAGACGCAGTTCTGAGTGGGGACTAACGTATGAGACTGTCATTTGAAAAAGAATCCCCACCTTCATACAGAGGCAGTATCAACCAGAAGAGAGAGGAATTCTAAGCCCATGAATTTTCAGCAGCCTTAAGTTAGAACTCTTCTGTATCTTTCTGCCACTAGATAAAATGAGATCCTGTTGCTGTTTTGTGAATTGTGAGTGCCAACTAATTTTTATGGAAAAGTTTGAATGCAAAATGCCAAGTAATGATGTTATTGCAATAGTACCTAATGTAGGTGCAGTAATATCACTAATCCATAAAGTCATAGTTAAATTTCATATTACCCAATTTAATCACTAATAATCTATAAACGCATGGTTTGCCTCAAAGGCTAACCATGACTATATAGCACAATTAATTTTCACCCTGTAACTTTAATATTTTTTGGCCTGACATGACATAAGTGGTACATGATTTACTCCATGTTTGTCAATGTATAGGTGGTAGTGTTGTTTTTTAAAACCTGGTTCTGGAAAATCGTTTTGTGAATGTTTATGGAGTTGATTTGGTAACTATACTACTCTTTGAGTAACTATTTTGCAAAGCTATTGTGATGACAATTTTACTTGGGTTCTTCATGTGTCCCATAGAAGTGCCACTTTAAATTTCTCTGACATTCAGGCAGTACATTTTGTTATGGAGAGCTAGCTAAATGCTTTAAGTTTGGACCTCTGCAAAAGCCTCCTTAAAAAATGCAAAACTCCAACTTACTAATTCTGCATTATGAGATTTAGTCTGGAAATATGGAAGCAATATGATTTAAGCACTTAGCCTTAATTGACGTTCCCAAAATATTAACAATTACCAGTGTTAGGAAGGAGGAGGGAGGAGGGAAGGATTAATGGTTGACTAGGGACTGTTTGAATGTCAAAGCACTCAGCTTTGCACAGCTGTTAACTTGTCTATTGGTTGAGGTAAGTAAACTTTAGCTTTCCACCCCCTACTTTACATAAAGATCTTTAGTCACCTCTAGTTTCTGGTTGTCACAGGTGATGTTAACACATGTGTAATGCTTTGCTTGTCCCTGGCTTGTCTTTTAGTATGAGGTTGACTAGCTGTACCACAGTGGTTTGAATTCCCAAAAGTGATGTATTAGTTTTGTCTGTTTTATAATTAACTAATAATGTAAAAGGTCTTTCCTTCATTTTTAAATTTGTTCTTAGAAAAGTCCATTTGATATAAGTCATGCTGCATAACTCTTTAAAAGCTGCAATAGCTCTGGCTGGTTTGGCTCAGTGGATAGAGCGTCGGTCTGCAGACTGAGGGGTCCCAGGTTCGATTCTGGTCAAGGGTTGCGGGCTCGATCTCCAGTAGGGAGTGTGAAGGAGGCAGCCAATTGATGATTCTCTCTTATTGATGTTTCTCTCTCTCTCATTCTGTTTAAAGGCTAGAACTGAAATGGGTATATGATTATGTGTATTATTATACAGGGGTGGGCAAAGGAGGTTTACAGTTGCACTGTGACATTCTTTTGAGTTAATAAAGCTGTTGTAATCATCATAACCTACATGTCTTTTTCCATACAAACAACTGTAAACCTACTTTTGTCCACCCTGTGTGTGTAGGGTTTTATCTAAATTTGAATCCTAGCTCAGCCATTTATTAAGACTTTGAGCAGGTTACTTAACCTTTCTGAGCTTCAAAAACAGTTTACCACCTACCTCATTGGGTTGTATAAGGTTTGCATGTGCTAGTTTTCCTCCTTTCCCCATCTCCTTTGGTTAAAGGAAATTGGTTGAGGGTGGTCTAAGATCAAAGATGGTCATGTATGAGTGATAAAATATTTCCCTAGAACATTCTATATCCCTAGATCAGGACATACCAGTAAAGACAGAGGATGTAAGTAATTAATTTTAAAGGTCTATTAATTTTTAAACCATTAAGCTAAGTCTTTGTATTTAACAAGATCAGTACGGTATCATATTAGTGATTTATAAATGATATTGAACTTGAATTTTTTAAGTTTACATGACAGGTTGTTGGTTAACAGCAATAATTTTTTTTAATGTCAGAGGACTGCCTTAATTTAATTCTACATTTATTTGTGCCAACCAGCATCTGAAGCTCAGAGGCTTCAAAAACCAAAATGTTTCTCAAAAGCACTCTGGCAAGGGAGGAAAAAGTCATATTTAAATTGAATATATATATTCTGCTTTTCTCTTACACTGCTATTGCTGTTGTGTATATTTATTAATATTACATATAATAATTCATGTGAGTATTTTTCCAGTGAGACTTGTTTATTCTAGTATAGGAGCTCTGTATTAAATAGTAAGAGTGGTCTAACTAATGTTGTAGGTGGAAATTCTAGGCCCCTCAAGCAAAATTTTCCAAATGGGACCCCTTATCATTTAATTGCAAAACAAACAGCTAATACTTTGATGGTATTTAGGCCTTGGAAAGGAGTAAAAAGAAATAGTTTTGGACTTTCCCCATATAAATTAGAGTCTTCTGAGTAGCAGTTAATAAATGAATGCTTCCCACATGTTTAAAGGCTAGAACTGAAATGGGTATATGATTATGTGTATTATTATACAGGGGTGGGCAAAGTAGGTTTACAGTTGCACTGTGACATTCTTTTGAGTTAATAAAGCTATTGTAATCATCATAACCTACATGTCTTTTTCCATACGAACAACTGTAAACCTACTTTTGTCCGCCCTGTGTGTGTAGGGTTTTATGTAGCCCAGGAATTTTTGAAGATAATCTATAAATATATTTGGTTGGACGAACAGAACTATAAATGAGTAGAGGGCTATAGAAGGTTGGTCTCTTGGTGTTTATTAGCATTGAAACCCTATTGTCTTGTGAGTTTTGCAATGTTGTGGAGGGGTACATAGTAACAACTAATAACAGTAATAAAAATAGCTTATATTTATAGCACACTTATAGTATGCGTCAAGCAATATGCTAAGATTATTACATACATTATTCTCTTTACTCCTCTCTACAACCTTAGATGGTAGCTACTATTCTCTAATTTTATAGAAAAGGACAGGCAGAGAGACTAGATAACTTGTTTAAAGTCACATAGTTAATAATTGCCAGAGCTAGTAATCAAATTGAGGTGAGCCTGACTGCAGAAAGCTTTCATAGCAGGAGGGTCTCTGGTACAGAGATTAATTGATCAGCAGGAGGTGATTCAACAGAACCAAGAAATTTCTGATCCACAATGGCCTTCACTTGAGAGGTTCATGTGAAGATCATACAGTGTTTACTTGTATTTCACTTGGATTTTTCAGGGCAGCATGTTCCAGTTATAAGTGTTTATCTCAGACAGAGATCCTATCTGAGCAAGACATGGCTGCTTGGGCCTCAGTGTGGATTTCAAAACAATAGAGCCTTATTGGTACATGTTAGAAAACATACTTAATTCTGGTCTTGTGGAAGTCCCAGCAAAGCAGAAGAGAAAATGCCAATCTGAAATGATTTTCCTTTCCCAAAAGGGCAGCTAAGGTGCCCATATATTTTTGCCCTCCGGGGATGCAGGTGTGCAGTTTAATCATTCACACAAATTAAAGCATATTCCTTTGCATTTAAAAAATAATATAAAATGACATTCTTCATGTTTTATTGCCAGGCAAGAGCTTTGAACTCCAGTTTCATTGAAGTTTGATAAACTGCAAGGGTTTTCCAGGATTGGGTGGTGCACTTATCTAGTAACCACAAAGGGAACATTGGACTGATAAGAACTGCAGGTGAGGGAAACCGCCAGAGAGCAGCAATTAGAGAGAGTTCTTCACACTGGCTTGTGTGAAATTCTCAGAAGGGAGGAACCTTTTCCTGCCTCTTCTTAGCTGCTTCTCTTCTCCCACCAGGGCGTTCTGTTTCCACTTTGGGAACTAGGGGTGGGTAGGGTGAATACTTTGTGGTGGGATGGTTCTTAAGTTCTAACTTGATACAAATGTTGATTGCCCCCTCCCCCCCACGCACATATGAGTTCATATAGACACAAATGGACATCTCTCAGGTGATTTTATTATCAACATACACCCCTGCTTTTGTTCTATGTGTAAAAATCATATTTACTTCCAAAACTATTTATAAAATGTCAATGGTGAGTTAGTATGGTGTAGAGCAGCCGTGGGCAAACTACGGCCCGCGGGCCGGATCCGGCCCGTTTGAAATGAATAAAACTAAAAAAAAAAAAGACCATACCCTTTTATGTAATGATGTTTACTTTGAATTTATATTAGTTCACACAAACACTCCATCCATGCTTTTGTTCCGGCCCTCCGGTCCAGTTTAAGAACCCATTGTGGCCCTCGAGTCAAAAAGTTTGCCCACCCCTGGTGTAGAGTTAAGAGCATGGGTTCTTGGTAAGATGCAAACTTTGGTTTGAATCTTGGCCTCTCTTTTACTAGCTGCATGATCTTGAGCATGTTACTTTAATTTTATAAATCTCAGTTCTTCCATTTGTAAAATGGAAATAATCAAAACACCTATCATAGGATTGTTGAGAAGACTAAATAAAATAATGCATGTAAAATAATTAGCCCAGTATCTGGCACATTGTTGTTCAATACGTTTCACGGGTGCTCAAAATTGGTAGCTGTTATTATTATCATTATTATATTAAACTCTAACCATCTGATTTGTAGATTAAGCAGGTATAGTCCTTTATTTTTCTTTCTTTCTCTTCCCCTCTCTTTTTTTAAAAAATAGTTTGTTTTCCAGAAAATTCCTTCTGTCTTTCTAGGAGAATAAAAGTACTTTGATTCAAACATTCCCCCCTTAAAGGGCTTTCACACTTACTTGTGCCCTAGGAGCTAGGGAGAAGTAGCATGATTTGCTTCTAAGTATGGCAGAGCGCTTTCATTTCTACCATTTAAAAAAATCCTGTACTAGCCTTAGGTAGGTAGATCCAAGTCATAGAAGCCCAAATAGACTAAGGAAGAAATATTTTTGTAGGGTCAGGATAAGTGGGTGGGAGAAGGGAAGGAGAACACAGAAGTGAAAATATAGCTGATTTTAATGTTAGCTTGGCTGTTTCTTCTCTCAATTTAATATATACTTAATTATAAAACAATTAATACCAGAATTGGCATGTATTATCTCACAGCTTCATTCAGTTTTCCCATTTCTCAGAGAAGTCGTTTTCCACTTGGAAACTGTTGATAAAGCACTGGTTTTGTCTTCACATCTTTTGGGGGTGGGGGCTGGAGAACCTTTGCAATGATTGATGGTTGTTAGTTTTGGGGAGCACTTAAATGAACAGAATAAGTAACAGAATGTAAACATGTCGTTCATGTGGACTTTAGGCTGGTGCATATGTGGTGGAGCCTAGGTCACCGTTGTTAAATGAAAACTCCCAGAATAGAGCTTGGGTAGATAAACTTGTTTGCTTCATAAGTGTTACTGGACCACCAGGATTTTACGGATAGTTTTGTGAAATACTCATTTTTATTAATTTTAGGTAACTTATCCATATTTTCTTGAAGGATAAAACTATGAAAGAGGCAGATGTCCATCATGGCAGCAACTTTGTGGAATTGTGTTTTGTCAGGATATTCATCACTTTGGGGTTTTTTATTCTCACTACTCCAAAAGAAAGTTGTGATTAAAAAAAATGTTTTGGGATGGTAAGTGGAAAACACTGAGTTGGAAGCTTTTATGTGAAGTGTGCCTCGATACCATTCTCATACCTCTAAAGATACAATTCAGGAGGAGGAATAGTCATTTGTTGAGCACCGGCTATATCTGAAGCTCTGGCCTTTGTTGTTTACTAAAGTAGACCCTCAGTAGCCCTTTGAGATGGGCTTTTAAGAAAATACATTATCAAGCAAGCCAAGGACTCTGGTGTTTTACATGCATTACCTTATTTAATTCTTATAATCCTACTAGTAGCCGGGTGCATGAAATTCGTGCACATTAAAAGGGAATTAATTGCCCTAACTGGTTTGGCTCAGTGGATAGAGCATCGGCCTGCGGACTCAAGGGTCCCAGGTTCGATTCTGGTCAAGGGCATGTACCTTGGTT
>NW_005362439.1:3311192-3313722 GCF_000412655.1 Myotis brandtii
GGCTTTCATTCTCTTGTCTGTCTTTTCTAAGCCTTTCAGCCGCCCCACTCAGGTTCACCCCGTGCTGGCGAGGCACACTTTAGAAAGATCTGCCTCTACGCTCCCAGGGTGGGTTCCTGCCTCAAACTCCACCCTTACAGGAAACAGCTCTGGGAAACAGCTGGGGGTGTGGGGGGTGTGTGCAGCCGTTGCCAAGACAACCCCTGTAGGACTGACTTCCTTCTGCTCGGTCACAACTGTTCGCCTGTATGCGACGAACACCACCCATGGTTTTTATATAAGTAGATGATGTGTAGGTACTAATAATATTGTCATTACAAACAGTAATAGTATTATTATCCACTTTTTACATGAGGAAATAGGCTTGGAGAGGGAGAGAGAGAGATAGTGATGAGGGAGAATCATTGATTGCCTGCCTCCTACACGCCCCACACTGGGAGCCTGCAACCCAGGTATGTGACCTGACTGAGAATCAAACCGTGACCTTCTGGTTCATAGGTCGATGCTCAACCACTGACCCATGCTGGCTGGGCTTAACCAGTGATTCTTAAACTTCACCATATATAAAAAGCATCATGGGTACTTTTAAAAAATTACTGGGCTTCAGTTAGAAATATAAGGTCACTAAGTCTGGGATGGTGCCAGCTTATAAATCTGCATTTAACAGGGTATCTCAGATGTTTCAGATCAACAAGTTGATTGACCGTATTTTGAGAAAAAGTTAAGTTTCTTTCCACATAGGTGCAGATTAAATAACTAAGATTAATCTACCAAAGACAGAGCCATGAATCAAAACACATTTCTTTCTAATTTGAATACTCAGACCCTTTCGGAGAAGCCCATGATTAATCTGTATATTTAACAGTCACAATAAATGCAGAAAACATAACTTCTGATAAATTGAGCCACACAGATTTCATTTATTATTTTCCAAGGTTAATAGTTTATAACACTAGTTTACATGATCCTTAAACTTTTCTAATTTTTTATTAAAGAATTGAGTTTTCTTGCCCTAGCCAGTTTGGTTCAGTGGATAGAGCATCAGCCTCTAGAGTCTAGACCAAAGGGTCCTAGGTTTAATTCCCGTCTAGGGCAAGTACCTCAGCTGCAAGCTCCTCCCCCGCCTGGGTCGTGGTCAGGGCGTGTGCAGGAGGCAACCAATTGATGTGTTTCTCTCACGTTGATATTTCTCTCTGTCTTTCTCTCTCTCTCCCACTCTCTAAAAATCAATGGAAAAATATCCTCAAGTGAGGAGAAAAGAAAAGAAAAAAAAGGAATTTTCTTTGCAATCAGATTATTTATGCTTTAGGCACTCTTCCCTGGAATAAGTTTTGAGACATACAGAAAATGAAAGAAGGTGGAAGGAAATGGGAAAAAAAGAACTTCCAGATATATCTGCTTAATGGTGCTAAAGCTCCTCTATAGCTCTCCCTCACCACTGAAATGAAGCATTGATGTAAATACTAACAGCCAACCAGATGGCAGTATGTCATGTGCTACATCATGTCCAATTCTACCCTTTGGAACCATTGGTCCGTTAAGGCCAACAAGTTTGGTTGGCCTATTTCAATCCATTTCCTAGGGTAGAGGCAATACCTTGACTGACTTTCATGGCCTCCTATTTGGATTGGGAGGACTTTTATTTTTTACTTTTCTCTCTCACTTTTCTTTTCTCTCTTTTGTTTTTTTTGGCAGCTCAGCGACATGTCCTTACGTACATGGAGGATGCAGTGTGCCAGCTGCTAGAAAATAAGGAAGATGTTAGCCAGTATGGTATTGCCAGGTTCTTCACTGAATAGTAAGTACGTGAATGCTTTGCCAAAAGGGTGAGCCCAGAGAAGGCACTTGGAAGCAGGCAAGGTACATGAAGAAGAGAGCAGGACAAGGCTGATTATGAGGTGGCAGTGAATGCTCAGTTTTGGTAGCTGGTCCAGGGCTGCCCAAACATGTTTCACAACATGCCCTTGGAGCAAGTAGTTTTGTCCAGTGATAAGTTTCATGATGGTCATGACTACAGAAGCTCAGCAACTGCTTGTTTGATTTATTAGATCTGTTTCTTTAGGTCCCTCTTATAATTTTTAACCTTCTACGTAATTCAAGATATTCACTCTGATTTCCTTTAGTAAGTGTACCTTTAGCCTGTGTTTTTCATGGCTGGTTTTTTCATTGAAATGTTTAGGATCCTGTTCCCTTGCAGTTTTCTTTCTATAGGATGCTGTCTCAATCACGTAATGATTTAAGAGTATTTCTAAAGGCAGGACATCATAGAATATATCTTTGAAGGGTTATACTTCTTTGTATAGTGTGCTTGGAGTGTGTAAAAGTCAAAATGATTGCTATTTTTTTGATATCTCATTGTGTTTTTATTTTTTTTTAAATTTTGTTTTATTGCTTAAAGTATTACAAAGAGTAGTACATATGTCTCCTTTTTTTTCCCCTTGACCTTCCCCTGGCCTCCCCTACCCCCCAGTGTCTTGTATCCATTGGTTATGCTTATATGCATGCATACAAGTCCTTCGGTTGATCTCTT
>NW_005362439.1:3313748-3314027 GCF_000412655.1 Myotis brandtii
TTTTTTTTTTTTTTTTTTTTTTTAGCATCGATAATGTTTTTACGCTGAATTGGGTAATCACTTTAAAACTCTTTGGTCATCATGAAAGGATTTGCTAAAGAAATACAAAGCATTATTTTTATTACTGATATGACATTATATCTACACTAATAAAAGAGAAACATGGTAATTGGCGTACGACCGCTACCCTTCCCATTGGCTAATCAGCGTATCCTTATGCAAATTAACTGTCAGCCAAGATGGCGGCCGGCAGCCAGGCAGCTGGAAGCAAACATGAGG
>NW_005362439.1:3315060-3334141 GCF_000412655.1 Myotis brandtii
CCCGGGCCGGGCGGGGGGCCCCCCCCCCCCCCCCCCCCAGTGCACAAATTTTTGTGCACCGGGCCTCTAGTATTTATATAATCATTTGAAGTCTCTTTCCTTTTGTTCTAATTTTTTAGGAGCATTCTGAGAAAGGAAGAATTACCTCTTACAGGTTTCTATTTAAGATGAATCATGAACTCTTCCTTGAAAACAGATTTTTTTCTTTCTTTTCTCCAGAGGTTCCTTGGAGATCAGACAACTATTCTAATCGTTTGTTGTTAGGCGGATTTTTTTTTTTTTTAAATCCTCACTCAAGGACTAACTTGGAGAGAGGAAGTGGGGAGGAGGGAGGGAGGGAGGAAGGGAGGGAAGGAGAGACAGAGACAGAGAGAGAGACAGAGAGAGAGAGAGAGAGAGAGAGAGAGAGAGAGAGAGAGAAATATAGATCGGTTGCCTTATGTATATGCCCTGACCGGGGATCGAACCAGCAACCTTGCAGTGCACAGGATGATGGACGATCAACTGAGCCACTCTAGCCAGGCTAGGGGAATTCTTGACTCTCCCAAACTCTTTTGCTGAATAATAGGTCTCACAAGTAAAATCTAGATTTCTCATGGATTGAAATTTCGTTTCTGGGAAAAACAGGCTTTCCAGGAGCAGAGCCAGTCCCTTTCCCAGTCTTCTAAGGAGGATAAAATAGAGAAAGGAAATCTCAATTGTTCTCATGATGTGGTAAGCAAAGGAGGTGGGCAGGGAATAAAGACTGAGATTGAATAGTCTTGCTTGCTTTTACAGAACTGACAAGCCTAGGAGTTAAGTTTCTAGGCCATTTAATCTGTACCAGCACCCTTAAGGCTCCTTGCCAAGTGAAATATGATTCTTCTGGGGCAATGCTTCTTCCTTTTTTTTTTTTTTTTTTAATTTACTCCCCCACCCTCATCTCCTATATAAGTCTTTTCCCTGTTATACTGGTTCCTTGAGGGTAGGCATCATTTCTTCTTCATCTTTGTATTCCTAGCGCCTGCCACAATGCTTAGCAACTAATAGATATTGGTACATGTTGAATCAACAGCTATATCTATAGTTTGTTATTGCATATTATACTCTTATTCTCGATCTTGTTAAAAATAAAGAATATCTCTTGTTTTTCTTTTTTGTTGATTCTTTTTTCTTTTTATTTATTTATTTTTTAAAAAAATATATTTTTTTATGATTTTAGAGAGGAAGGGAGAGAGAGATAGAAACATCAATGATGAGAGATAATCATTGATTAGCTGCCTCCTGCATACCCCACACTGGGGATCGAGCCTGCAACCCAGGCACGTGCCCTGACCGGGAATCGAACTGGAGAGATAATCATTGATTAGCTGCCTCCTGCACATTTCGTACTGGGGACTGAACTTGCAACCTGGGCATGTGCCCTGACTGGGAATCGAATCGCGATCTCCTGGTCCATAGATTGATGCTCAACCATCAAGCCATGCCGGCAAGCTGTTGATTCTTTTTTTTCTTTCTTTTTCTTGTTAATATATATTTTATTGATTTTTTTACAGAGAGAATGGGAGAGGGATAGAGAGTCAGAAACATTGGTGAGAGAGAAACATCGATCAGCTGCCTCCGGCGCATCCCCAGTTGCACCCGCAACTAAGGTACATGCCCTTGACCGGAATCGAACCCGGGACCCTTCAGTCCCCAGGCCGACGCTCTATCCACTGAGCCAAACCTATCAGGGCTGATTCTTTTTTATAAAGCTCTATATTTGTCATTTAAGAAGCTGCATACCATGTGTATAGCACTCAAAAATGAACCCTACTGGTCTGTGTAACTGATCCTGAACTCTGGAGAGTCAGTGGTGAAACTTATACCCTTCAGATGCTATTGATTGTAGCTTTTATCTGCCAATAAACTGTTGAAAGACTCAAGATTTTCCACAGTGCGATGGAAAGCTAGTTGCCGAGTGATCTGTTTCTTGTCTTCAGGAAACTGAAACTACATAATGTATGTGAATGGCACATACCTGAGACTTCTGTAACTCTGAGATACCATATTGGCCTGAGCCAAGTTATTTTGGGAAGTGAACAACTATCTAAGTTCCAAAATCCTTAAAAAACAACAACAAAACTTGAAAGATGTGGAAGCCTGCTGGAATAGGAATTAGTATTTTGTGGACAAGACCTGGATCAGTAGAGGCTACTGATTTTGCTTTGATTTGTGAATTTTATTTAGTGAAAAGCCTTCTTTTTTAGGCCTCCTTATTATATTGATTCATAGAAACATGATGAAGTGAAAAGAACACTGCCCTAGGAAGCAGAGATCCTTATTCTTATAAGTCTTCGCTTTATAATCTTGGTCAAATTTCTGAAATTTTCTGAGCTTTAGTTACTTCATCTATGAAATGGATATAATAAAGTCTTACACACCAATAATAATATAGTAATTGTATTTTACAATAAACATTTTTTATTAAACTCATGCTATATCTCAGCCACTATAATTCTTTGAACCATTATTATCTCTATTTTATAGATGAGGAAACAAACTCAGGAAGGTTAAAATAGCTTTTTAAATTCACAAGCGAGTAAGAGACAGAGTTAGGATCAAGTCCTGTTTGTGGTATTATAAAAGTAGTATTCTCTACTGTCTCCCAGTCACTATACTGCCTAATCTTGCTGGAGGCCTAACTAATTTCTAGGTCTCTTCTAGCTATACTTTCTAAATTATTTTAATTTTCCCTTATGAACTATTACATAGTCTTATCTGGTGACTTTAGTTCATTGCCATTTTAATATTTAGTATTGGGGGATACAACTGGAGCTGATTCTACACAATAGGAAACACTTTTTAAAAATATGTTAACCAAACACTTCCATCTCTCAGTTTCAAGTTCACACATTGAGATTTTCATACTCTTTTTTGTTTTGTTTTGTTAATCCTCACTCGAGGATATTTTTCCATTGATTTTTAAGGAGAGTGGGAGAGAGAGAAATATCAATGTGAGAGAAACACATCGATTGGTTGCTTCCTACACAAGCCCTCACCTGGGCCTGGGCTAGGGAGGAGCCCTGCCTAGGTACATGCCCTTGACGGAAATCGAACCTGGGACCCTTTAGTTAGCAGGCCAACCTTTTATTCACTAAGCCAAATTGGCTAGGGCAATACCCTTTTTTTTTTTTAATCCTCACCTGAGGATATGTTTTTTATTGGAGAGAGAGAGAGAGAGAGAGAGAAGAGAGGAAGGGGGCGGGGAGAGAGAGAGAAACATCAATGGGAGAGAGAAACATTGATCAGTTGCTTCCCATATGCACTCCAATCCCGCAAGCTGGGTATGTACCCTGACTGGGAATCAAACCCGAGACCCTTTGGTGCACGGGGTGATGTTCCCACCAACTGAACCATATCAATTGGGGAAAGATTTTCATATATTTAATGATGGAAGATTTACCTTTAAACAATTATAGAAGTACTCTAGTTTGTGGAAGGCTTTTCTGTTGATTTTCTCTGCTGGGTCTGCTTGCCCTCTCACCTGTGCTGTCACTCCTCGGCTGTTAGTGTTTTCCAACAAACCTATGATTGTTCCGGCAAATCTGGATAAGCTGTAAAACATGAGTAGCTAAGCTGTACTATGCATGTGTGTCTGCAAGACTATGAGCTCTTTAGATCATATTCCTCTGGATACTCTTGAAAGAAGGATTCTAAAATCCCAGAGGATTTTCTTTTATGTTGTATGCAACCTCTACTTCTGAATGTTGTCTTTCAATCAGTGGAAGGTAACAGGAATTAATATTTAGAGGTGCCACTCTAAGAATAGACCGAGTGTCAGCACCAGGTCAGGACCTCTGAAGAAGTACATCCAAGAAAATGAGGCTGGAGTAGCTGTAACTTAGAAACCACAGCAGAGTGTGACCAGGTTTTGTGGTAAAGAGAAAATGAGAAATGTGGTTTTTTAAGACATTGGAAAATAATGATGAGAGAAAAACAGGCTGAAATCTGAGAATTCCTATCAGGATTGGGAACCCTTCTTTACAGGCTAAATTGATGGTTATAACACTGTGGTATCAGGGAGCTTGACCTCCACCTACTAATATGAAAAAGAATGATACTCTGTGGTCTTGGTTGGTGGGCCCAAGAGGGCTCTTTCTTATGATCAAGTGTCTTGTTTTTGTTTTTTAAAATGATGATTGTAGGTTCTTGGGGAAGTTTTCGTGATGACTATTTTGGTCACAAGTACACAAATTACCTTCATTGATTGAGGTTTATTCTAAGGATATGTGAGAATTTAAGACAACATTCATTCAGTAATTATTTTTGAGCCAGCCCCTACTCTGGGCCTGTGTGCACTAGGCAATGGAGATATAGTGGTGAACAAGACAAATAAGGTAATTACCTTCATGGATCTAAAGTTTTAGTGAGGGAAGTCCTGGCTGGGTAGCTCAGTTGGTTAGAGTATCATCCTGGTACACCAAGATTGTGGGTTTGGTCCCCGGTCAGGGCACATAAATGGAACAATAAATTGATCTTTCTCTCTCTCTCCTCTTCCCCTTTGCCCCCTCTCTCTCTATCTAAAATCAGTAAAAAAAATAAATACATAAAGTTGTAGTGAGGGAGATAGTCAATAAAGAATTAAAGTGACGATGATGACAGCAGCTAATAGTTACTAAATACTTGCTATGTGCTAGACACTGTTCTAAGCTTATAAGGTGTTATCTCATTTAAGTCTCATAATACTATGAGGTGGGGTATTAGTATTATCTTCATTTTACATATTAGGAAATTCAAGCACACAAAAGTAACATTCCTCAGGTTACACGGCTAATTACTGTAGCAAGATAAATAACAAGGAAATAATTAGGGTAATGTGATATATAGGGTGGCCAGGAAGGCTTCTTGGAGGAAATGGCATTTCAGGGCTTATCCCATGGAATGACTGGCTCATCCCATCAGAGAGCCAGTAAGTGATCTCAGCTGAGGTGATTCACCTTCTTTTTGTCCACCTTTATTACCTAGGCTTATTTGCATACAATAAATGGGGAATTTTATCTTTTAGGTTGCATACAACCTAAAAGATAATTTGATTTTATTTGCTGCTACTCAGAATAGAATATCCTTAATAGGGTCACAGAAAGCTACGTTACAGGTAATTGGCCTCCCTCATGCACTACTCATATATAATAAGTGAAAGTAAAATAATTAGTCATCAAAATTACTTTTATTTATTATCTAATACTAGAGGCCCAGTGCACAACATTCGTGCACTGAGGGGGGGGCGCCCTAAGCCCGTCTTGCCCCCTCTTGCAGTCTGGGACCCCTCAGGGGATGTCTGCCTAAGCTGGCAGTTGGACATCCCCCAAGGGGTCCTTAGCACTGCTGCAGAGGCAGGAGAGTCTCCCGCCACCGCTGCTGCGCTCGCCAGTGAGCCTGCCTTCTGGCTGAGCGGTGCACCCCCTGTGGGAACACACTGACCACCATGGGGCAGCTCCTGCGTTAAGTGTCTGCTCCCTGGTGGTCAGTGCGCGTCATAGCGACCGGTTGTTCCGCCGCTTGGTCGATTTGCATATGCCTTTTATTATATACTAGAGGCCTGATGCATGAAATTCGTGCAAGGGGCTCAGTCCTCACAGCCCCTCACAGCCTTGGCCGGCCCTCGCAGCCCTGGCTTCGTCAGGAAGGTCATCCTGATGGTCATTCTGCTGTTCAGTCTAATTAGCATATTAGCTTTTTATTATATAGGAGGATATATGCTATACATATGGAGATGGAAATATTAGTCATCAGAATTCAGTGAGAAGTTGTATACCTGTTAATGTATATATACTCTTGTAAAAGATACCAACGTCAAATTCCTTTTTTATTGTTTTGATTAGAATAAATCCATGAAATGTGAACTTCATTAACTCACTCTCAGATAAAAAAAGGAGGTCTGCATGTTCCTAAATCACTTGAAATGTAACTTTAATGAAAACAATTCATGATTATAAAATATGCATTCTTTCTCTTTGTTTTTAAACAGGTGCTCTAAGCCCTATGAAAAGATGACCCACTTCTCTCCTAAATTAATCTAGAACAATCAGGGTGTAAACTTTCAGTTCTAAAGTTGGCAGATTTTTTAAGGAGTATCCACCATCCAGCATTTAAGTAATGTTGTTTTGGGTTCTTCTTGTGCTCATGGTAACAGAGGAGTGGAGATTTGGAGCAACAAGAAACACATCAGGACAAACCAGACGTCACTGATTTCCAGGTTCATAGTTTTGAATGAGGGATGGACTTGAGAAGTTTCTGGGCCATTTCTGTTCCATGTTTTTCCTACTTATTTTTGTCAAACTGAGCCAAAATGTGGTGTGCTGAAGTAATGGTGACTAATCCTATTGTAGGCTTCTTCTAAAAGAGTAATGCTTCTCCCCAGTCCCACCCCATCTTTTTTCCATAGTTCAGTTCTTAGCTGGAGTTGTCACATCATAACAGAAAATTCCTCTTTTGTCATCTGGATTCTCACAGACTCAGACAATTGCCAGGAATAGATTTTGCCTTGAGCTAACGCAATCCTATCCTCACTGAATTGGCCTAGGCACTTTTGTTACGCCGTCGTTTGTGAGATCTACAGAGCATTCGGTTCTTTTCTATATTATTAGAGGTATCCCACAGCAAAAGGACTCCGGGGAGACGTAGGTAGTGAGTTTAGAGTCACCAAAATCTGTTTTGAAGCTTAAAAAATCCAGCCACATCGAGGCTAGAAGAAGCTACTTATTACTTAGAATTCATCCCTCTTCTTCAGTACCTTCATGTTTTGATTACAGGGAACCATCCAGCAGCACTTGACCTGGTGACTGAGGAAGCCATTTCACAGCCCACTGGTCCCTTGACTCATTTAGAAGTCAGAGTCAAAGGTTATGGAAGTAATCTTCGGGCCCAGATTCTCCCCATAAGGAAAGACCTTACACCGCCCCCCCCTTTTACAAGTTAAAAGAAACTTAGCTGTTGTAAAACTGTTCAGTAAGAGGAAATGTAGGCACTCCATCCTTGACTGAAGTATTCTCAAGACCCAGTGATATTATTTCTGTTTTCATGGGAGCTGCTTTTATATGGAAGCTAGTAAAAAATTTAGGTCTAACTCTCCACACTAAATATTTTCCCTTAAAGAAATTATTTGATTTATTTTAATCTATAAATAATATAAAGAATCTTTATTTGGTCCAATCCAAGTCCTGATATTCCTTCTCATACCACCCTCTGACAGTTTGAAACTTTGCTTCATCAACAATAGAGCAATTTATCAGTGCTTTCAACTTCTTCCATGATTTTCTCAGAACTCTAGATCTGTGGTGCTGGCGGCACAGGCCTGGCGCAAGAGCAGGAAAGAATGACACAATCTGGCACCTTTAACCAGAAAGTTTTAATGAACTGGGATGGGGGTGGAAGGGATAGAGTGGAAGGAGGAGGGACAGTTAGGATTTTGGCAGACACACAAAGGTTCTTCTTCCCTGAGAAAAGTGAAATGAAAGTCAAATGAATCTTCTCTCTGTTACTGTGATGTGCGAAGATGTTTGTCTGTCTCTGAACTTCCAGCCCCATGGCAGGTGCATCTTTACAGTCAGTGACTTCCCCACAAAACAGCTTGTTTCTCAGGATCCCTCAAGAGGGGTCATGTTCAACTAATTTCCTGTCTGAGGCCATAGCTGTGATTCCTTTCTTCAACTATCAGATGTAATTCTGACCAGCACAGTCGAAACTATCTTATCAGAAAAATGTCATGAGCATGTAAATTTATTTTAGGACACGATCCCGGATTGCTGAGTTCTTGGGCTGCAACAGTAGGCATTGTTTCTGGGGTGGCCATAGAAACAGACTTAAATTCATCCCTTTGTCATTAAATAGCATTAACAACAAATGTCTTTGTTAATGTTCTTATGTTATATTTTCCAAGGCAAGATCATAGCTAGGGATGATGATACCTATCTCATAAGGTGGTTAAATCGAGTGAAATGACATGTGTAGAATATCTGGGTAGGTATAATTCATTTCCATTATGTTTCATTCCTCTTTAGCTCCATTTTTGTGGGATTTTTGCTTCTCTCTTCGTGGATGTCTTAGAAAGGGACAGTCTTCCTCTTCTTTCTTCATTTTAGCGGGATTTTTGCTTCTCTCTTCATGGATGTCTTAGAAAGGGACAGTCTTCCTCTTCTTTCTCTTTAAATGGTATCAGAGTTGAAGGTCTTGAGGACTTTTTAGTCTCTTGTTTTCGGTAACACCTTTTTGCTTTCCTTGCATTTTGTAAACTTTTTTTTTTTAGATTAAAAGCATTTGATGATTTTCTGCACATCTATTAGCTATTTAGTGTTACTCATGTCATTCATTATTTAGTTTATTCAGAGAATAGCCTAAGAACGATTTTCTACATCCCCCTCCCCCACCTATTACCCATTTCCTCATTTTACCCTCTTTCCTCTGGCTGCCAACATTAAAAAATTCAAGGAGTAATGGGAGACCTGAGCCAATCAAGTCTAACTAACTTGTGTTGTTCCTATTCTTAGTTCTAGTGGTACAGTGATGTGCTCAGGGTAATGAAAAGCAGACATTCTCTGCTGAGGTCATTGCTCCTCATACTGGCAACCTGCTCCAGGAAGCTGTTTATCTGTGCTTGCCGAGCCAAGCTCCAGCTGCCAAACAGTTGGAATGTATTGAGAAACCACAGAGCCCAAAGAGAGAATGTTACACAGGCAGTTCCAAGCAGGGAGAATATATTTACACCACACAAGCTGCAGTTTACATGTGTGGGGTAATTGTTCATCTGTACACTCTAATACTTCACCTTCTATGCAACATATATGCCTTGAGAACTACACTCCTATGCCAGATAGCCCTGAACTTGTCATAAGGGAAAAAGGGTATTATAGCAAATTTTATGTACAAACCAGTTTTTTAAGGTAGTATTTTTCCAAGTCAAATTTAACGTTTAGAATCTTAAACTATATAGGCCTGGTCTCTAAAGTATCCCCAAACCCCGTTCCTTGCATAATTTTTCCAAATAAATATTTTTTAATCTCTTTACCACAATATCAAGTATTGTTACAGAGCTTCAAATGTGGCCTATACTAATAGGAATATAAGTTATGGTTAAGTTATGGTCACTTGCCTATAAGGGGATGTAATCTGGTTTAGAAGATAATGCTTATTTTTTTTAAAAAAAGATGAAAGCACTTGATTAAAGGTATATTTACAAATATAAAAGATAATTGCATCCTGGGTTCAATAAAGCCAAGTGGTAAACAAGATCTAAGGTCATTTAGTAAGAGGAAGGACTTACAACATCATTTGAAACAAACATTTTTTAAATACAGTTCAAAATCTCATTACAATGAGCTTCAAACAAGTGATTAATATGACTTTTTTTTCATATTTTGTGGTCGTGGGATGGGGCAAAGTAGTCGATATTATTGATGCCCATTCATAATTCCCTATTGGTGTCAGCTGTCCCTTCTCCAGAAAATCGGTCTCAGCCAAACAGGAGTTCTTAACACCTCCTCACCACCATGAGGGTATCACATAGCCAATCACTGACTGACACAGGGATTAGAAGGGCTGGTCTCCTTGCCTCAAAATGGGACTTGTGCTGAGTTACAATTTTTGCTCTAGAGATCAGACTGAACCTGGATTCTCCTCCGACCCCGTCACTTTCTCAGAGCACTCTGTCAATGAGCCATGGGCACCAACATTCTTGTCTCGGGCTCTGCTTTCAGGGAACCTGACCTGTGTTGCCTATTGTCATTTTAGAAATAGTAATTTTTTTACTGTTGAAATTATGAGAGTATTGTTAGTGGGAACTTAAACAAAAGGGTATTTGTTTAAGGATATTACAGTCATGTGCTTCATGATAATGACATTTTGGTCAACAATGAACCGCAGGTACCTTGGTGGTCCATAAGATTATACTGCATAGCCTAGGTATGTAGCAGGCTGTACCATCTAGGTATAGAATAATGCTTATTGATTAACAAATAATTAGGGAACAATTTAAGACCTTCTCTAATGGCATTAAGTTGTGCTCTGAGAGTAAGGAGAAATAATTGGCACTAAAGTAGTTAAAGAAGGCATCATAGAGGAGTTTGTTTTGACATGTGTGATGGTTAATTTTATGTCAACTTGACCAGGCTAACTTGTGCCCAGATAACTGGTAGGACATTATTTCTGGGTGTGTCTGTGGGGGTGTTTTCAGAAGAGATGAGCATTTGAATTGGTAGATTGAGTAGAGAAGATTGCCCTCACCAATGTGGGTGGGTATCATCCAATTCATCAAGAGCCTGACTAGCGCAAAAAGGTGGAGGAAGGATGAATTTGCTTTTTTTTTGCTTGAGCTGGGATATCCATTTTCTTCTATTTTGGGACATCAGCACTCCTGGTTCTTGGGTCTTGAACTCATGCCATTGGCCCTCACCCCACCTCCATTCTTGGGCTTCTGGACTTGAACTGGGGCTTACACCATTAGCTCCCCTGGCTCTTGGGCCTTCAGACTGAGATTGAATAACACCACCGACTTTCCTAGTTATCCAGATTGCAGATGGCAGATCGTGGGGCTTCTTGGCCTTCATAATCACAAAAGCCAGTTCCATAATCACATAAGCTAAATCTCCTCTTATATATCTGCCCAGTGCACGGATTTGTGCACATTGAAAGGAAATTAATTAGAAGAAATATTTTAATATCACTATTCGCCCTTTCTCTATAATAGAAGTGTCAGAGATGAAAGAAAATTAGTAAAATGTATATGAAAATAATATATAAATTGATTAATAAATAAACAATAACAACATGATATAACAACAACAAAGACATGATATAAAAACAACAAAGACGTAATATAAAAACAACAAAAACATGATAATATAAACAACAAAAACATAAAAACAACATTGATAAAAACAATGACTAATAAATTGATTAAACTTACTCTAATATCTCCCTGTATACCACATTAAGAGTAAAAACACTTTAAGAGTGCTTGACTAATTTCCCTTGCAATGAAATATTTACAACTTTAACTTTAACGTCACACGCTCTTTGAACTCGAGAGAAAGCAACATATCACTGATCATGGCAGAAAACGGGTTCAGGTAGGAATATTCCTACTCTGTCTAGAGTTTGTCCTTGTGATTTATTAATAGTCATCGCAAATGCTAGCAGCGTGGGAAACTGTCTTTGAATTAATTTAAGTGGAAGGCCAGTGTCAGACAGGGACAAATCAATTCTTGGAATCAGAACAACCTCTCCGTCCACAGATCCTGTTAATACTTCAGCTTCGATTATGTTAGGTCGCAATCTTTTGATAATAAATCTAGTACCATTACAAAGACCCCATTTACTATTAAGATTTCTCAGTAGCATGATGATTGCACCTAATTTCAATTTTAATTTATGACACATCATTCTAGAAGGAGTAATACTATTAAGAAATTTGATGGTAAATTTTTCTTTTTTGGCATCATCTGTTGAATCGATGGAATCATCACTCAAATAGGTGTGAAAATCTCCAAGTATATCCAAAATTTCTTCATTTAATTTATGAACATGCTCATTTTTAGGACAAAGGACCGCATATTTAGATATATTTTTAATATTATCTATAGGTATACTATTTACAAAGGAAGCTTCAATAATAGATCCGTTACAAATCATTTCACAGGGGATTTCAATAATATCCATTCTGAGAGCTTTATATGTATTACGCATGTGCGAGTCAATGTTTATTTTTAAATTGCCAGTGTGTGTCATATATACCAGACGATCGGACAGACAGATGGATGGTTGGTCACTTAGCCTTTTATATATATAGATAATGTTGGTTCTGTTTCTCTGGAGAATACTGACTAATGCAACCTGGAAAGGTGAGTCGAATTTGGATAAGCAAAAAAGAAAGGAGATTTTTTTGTGTGTGAATGAAAGCACTGTAGAATAGTAGTTAAGAACACAGATCTGTGTTTGAGGGCCTGCCATGTACTAGTATGTGATCTTGTTGAGCAGGTTGCATAGCCTCATTTATAAAACAGGGAGAGTCAGCCCTAGACAATTTGCTCAGTGGATAGAGCATCGGCTCACAAACTGGAGGGTCGCAGATTCAATTTCAGTCAAGGTCATGTACCTCAGTTGTAGGTTCATCCCTACCCTGGTCGGGGCACCTGTGGGAGGTGGTAATCGATGTGTCTTTCTCACATCAACGTTTCTCTCTCTCTGTCTCTCCCCTTCCCTTCTGCTCTCTCTAAAAAAAATCAATGGGAAAAATATCCTCGGATGAGGATTAATAAAACAACAAAAAATGTAGGGAGGGTCATGTATAAAATTTTGTGTTACATGATTTTTGGAAGGATTAAATGAGATAATGAAAGTAAAGTGCTTAGCATTCTATCTAAGATATACTAAGTGTTGAATTAATGACAGCTATTGCTACTGTTGTACATTCTGGGTTTGGAAAATGTCTAATGATATGTAGTCATCATTGTAGTATCAAATAGAGTATTTTCACTGATTCAGAAATGCTCTATGCTCTGCCTGTTTATCCTCCATCCCATTCCAACCTCCATTGTCTTCACAATTTTGCCTTTTCCAGGATCTTCTATAGTTTTCATCATATAATATGTAGCCTTTTCCAATCACTATATTTTTTAGTTCAAGAATTGCCATTCAGTTCTTTTTTAGTTTCTTTACTAGGTCTTATCTTTCATTTGCTTGAATGTAGTAAAGCATAATTATTAAAAAGTCCATAATTCATTATTTGGATTCCCTGTGGGTCTGTGTCTATTATATATTCTATCTCTTGTGTGTGTTTTTTAACTCCATTGTCTTATCTTATAGTATACTTTTTTTCTTCCTGTAATTGAGAGCTGTACATTGTATATGAAAAATTGTAGAAATAATGTGAGGCCTAGAGCAATGTAAATCTTCCTTCAAAGAAGATTTACATTTGTTTCTGGCAGATGGCCTGAGCACTATCAATCCTGGATTACCTCAATCCAATCAGGTGTTGAAATCATTTGAAGTTAGGCTAGGTATAGCTTTTCAGAAGGGCTAGGTATAGCTTTTCAGAAGGCCAACTAGAACCTTAAGGATTCACCAGAGTCCCTCCCTGTTTCTAGCCTGGATGGGTCCTAGACTCCAGTTTTTTTTGTTTTGTTTTGTTTTATCAGCAAACATCAAGAATCATTTGAGCCCTAGCTGGTTTGGCTCAGTGGATAGAGCATTAGCCTTCGGACTGAAGGGTCCCGGTTCGATTCCGGCCAAGGGCACATGCCGGGGTTGCAGGCTCCACCCCCAGTGGGGAGCGTGCAGGAGGCAGCTGATCAATGATTCTCTCTCATTGATGTTTCTATCTCACTCTCCCTCTCCCTTCCTCTCTGAAATCATTAAAGAAATATATTTTAAAAAAGAATCATTTGAAAACTCAGGAACTTAATTTTAATTCAAAATTATTACCTGTTCAATCTATCAGCTCCCTCTTTTATGACTGGCAGAGGCTTCCGGAACTACTAGTGGGTGTAATAATACATTGCTTTTGAAGTGGTGATGAGTTTAAATGATATTGTGAGAGACCTGGAACAATTTTAATGTGATATGAAAATATCTAAGATTTCTATTCTTTAAAAAATCACAGATATTGCTAATTCTATGTTTATATTCATAGCTGAAGGAAATACTAAATTCCAATTAGAGGTTAGTAAAACTAAAGATTTGCTTTTTTTCACATCCAATTTTGTGGAATTCCTTGAATTCAATACATGGACCCTTCTATTTGGAATTCCTGCCCATGGGGAAAAGTGGCTCCAAATGCTGGGCTCACTTATTTGTGTTTTTTCCTTCTCTTATGACTTGGCCTTGTCATTCTTCATTTGCCTTGGTGGCTTCAAACATACGTTTTTAATAATTCATCCAGTTTTTCTCAGCCAGGAGGGATAGTCTAAATTACCTAATCTATTTTTATTATAAGAGAAATAATTTGGGAACTTTCATTCTAGTGGAATATAATTATATTAGCAGAAGTAGAAAGTATCATCACTGCAAAGGGGTCATAAAGAAGTCTAATTTGACTTGTGGAAGACAAGTACATGTTGAAAAGCAACAAACAGGAAATATATAATTAGGATAGGGCCATTTTGTGAAAGGCTCAATTATGTTGAGATAAGAAAGGCAAAGTAAAAGTATCTTGTAAAGTCTGAGAAATAAAATTTACTGCCTGGTCTTTTAATTTTTAAAATCCGGTAACTATTAAGTACTTACTATATGCCAATCCCTGTGCCAGACATGGTCAAGGAATTCACTTTCATTCTCATGGGAAATATATTATAATGTGGACCTACTATATGCTAGACATGGTGCTAGTGAAGGATATAAGATGAATAAGCCAATTGAGGAACTTATGAACGAACTCAGGGAGAAAATCAGATGTAACCATAGTTATTAAGATGCTATTAAATTAGTGCCAAATAGAATTTCAGGCAACATGTTTTGGGATAAGTGGAAGGAGAGATTAATTTTGAGGAAAGCTTCACAAAAGAGGTAGTACTTCAAGTGTTCCTTGGAAGATGAATAATAGAGAATGGGAACTGAGCAGGGAGAGCATCTCTAGCCGGGGAACAGCATGAGCAAGGGCACAGAGGCTTGGTATATTTAGAGAATGACAAAAGGTCTGTGGTCAGTCCTTTAGTCTGTTCAAGCTGCTGTAACAAACTATAGTAAACTAGGTGACTTATAAAGAACAGAAATTTATTTCTCACTGTTATGGAGACTGGAAGTTCAAGATCAAGGCTATGGCAGACTTCCTGGTTTGTAGATGGCTGTTTTTTACTGTATATTCTCATGGCAGAAGAGGCAAGGGACCTCCCCCTGGGCCTATTTTATAAGGGCACTAATCCATTCAGGAGGCTCCACTTTCATGACCTAATTACCTCCCAAAGGCCCCACCTCCAGATACTCTCACATTGGGGATTAGGTTTCAACATATGAATTTTAAGGGGGACACAAATATTTAGTCTATAACAGTGAGGTAATAGAGTCCAGGAAGATATGTGAGGGGTTAGAAAGGTAGTTTGTTTAGAATAATAGTTTGGTCATAGAAATTGTCTACCCTATGTTACTATTGGTAGGATGTTGGTGCCATTGACTGAGATCATTCAATTCAGAAAATATGTCTTATATACCCCTTGTATGCCTGGGTTTATGACAGGTGCTGAGGAAACAATGATTAATAAGGCATGGTACCTACCTTGAGGGTACTCACAGTTAAATTAGCCAATAATTAAATTACTTGTGATTTGAGCTAACTAGAGGTTCAAGTGCTAAGAATAAGAATGTCCAGAGGAAGGATATCTTAATTAAGTTTGAGGGGTCAGGGAAGGTGTCACAGAGCAGGTGGCCCTCTAAGCTGAGTATTCTTTTTCTGATTAAAAAAAAAAAATCAAAGTTATACATACATACAGTTTAAAGGGTAAAATAGTTCTATAAGAGTTGTTTTTGTTTTTTTTTAAATAGCATTCCTCAAACTTCATCTGTACCTGAACTTGATTTATATGACAAGATCTCAGACCTTGGGTTGATGCTGAAATGAAATTAGGATTTGGGGCTCTAGAGCAGCGGTTCTCAACCTGTGGGTCGAGACCCCTTTGGCGGTCGAACGACCCTTTCACAGGGGTCGCCTAAGACCATCCTGCATATCAGATATTTACATTATGATTCATAACAGTAGCAACATTACAGTTATGAAGTAGCAACGAAAATAATTTTATGGTTGGGTCACAACATGAGGAACTGTATTTAAAGGGCCAGAAGGTTGAGAACCACTGCTCTAGGGTGTCAGAGTGTATTTTACATGTGGAAGGAATGTAAATTGTTGTGGCCAGAGGGCAACTGTGACATTATATTTTCCAAAGATAGCTGCACCAATATTTTCTATCCTATATGCTCTTCTAAAAAGTGACCTTGCCACAACCCCAATAAAAGGTATAGGCTAATTTTTTACAATAATGTGTCTTGATGTGCATCTACATTCATGGTGCTAGGCTTTAACAGATCCTTTCAATCTGGAAACTCGTCTTTCAGTTCTGAGAAATTTTCTTCAATTTTTTTTTCCTTCCTCCATTTTCTCTGTTCTTTCAAACATGTTGTCTGTTTATATATACACCCCTAGATATGTTTCCACCACCCCCACCCCAGAGAGAGGAAGGGAGAGGGAGAGAGAGATAGAAATATCAATGATGAGAGAGAATCATTGATCGACTGCCTCCTGTACGCCCCCTACTGGGCATGTGCCCTGACCAGGAATTGAACCGCGATCTCTTGGTTCATGGGTTGATGCTCAACCACTGAGCCACACTGGATGGGCTAGATATGTAGTTTTATACAAATGGTGTCATACTACACATACTGTTTTGTTTAATGAATTTTTTTATATTACATAAGCAGTAAATCTCTAAAGATTTATCAAATAATATGGCATTTAATATTTATCAATTAATATGGCATTTATGCATACCCAATCATTTTATATGTGTAATCTTTAGTTTGTTTCTCAAACCTGGAAGTAGCCCACCACAAACCAAATAAAACCTTTGTAGACTATATGTCCCAGTTTGAACTTCTGAAAATGTGGTCACCATATGCTAGGGCATGAATTGGGGAATGAGCTTGGTGTTTGGTGCTCTCCATTGCTCTTTATTTCTCATCCCTCCCTTCCTACATGATGACACCATGTGAAATGAAACAGAGTCTACATACTGGAGAGTAGCTTAGAATTGTAATATTTTATGGAAACAATTATCTCGAATAACTTGTTATAAAAATAATATATTTATTTTGGAGTCTTAAGCCCCATGGTGATGAAACGTTTTTTTCTTGGGAATCCAGGTCTTCTCTTTAATCAGCAAGACACTTTGATTTGCCTTGCATCCTGTTGAGCACTTAGTAGAACAAGCAAATGTTAGAAATCTATTATATTTTTCTTTAGCTGTGAATCCCATCAAACTAACCCCGTTAATTGCAGTGGATGGGAACTGGAGAACTCTCATTTGGCAATTAGCAAATGGTGGTGGAAGAAAGAAAAACATCTTTTGGATATGTTTTTCTAAGGAATTTGGGGATTTAGAATTTAGTTATAAACAAATAGATTAATGTGTTTAAAAACGTTGAATCATTCTTAAATCACTCCTTGTTTTGTAACATACTAACAAGATCTTACAGATAGCTAAAACAGTGGTTGGGCAATTCAGCTGTAGATTTAAGATTCCCCAAAGGCATCATCCGCTAATGGGTAGGGTGTTCAGTGATAGATAAGTAAACATGAGTTAACTAGTAAACAAGGCTTAGCTAATAGAGTAAGAAGTTCTGTATCCTGTGGTTACCTCTCTGTATCTGAAGAAGGGTGTAGGACTGTAGGTTGTAGGCAAGAGGTTAATTCTTTGGGGTCCACTGTCTCTGTTTTGCAGGGCTTTTAAAAAACAGTAAGAACATTTAGCAGCACTAGATGGTATTCATCTGGAGTTTAGGATGCTCACATGTTAGATTGTTTAAAACAAGGCAGAAAGGATTACTTTTTGCCAGCTACATCATTCCTGGCAAGAGCTTACTACTTTGTTGCTTGTTTTGTTGTTGTTGTTGTTAACCCATTCGAGAAACTAACCTTGTACTGGTTCCAGCCAAATCTTTGTCATCATTGGCCCTAAAAAGCTCACACCTGGCCATTCAGAAAGCCTCTATCCTCAGTGATTGATGCTCATCTCTGCAGGCTCCCCAAAGCCCTCCTCTCTTTCTCCTGAAGCACCTTCAAGCATTTCTGCATGGCTACCCACTCTCTTCTATTATACCTCCTCCTCCTGCCTTACTGAATACTGGGTTTCTCAGCTCACAACTCTTAAGAAGGAGCTTTATTTCAGAGTAGAAAGGGGCTCCCATATGTGGCCTATTATATCCATATCAACTTGCTTACTCTTTTCAAACAGCTATTGTCTTTTAATAGGGTCCTGCCTGGCAGGGGGAGTCCTTAATTCCTGCCATATAAGAATGGGCAGCTTGAGTTACAGCGAACTGCAGTTTGGTGCTCTGATCAAAAGGCCTCTGTTGTTTTTAGTGGGTTTTCCCCTCCCTCTCTCTCTCTTTCTACATCCTGGGCTAATAATTCAGCACAGCAAGGTCATTACAGGCTTTGAATTGAGAGCTGAGAGTGTTAAATTACTGACCTAGAATAAAAGAGATCTGGGGGGCTCTCAAGAAAGATAAAGGGATTCCGGATAGTAAAGTGCAAGCCCAGCAACCTCACTTCTTAACAATATTATTTTGTTAATCCTCTCTGTCTCCAAAAGTCTTTTCTGGGACAAGGAAAGATCTCCTGCCAGAGAAATTAGGTTAGGAACTCAACAACATCTCCTGAGAGCTGTGGCCCAGGTGCTAGCAGTTCATGGGGCCAGTGTAGCTGTCTCTTTTGTCTCCTCCCTTGTCAATATTTCCTCCTCTTTCCCTTGCTCCCTGAGACAAATATTTGGTCCTTTATCACATAAGTCAAATATACTTGTGATATTTCAGCTGAAAAGTTATATCCTACATGAGGATTTCAGACATGTGAAAAACATATCATTTGACCACAAAAATATCTTTAAAATATGACATTGTTTCATTAAAAACTGCTTCCATTCCATTTATACTTTGTAAATAATATTAGTCCGGTCCTCCCCTACTTTACCAAGAAAAAAAATTGTTCCAGTGTGAATGAATTTGACCTCTACTCTATTGGGTTTTCTGAAGAAAGTATTTCCATTTTTTTCCTTTGCTAAAACTATTATTTCCCATATATTCTTTTTTACAATTATCTCTTAAAGCCAGGCACTATTCTTATCCTTTGGAAAATAATGACTTCCTAAGTCTACTATTTTTAGAAAAGTTCCCAAAGTCAATTTTCACAGAACTTTGTACAGCAAAGTAATAATAATAGCTAATAGTCCCAGAATGTGCCAGCATTATACAACGTGCATTATTATCACATTTAATCTTTGACAACCTTATGTAGTAAGTATTCCTATTACCACCATATATATATATATATATATACACACACACACACACACACACACACACA
>NW_005362439.1:3334257-3334558 GCF_000412655.1 Myotis brandtii
GGTGAACGGGGGCGCCAGACCAAGGCAGGGCGCCGGTCGCTGTCATCGGGGTGAGCCTCTGGTGGTTACTGAAAATTCTTTGCTCCCGTGTGCTGTGGTCCTGCCTGGCACTCACACCTGCTACCAGCACCAGTCCCGCTCACACCTGCTGATGGCGCCGGAGCCTCCACCTGCACCCACTGCTGGTGCCCAGCGCCAGCCCTGATCACTTGGCACTGTCAGTGGGTGCGAGTGGTGGCTGCTGGCCCTGATCGCCCCTGAGGGCTTCTCCCCCTCCCCCTGCTCCTGAGGGGTGATTGGG
>NW_005362439.1:3334777-3354965 GCF_000412655.1 Myotis brandtii
TGGCGGGGCGAGGGGGCTGTGGTGGGAGGGGCCAGGTGGGGGCACGGAGGATGGGCCGAGACCCACCCCAGTGCCCACCACAGTCTTGCGGCCCACGGTTCCTTTCAAGGTGCACGAATTCGTGCACTGGGCCCCTAGTTTTATGGATAAAAAATAATTGAGGCACAAAGTGGTTAAGTACCTGGCCCAAAGTCACACAGCTAGGAAGAGATTAGATTTGCCCCAGACCAGTGCTTCTCAAACTTTAATATGCATGTGAATCATCTAGGGATCTTGTTGAAATGCAGAATCAGATTTAGTAAGTCTGGCACGGGGCCTGAGAATCTGATTTTAACAGGCTTCTAAGAGATATCAAAGCTGCTATCCTTGATCCACACTTTCAGTAGCAACGCTGTAGTCATTCCTGCCTCAGAACTACTCTGAAAATGTTTTGGTTATAACTTCCAATTTCTCATTCCATCAGGCAATTCTATAAATGTACATACTGGGTATTTGATACCAATAACTTACTTTCTTTCATTTTTATTGTGGTAAAATATACATAACAAAATTTTAACCATTTCTAAGTGTGCAGTTCTGCAACATTAAGTACATTCACATTCTTCTTTAGCCATCATGACCATCCATCTTTGGAACTTTTTCATCTTCCCAAAATGAAACCCTATACCCATTAAACTCTAACTCCTGTTCCCTCCTCTCCCCAATCCCTGATAAACCACCATTCTACTTTCTCTCTCTATGAATTTAACTACTCTAGGTACCTCATATAAGGTATGTCTTTTTGTGACTGACTTATTTCATTTAGCATAATGTGTTCAAGGTCTGTCCATGTAGCATGTAGCATGTATTACAATTTCCTTCCTTTGTCAGGCTCAATAGTATTTCATTGTATGCATATATCACATTTTGTTTATCTGTTCATCCATTGATAGAAACTTGGGTTACTTCCATCTTTTTGCTGTTGTGAATAATAGTGCCATGACCATGGGTATACAGATACCTAAATCTCTACTTTCATTTCTTTTAATTATAAACCCAAAAGTAGAATTGCTGGATCATATGGTAATTCTACAATATCTTACTGTCTAAGGTACAAGTTTATTTCCAAGTTATTGTTTGTACTCCCATTCCTCCCCTTTTAAAAAACATTTCTTACTGAAAGGAAATCTTTGAAAGTTTGACAGAAAAAGTAAATTTTCAGTACAGATTTTCATTTTCTGTCATCTATAACTGCTTTCTGATTTGTAGTCAGTCACAAAAGATTATTGAGAAATGTCCTTGGGTTTTTAGGAGATTGGTAGTTGGTTAAATGGCACCAAGTAGAGAATTAGAGAGTGCTGATGTTCTGAAATAAATCAATATTAAGAAGATTTATGCTACAGAAAAAGTTTTGTGTGAGTGAATTCACAACTTCACCTGAATTAGAGAGTGCTGATGTTCTGAAATCAATATTAAGAAGATTTATGCTACAGAAAAAGTTTTGTGTGAGTGAATTCACAACTTCACCTGACAAACAGGTGTTTAGGGAATAGAGAAGCCCTTATTAAACTTTTATTTTTTCCTTTAAGACTTCCTGGAGCAGCTATACCAGGATCTTCAGAAACATTATGGCACCTCTTTCTCTGAGGTCATTAACCAAATTAAAAATTAGAGTCTCATCTGTTTACCAGAGTTTGGTGTACAATTCTGCCTACTAGCTAGAGTTTTTTCCCTCTTACATCTTTAGAAATAAAATTCTTTGTTGGAAATAAGAAAACAAATAGAAGTGACATTGAAATCTGGTGAGTTAATAAGAAAGAGATTTTAATAAAGGTATTAGGGTTTTTTTCCCCATCATAGACTACTGAGTTATTAAGACTTCTTTAATCATGTAGTCCTAGAGCTCTCTTATTTTAGGAGTTCCTAAACAATGCAAAAAGTTGGGAAGAATGAACTTGAATGTGGAAAGTGAAATAACACAAAATAGCTTTCAACAAAAGCCAGGAAAATGAGTATTTTAAAAAATACATATAATTTACCAGTAGCTCTAAACAGTAAGTATACTTGAGTACTGAAAGAGACTGCACTTATTTTCTAAAAAGTGAGACCAGCTATGGAGATAAAACAAAAAATAACAAAAAGGAGGTGACTCTGGAAATAATGGTAGTAACATAAGACATGATAAACCATGAAGATAGAGCATGAAATTGGCAGCCACAAGTCTGATGTATGTGGCTCTAAAAGTACAAGTCCTGCATTCCAACCACCCTTCAATTTTCTGATCATTTTAAATTATGATTGAATGCAAGAAGCCCTGGCCTGTGTAGTTCAGTTTGTTGAGCATCATCCCATGTACCGAAAGGTTGCCGGTTTGATGCCCAGGTTGCAGGTTTGATCCCAGATGCCACTGGGGGTGGTGCAGGAGGCAACCAATTGATGTTTCTCTTTCACATCGATGTTTCTCTCATTCCCTCTCCCTCTTGTTCCTCTTTCTGTAAAATCAATAAAAATATATTTTAAAAAAACAAGAAGAAGAAGACTTGGCCTATGACTAAAGCATTTATATGAAGAATTTTTTTAACCTAATTCGTAACATCTTGAATAAGAACAAAGGATAGTGGTTTGAGAATTATTTGCTGGACTTTGAACGGAGACGGTTGATAAATACTGTATAATACCTCCAGCTCTTGAATGGGGTGGTATAGAGGAAGGAATTTGTTACATTTCAGGGACCCATAAAATAGTGTCGTGTTTTAAATGAAACCTGCAGGTGATACTAATGGGAACATTTTGGAGATTCTAGTGAGAAAAAGGATGACATAAAAGTACTTAAAAGTTATAACTATAGGCAGAAAATAGAATAGAATTTACCTAAAAATTTTGTCTGATGCTGTACGAAGCACAGATATGCAATGGGTGGGAAAACTTGGGAGGAAATGAGTTGAAAAAACTAAAGAAGAAAACTGATAAGAAATTAGATGAGAATATGATGTGTAATCTGGCAGTAAAATAGATAAAAACTGTTTTGCTTTTGAGATCTGGAGGTAGAGAGGAATCACGTTGTGGGGAAGGAATGTCAGGATCTGTCTGCAGATAACTAAAGATAGAGCTGAAGGGAAAGAAAGAACAGATGACAGGTTTAGAGATCACAGATGAATGAACATGAGATGTAACATGTAGCAGGATAACAGAAATACTGCAACATTCTAAAGGAATATTCTTTGTCCGGAAACTTCCTATAAGACCAGGGATGTTTCCCCAAAGAGACCATGAAAACACAACTACTCTGAATTTCAAGTGAAATTAGGCAAGCTCCTAGAAGTTCTGTTATCAAGAGCTCTGTTAGGAGGCCTTGTAGGAATGAGACAAACTAAAGATTTGTGGTATGTTGTTTTTTAAAAATATATTACAAAAATTTAACATAACATTGCAGAATATTTGGAATACAGAGGAAGAAATCAATTATAAGCCAAAAACTTTAATACAATTAATAAATACAATTGTCTTTTACATTTTTAATATTTTCCTAATGCAGACCTACTTTAATGTAGTTAAAATTATAATGTAAACACAATTTTTCCTATTTTCATGGTGTTTGAAAAGTGTTTTCTAAATTGCTATATTTTTTTTAATGATTTAAACTAGAGGTCCAGTGCATGAAATTCGTGCACAGGTGGGGTCACTAGGCCTGGCTGGCAATCAGGGCTGATTAGGTTCCTCGTCTCCCCACCTCCCTGCCTCTTCCTTCCCTCGCCGCCTGTGCACCACCACCGCCTGTGCACCACCACCGTGCGGTTCCCCACCTACCTGCCTTCTCCTGTTCTCCTTCCCTCACCACCCACGTCTGCTACCACCCATCCCCAGTTCCCCATCCCAGCCTGGGGCCCAGCCCGATCATGAGATTGGGATCTGCTGGCCTGGGGGAGGGACTGGGAGGTTGGCTGGCCGGCGGGAGGGGTCAACGGCCACCACAGTGGGCGGGCAGTGAGCTGATCAGGGCATGCCAGCGGGGGAGGGATGGGGGAGGGACCTGGGAAGTTGGCCGCTGGCCCCAAGAAGGGACCTGGCCCTCGGCCCCCCTGGGAAAGGGGCTGGGTCTGCCGCCACCCACTCCCAGTTCCCCCGTCCCAGCCTGGGGGCCTGCCGGCTGGGGGGAGGGACCAGAAGGTTGGCCAGCAGGCCCCATCGGTGTTCAGGGCCTGTGGGTTGGGAGCAGCTCCTGCATTGAGCATCTGCCCCCTGGTGGTCAGTGCCCGTCATAGTGACCAGTTGTTCCAGTTGTTCTGGTCGTTCCGTTGTAATGGTCACTTAAGCTTTTATATATATAGATTTCTAACATGCTATAAAGAGTATGTATTACTAACCTTCTCCCAGTGCTCTGTGCATTGATTTCACATCCTGAGGTATTTATTTGCCTGTTTCTATTGGCATGAGTAAACAACCTTATAAGGAGATGTTCCTTAACACTTAAAACTGCAAGGGGAAACATGTTAATGAATCATCTTGCTTCTGCACTGACACTTGGTGGGTAAGGAAATGACATGCAATTGGGAGTTTACCATAGCATGCCAGGCCTTCAGCAATAAGTTTTGAAATGTGAAGGCATGAAAAGGGATTTTGAAACATTTTTTAACTCTGGCAGGGAGCCAACTGAATTATAAACAAAGATGCAGTGGGGAGCAGTTTACTTTCAGGAAACAATCTGTGAGAACTAAGTCCTTTGGTTAGCCTTCTTGGTGAGAATTTGCTTGGAGATCACCCTATCTGGAAACCATCTCTTCCCCCTTAGCGTCAGCCTAGGGTGGGACAAGAGCTTTAAGAAGATTCTTCCTGGGATTTGGTGACAGAAGAGCACTTGGTGAAGTAACCAAGGAGAGAAAACTCAGCATTGCTTATGCTGACCATTGCAGAAGCTTTCCACAGCTTTCAGGGCCTGTCTCATGAGTTTTTCTCTTCAAAATGAAGTCAAATATGATCTTACTGATGTCATGGTCTGAAAACTAGCTCTGCTACTAAGGATCACTCAATCAGGCAGAAAAAAAAAATCTTGGTATGAAACGCCAGTGCTTAAGGCTTTAGAGTGAACCGATAAGCCTCTGATAGTTGTTTTGCTGAATAGAAATTATGAATCCTGTTCACCACAATGGCAACTCAGGTCTCACAAATTGGTTCATCTATCCTAGAAAGTGACTGGGGATTGATTAATCCCTTTGGATTTCTTCCTGAATTTGGGACTTTTTTTTAGAAACCAAAGGTCTTGGACATTCTACTTCTAATTTAGCCAATACTGGGAACGAGAAGATGAGGATCTGAGTACTCATCTGCAATGTGGTCAGTTTCTATTTTCTATACTTTTACACTTAGTTCTTCCTGGCCAATAGAGAGCCTACAATTGGTTCACCTGATGCATATCTATGGCAGAACCTTATTTGAAATGTTAAAGCCACACTTTGTCAAATTTCTCCTTGGATGTAGGACTATATTATTCACTTTTCCCTTTAATAGGTGTGTTGTATGTTTGAACTATAGATAACAACAGTCCAATAGTCAGAAGTTCTTAGAAATTGAGCGTTTGTACAGAAACTTCTTTGTAACACTATAAACAAGAAATTGGTGTGAGGCAATTCTGTCCAAGTGTGCTGTCCAAACTACTTTGGCCTTCTGCAACATAGACCAAGCTGACATGCTCTGCTGATTTCTTTCATCAAGTTAGCATTGCCAAATTCTGTGGCAGATAGGCAATGGAAAGAAAACATTTAAGGACTTAGACTTCATTTGATTTTTACAAAGAAAGAGAACAAATCCAGGGATGGTTAGTTCAGGGGACCAAATCATGCCATAAGAATATATCTTTAGGGTTTGGCGACTTTCTGCAAAACAAAACTCCAATCTGCTAATTTTGCCAATGTGTTTGAGGGAAATGTGCCACAGAAGTTTTCTTTTTCCCTACACAGAATATCTTTTTCCCTTCTGTTTATAGAAGCAACAGAAGCTTACTTTAAATCTTGATTCTTCCTAAGATGTTCTGGATCTTTGATCTTATTTTTCAAAGGCTGATCCATATTCTATATTTGTATCACCTTTGGTATGGCCAGTTGTGCTACATAATTGGATATGATTTGTCTTCATATTTTGCTTCTCTGTAGATTTTTTTAGGATTCCTTGCAAATAAAACTCATCTCAAATAGCAGAAAACAAGCCCTGGCCAGGTAGCTCAGTTGGTTAGAGTGCCATCCCAATACGCCAAGGTTTTGGGTTCAATCCTTGGTCAGGGAACATGTAAGACTCAATCACTGATTGCATAACTAAGTGGAACAACAAATCGATGTTTCTTTCTTCCCTCCTCTTTCCCTTCCCCTCTCTCTCAAGTCAATTAAAAATATAAAAAGAAAAGAAATCTATAAGAATAAAAAACAGCAGAAGACAACCCAATGAGAAAATGAAATTGTATCAAGAGTTCACACTAGCACCTGGCTGGCGTGGCTCAGTGGTTGAGCCTTGACCTATGAACCAGGAGGTCACAGTTCAATTCCTGGTCAGGGCATATGCCTGGGTTGTGGGGTCGATCCCCAGTGCAGGAGGCAGCCAGTCAATGATTTTTTCTCATCATTGATGTTTCTATCTCTCCCTTTCCCTTCTTCTCTGAAATCAATAAAAATATATTTTAAAGAAGAGTTCACACTAGCTTAACATGTGTACAAATGTTAAATAAATTTTTTAACACAGCTCCTGCTGCATTTTCTTAACATGTTACTCTAGAGTTAATTAAATACTAAGCTAATAAAGTGGGAGAACTATGGAATTTTATTAATTATTTGATTTTATTGCTAAAATCAATTTAGGAGACATTTATACTCTGACCATTTCATTTTAATAAATTAATTCATACCTTTATCTCTGGATCCAGAAATTTCCTGAACTTCTTACTCATGACAGGTTAAAAAGAAATAGATCTTAATGAATTGGACAAAAGAATATCTTTATTATGCTACCTTTTGTATAAGAAAGAAGAAGAAATAAAAATATGTACATGCCTCCGCTCATGTGAGAAAAAGATACACACGGGAAGAATGAACCAGAAACCAGTGAGATTCATTACTTACAGGGCATTATTGAAAATGGAGTGAACAAGTAAAAGTGTGGAGTGAAGGTGACACTTACTTTTAGAACTATGTTAATATTTCACATAGGCAAGATAGCTATGTATATAATTAACAAGGATGAGGGGCCCTAAAATGGAATACAGACAAATAAATGAAGCAAACTATATTTCAAATGAATAAATTAAACATACTGAAGGGAATTGGGGAAGATTAAGTAATGTTTTTTTTGTTTGTTTGTTTAATCCTCATCCAAGGATATTTTTTCCATTGCTTTTTAGAGAGTGGAAGGGAGGGAGGAAGGGGCAGAGAGAGGGGGGAAAACATCAATATAAGAGACATATAGATTGGTTGCCTCCTGCATGCGTCTCCTTCAGAGCCAGCCAGGAATCAAACCTGCGACCTCTCAGTGAGCAGGCCAACACGAACCACTGAGCACACCGGCCAGGGTGAGACTAAGTACCTTTTGAACACAGTATTTGGACTATTTGCCCTCCCTTGGGCTAAAAACAAAAAGAGCTTTAAATAAGTGTTGAACTATAATTAGGAGGTTGCTTTTACACAGAGGCATGGATTAGCAATTGCTGTATATTTTAGGATTGAGCAAATAAGTAAATATATATTATGGATAATGGGAGCTGGATTTCTCTGTGAGAAGAGGAAGTTTCATATATAAAAGGGAAAGAATAGAGGGTACCTTGTAGCAATATATTGGAATTGAATCAGTGTGGACTCATGGGTTTTAATATATGTAAATAGCTAGACATATAGAAATGAAAATAAGTATGTGTGTGTTTGTGCACATGTGCACATTTGTGTAGAACGTGTGTGTATAGACCTTCATCTGTTTCTTAACTGTCTTCTGAGAGAGCCTAGAAGCAATGACACATTTGGAGCAAAAAAGCACACCCAGCACCTACCTAGATCTTGGTTTTTAAACACTGTTTTTTACTAAAAGCAACTTGGGCTTCTTGGATAAATGACTGGTTCCAAGATGGGTTAGAGAAAGAACAAGATGGGCCTGGAACATCTTATTCTATCAAAAAGAAAGCAAGTAACCAAAGAATTGTGTAGACATGTCAAAAGGACAGAAGTCAGCTTGAAGGAGCTCCCACAGCCAAATCTGGGACAATTTGAGCAACAAAATAAATAATGATAATAAAGGATTATAGCCTATTGAATAAAGTAAGAATCCATGAATCCAGACTAATGTAAATAAATAAATAATGGATGGATGAGAAAGGTAAGCTCTTCTTTACCATAGAAAGTCAAATTATAAATGTAGATGAAATGACGTAACTAGGGGGAAATAGCCATTTGGCAAACCCATCAAAATTGTTATTGCTTCTAGCAAGAATTATTAGATACTGAATCAATAGCTAGTGAAACTAGTAAATGAAAGTTTGAAGAGTTGACTGTATATTTCCACAGCCTCAAAATATTTCCCCACAAGATACTTATTAAATACAACCTAATTGCTTACTCCATAGAACTTATAATCTAGTAGGAGAAATAAGTCTAATAACTTTAAAACAAGGCAGCAAATTGTGAGTTTTATTAGAGAGTTAAAAGTGAGATATGCTGGGAATTGAGCATGGGGGTGGAATCATGAAAAGACTTTATGTAAAATATGGCAGATGGTCTGGAAAGATTAGAGTTTTAGCAGATGGAGACAGAAAAAAGATACTTCAAATTGAAGAGAGCCAGAAAAGTTTTGAGCAATATTGCATTTTCTGCTCTTTCCTTAGAGCCATCTTATCTAAAAGAATTTTCACTGATCATATTGATCATCTATTCTTTAAGTACAGTGATTATGATCCCCATACTGATCAGTTGCCACACTATTCAAATGTTTCTAATTATTTTTATTTTTAGTTAAATGTGAATTTTATCAGTATGGATTACCTAAAGGCAGTAGTGTAAATAAAATTGTAAATCTTTTCATATTCAATATTATAAGCCCTTGCCCTATCAATTTGTTTTATAAAATTCCTATGTTATAATTTTTTACAAATTTGTACTTATCTGTATAATGAGGCTCAGCCAGATTATTTAATGCATATATTACTCTCTAGGTTTTTTTTAATATATTCTTGAAAGTTACATTAAGGATACTTTAATGCATATATTACTCTCTAGGTTTTTTTTTTTTTAATATATTCTTGAAAGTTACATTAAGGATATAACTTCACTATAACTAGTTCCTTTACAACCAAGATCATGATCTAGACACCATCATTTTACCCTTGTGGGATATGAAGTCTTTGCTGGATAGCTTCATAAATTTAGTCTAGAATGTTCTCATTTTAGACTTCATTTGCTGGGAATGTGACCTACTCCATTTATCTGTAACAGTTCATTTGCTTTCTTTTTCATTTTCCTTTGCTCAAGACAATAAATAGCACTGCCACAAACTGTATGCTTAGTTTAACACTTTCATTGCTTTTTAAACATCTCTCATCTAACCTAAGTCTTTGCCAGGTATTTTCCTCATACTTTCTCACAGTGTCTTAGAATTAGATTCCTATGCTACTTTTCTAAGAGGGAAGAAGAGTGTGTAATTAGCCTTTTTATATAGCACTGTTCATAGTCACAGGACGAGGTTAATTTTATCCTATAACATACTGTACGGTACAGACAGGTTAGACACTTCCCTCTGAACTTGGTCAGGGAAAAGAAAAATGGAACAGATGGCTCCTGAAATTTTTTCCTGTTCAATTCAGAGGTTCAGAATTTTTTTTCTCTCGTTAGTCAACAAATGAAAAGTGGCATTTGGAATTACCATTGTCCCTCTATTACTTGCCATCTTCATTTTAATGTCTGCTTCTCTGTAACATTAACACATTTCCCACTCATGATTTACTTGTCAGGGAATTTAGGAGTTTTCTGGAACCCGAAGTCTGCCTTAGGTAGTGTTGATTACTGGATAATTGCCTATTCTTTGGTGGAATTTCAATTTTTAGATTACACCAGGCTGTACAGCCTTTACTTCTTTGGCAAAAGAACCCAAAGGCAATGGAGTATATTTTTTCCCCTTCCCCAGCCCAGCTTAAACAATGACTCACTTGGGCTCTGGGGTTTTGCTTCATACTTTAATTTAGGGGCCACTTTCTACCCTTGTTCTTCTTATTTGCTTTTAGTGTTCTGTTTGGAACCTTTTATATCCTTTGGCACATGGATTTTCCTCTGAGGTTGTTGTCAGAGAAGTATGTAACACCACCCCTAAACTGGAACAGACAAGCTGGTTATGTCCCATAAGCTATGTTGTTCATATGGCAGCTGATAGAGGTCAGAGAGTACAGAAAGAATATCTTTAAGGAAACATAATTCCAAAAAAGGTAGGGAGAGGCGTATTCTCCAAAAAATATGAGTGCCAATGTCAGCCAATTAAGGACTGAAAGATTTCCCTCTATGTGAGATGCTCCAGTGACTGCTAAAATTTCCTCAGGGTGTGTATGTGGGAAGGGGGGAAGTACTCAGATGAACTGGACTGAAACAGTTTTCAGAGGGATATGGTTATGTGAAGTGACTTCCTTCTAGAAGGACTTGGTCTAATTTATAGTTCAGAGTCTTGTTGGAGAAAAAAATCCTTTTTCCCTTTTTGGCAGTGCTTCTGATTTCAACCTTCCATAACTGTCCATCTAATGATGATTTCTTGATTGTTCTCTTTGCAGCTTTAACAGTGTATGTCAGGGAACTCACATTCTCTTTCGGGAATTCAGCTTCGTCCAAGCCACCCCTCACAACAGGGCATCATTCCTACGGGCCTTCTGGAGATGCTTCCGAACTGTGGGCAAAAATGGCGGTAAGTCTTCCCAAATTTTTTCTTCCTACCAAACTTTTATCTTTTTTTTGTTCCTATAAATACTGTTTGGGTACTAGCCAGTTTGCCTCAGTGGATAGAGCGTCGGCCTGCCAACTAAAGGGTCCCGGGTTTGAATTGGATCAGGGGCATATGCCCAGGTTGCAGGCTTAATCAGCCAAGTAGGGGGTGTACGGGGGGGCAGCCAGTCAATGATTCTCTCTCATCATTGATGTTTCTATCTCTCTCTCCCTCTCCCTTCTTCTAAAATCAATAAAAATATATTTTAAAAAAATACTGTTTGTTCTCATGCTATTCAAGGTTATAGGCCCACCTTACTTTTGAGGAGCTGTTCCTCTTGTGTCAGAAATACACCTCCATTACTACCACCATCACATCACCATCACTAATGAGTGTATTAAGAGCCAAGTGAAGCTCTATGCACTTTACATGCAGTAATTCACTTACTCTTTATAACATCTCTCTGTGGTAGATACTGTAAACTCCATTTTATGACTAATAAAACTGAGGATCAGAGGGGTTAAGTAACTTGGCAAGGTTAAACAGTAAATGCTGGGGCTGGATTCATACCCAGTCCATCTGGCTCCAGAGCCTTTGCTTTTGACAAATATTAAAATATCATGCAGTAGCCCTAACCAGTTTGGCTCAGTGCATAGAACATCGGCCCAAGGACTGAAAGGTCCTGGGTTCGATTCCAGTCAAGGGCATGTACCACAGTTTCAGGCTCAATCGAGGCCCTGGTCGGGTGTGTGTGGGAGGCAACCAACCAGTGTGTCTCTCTCACATTTGATGGTTCTTTCTGTGTCTCTCCCCCTCCCGTCCACCTTCTCTAAAAATCAGTGGGAAAATATCCTCGGGATTAACATCAAAACAGTGCCATGCGGTAAATTCAAGGAATGATGTGACTGCAAATAAACTCCTGGGTAGGGGGAGGGATGGGGATACTATTGTTAGAGGATGGAGAGAGAGTGGATTAGAGAAGGTTCTCCTCAGAAATGGCTGTTTGATCTCAGTTGGGAAGGAAGAGTGAATAGAAGTTGTACACATGGATAAGAGAGAGAAAGGCATTCTACTAGTAGGTAGAGCATGTGCTGTGGTGTAGAAGCATAAATGGAATAAAAGGAAGACTCAGGTACTGAAAGACATTTTTTGCCATAAAAAAAAAGTTGTATTTCATGTAGGCACTATATGAAGGATTATAGAAGAGTGATGTGATGATATGAGTTCTAGAAAGAGCATTCTAGAGACAGTATGGAAATGGCTTAGAGGGTGAGACTAGAAGCCAGGAGCATAGTTGGCAGATTTGTAGTAGGTGAGCTGCAAGAACACAAGAGCCAAGGCAGCAGCCACAGAGATGGTAGGTGTGCTTTCAGAGATAGAATCCACAGGACTTGGTGATTTGGTTTGGCATGTAAGATAAGTGGGAAAACAGTTACAAATTTCCGGGTAAGTGTATAGTTCTGAAGCATTAAGTGCACTCATATAGTTCTGACACCATCCCAACCATCCATCTCCACAACTTTTTCATCTTCCCAAACTGAACCTCTCTACCCATTAAGCACTAACTCTCCATTTTCCCCTTCCCGCAGCCCCTGGCAGCTACTATTCTACTTTCTATCTCTCTGAATTGGACTACACGAGGTATCGCATACTAATGGAATCATATTATATTTATCCTCTTGTGAATGACTTATTTCATTTAATATAACATCCTCAGAGTTCATGCATGCAGTGGCAAGTGTCAGAATTTCCTTCCTTTTTAGGGTTAAGTAATACTCCATTGTATGTGTATACATATTATTTGTTTATTCATCCATTGATGGATATTTGGGTTGCTTTCACATTTTGTCTAATGTGATGTAAGTTTTTTAAAAGTTTATATTGCTTTGGAACACAGTTAAAAAACTTCAGTAAGCAACAGGAAATATAGGTCAGGTTCTAGAAATATAGATTTTGGGAAATAGAATAAAGTTGACTAAAGTAAATTTTTCATTTCACCTTACAAATCCTTGAGAGAAGAGCTATGTACATGGGAAAATGCAAGTCATTTTTGTATTTGCATACTGTTGGTTTGGCATATTCTGATTATATTCTAAAGAAAATATGAAGGAAAACACTGATTGAAAATGCCTTTGAGATTTTAAAGATCTTGGTGAGATGAAAGGCAAAGGTACCCACTGACAGCTTCTTTTTAAAAATGGAATTAGATTCTCACATTCAGAACATTGAGACATTAAATTGCTCCAAAATTTTCTGATTTAGAATCTCTACATCAAAACCTTGGTTCACATCTGTTTTTAACCATTTGTACACTATAAGCATCTATAGACGCAAGCGGCGGGCCTTTTTAAATTAAATTAAAAATATCGTGGCAGTTAACTGGTTAAGGGCCTGTTTGTATCCCACCTTCATATTGTGTGTTATTTCAAATTACTATTGAATGCTTTTAACACAGTTTCTTTAGTGATTGTAATTTAAAGTAGAGGAAGGCCTAAACTATTTCCTCATTCATTCAATGAATTATTTCTGGTAGACTTACCGTGTGCCTGACACTGGGGCTAGAGTGAGCGAACAGATACACTCCCTGCTTCCATTGAGTATATAAGATCCCCCATCCTGCTCTAATGGATGCTACTGCTACTTTATATTTAGCTACTGAATTTTTTTTTCTAAAACTCCTTCTACTTAATGTCTTATTAGACCATTTCTACTATCCTAAGAAATAAGTAAGATAGGTATTATTGTGCCCATTTTATAAACAATGAAATTATGTAACTTGTATAATTGCACAGTGGATTGGTAGCAAAGTTAGAAACAGAACTCAGATTTACTAATTTGCTAATGTGCTATTTCTACTATTTCTGCTACTCCAATCACATACGGCTTCTGTGACATGCACTCTCTAGAGACAATCTATCTCATTTACATTCTTGTGTAAACAATCTTAGTGTGCTGAGAATAGCATCATCACCTTTACAGAATATATGTACTAGTGGGCAAAAATCAATGTGACCCAATTTTAAGTGAACTACCTCAGAAAAATTAAGCAGTTGGTCTCAAAATAAACAAAACTGGGAGCTGTGAATGGATAGGTGGAGTTTGTACTGTTTCAACAGAACCTGTCTTTCCCAATCCTTCCCAGTCCCTTAAACAGTTAGCAAATATGTATTGAATACTCTCTATATTGAACAATGGTGCGTATAGACAGCTGGTTTCTGTGAAATAGTACATGGAGGTAACTATGGAAAACAGTCTTTAAATGTCCTCAATTCTCTTCCTGCTTTAGAAGTGGGGCCTCTTCAAGAATTTATTTACTATCACAAGGGATTCATATAGCATGTGGACTCTAAGCAGATGTGGGTTTCTTTATCTTTCTTACAGCAGCTGCCATTGATTCATCCAGCTGTTAGAGGGAGCACCTCCAAGTTCTCCCTGTTTCTCCTGTGCCATAAACACGACCTAGATTTTATGCTGGATATTTCTTGCTATGCTTCTTAATCAGACAGTTTCTGATTTCTTAAAGACCAAATGCAACATTTGTGTCTAGGTGATACTAAAATCTTTGGTTAAATAGCTTTAATATATTCTCAGTTTCTTCCAGGAAACTTGAGAATATTTTTCAGTTCCAGAATGTGTCAGTCCCCAATTTTAATCCAAAATGAGCAAAAACATTCAGAGGCAGGGTTCCAAAAGTAAGTATTAAGCCCCATTTTTTCAAGTAGAATGCCAAGCACCAGACTCCTATTCAGAGGAGCCTCTACTATATTATTCTCCTGCAGACAACTTCCTTAGAACATCATGTACATATTATAGCATTATCAAGAGGAAATAACTCTTCTGGGAGGTAGCATAGAAGAGCAGAGTTCCAGCAAAATATATCTAAAACTGAAGTCACTTTGTAAAAAATAAGGACCTGATCCCTTCTGAAATAGTTTATCCAAGTTTTTAGCAAGTACAAGGATGCAATGTCATTTCTGCATATCTGAGTAGTGAATAATGCTAATTTTCCTATGTCTGAATTTCAAATAACCTCATGAAGACTATAGCAAATCTCTTACTATTAGGCAACTTTAGACTCTTGGAAGCAAAAATGTCTATTCAGCCGTAGCTGGGTTGCTCAATGGTTAGAGTGTCAACCCGAGGACAGAAGGGTTGAGGTTCAATTCCGGTCAAGGGCACGTACCTCTGTTTTAGGCTCTATCCCAGCCCCTGGTTGGGGTGCGTGTGGGAGGCAACCAATTGATGTGTCTCTCTCACATTGATGTTTCTCTCTCTCTGTCTCTCCCCCTCCCTTCCACTCTTTTTTAAAAAATCAATGGAAAAAAAATATCCTCAGGTGAAGATTAAAAAAAAAGTCTATTCAAACAACTTTAAAATTCAACCTCTTGCTTTGGTATTTCTTTCAATGTAGAAAGATTAATCTAAATTTTTCAAGTCTGGCAAATATTGAAATTCCCTTGAAGTAAATTTCCACTTCTGTTTAGGAATATTGGTTCAAAAGTTTTTGTCCATATTTATTTTCGTTTATTAGAATTTTATTTTGAACTTTGTGTTTTTACCAATGAATACATATATTTCATTTAATAAAATGATGATAGGTACCTCCTCTTTGGCTCATAAAGAAGTACCTACTAAGGGAGTTGTCCTCCTGCCATAAACAACTAGAAATCAGACAATGTCCAATGTATGAAACAGGACTGTGGTCCCTGAGAGGCAGTTGCCAAGTGACGGTACAGGAAGGAAGATCATCAAAGAGCCAGGAAGATCATCATGTTGAGGAGTTGAGTTAAGGAGACAGAGATTGGGGTTTAGAGAAACCAAGGTGGCCAGAATTTGCAGGACAGAGTACCAGAGAGGAGGGAGTAAGTAGCTCAGTAAGTTCTGGAGAGCTTCAAGCAGATATTTGAGTCTTTGGCTATAAATTCTGCACATGTGTGGGTTGGAAAAAGAACCACCAGAAAACAGTTCCTGAAGTATACACAGGACAAGGGGTAGTTCACACTTCTGCCAGCCAGAGTTGAAAAACCTCAAAATACATAGAACATTGGCATTGGATAGAATCCTCAGCAGCTTACAAACAAAAAGATTCAACTTATAGGCATATCACTTAACTATATACCTAAACAAAATTAATACTCCTTAAAGGAATTCGGTAAAATCCAGCACTCAACATAAAATTCACAAAGTCTGGCATACAATTAAAAATTACCAGACCTTAAAAGGGGCAGGAAATATGACCCATAACCAGGAGAAAAAAATCAATCAATAGAAACACAGACCCAGAAATGACAGATGATAGAATTAGCTAACAAGAACCTTTGAACAGTTATTTTAAATCATATAAATATGATCAAATATGTAAAGGAAAACATGAATCTGATTAGGTGATAAGTGGAAGATATTAAAAAGGTACAAATTGAATTTCTAAACATAAAAAAGACAATATCAGAAGTGAAATAATGGTAATAATAGCAATTAACATTTATTAAGTGCTCCCTATATAGATTATCTCATTTTTCTTCACAGCAATCCTGTGTGATAGGTAGATATTTTAATATAGTTGTTGTATAGAAAATGAAACTGAGATTTAGAAGTTCAGTAACTTGTTCTAGGTCCCACGCCTAATAAGTGAAAAAAGCCAGTGTGGAAGAAGCCAGAAAGCTGACTAAAAGAGAGTATTCCTTTTTTTAAAAATAATTATATTGTTTAAAGTATTACAAATAGTAGTACATATGTCTCTTTTTTTCCCCCCCCCAGTTGGTTGTGCTTATATGCATGCATACAAGTCCTTTGGTATTACTTTTTAAATGTGTTCTTCATCAGATAGTGTACGAGATGCTTGAAATATGAATGAGTGAATGGCAATACTTGCCCTCAAGGAGCTCACATTCCAGAAGAAGAAACAGATTAGTCTAGAAATAGTTTCCATAGAGTGTAAGTGATTATTAGAGCCATGTGTAGGATTCAGTGACAGTACAAGGGAGGAAGTAGTTTTTCCTGCAAGAAGCTGGGGAAGGCTATAAAGGAGCGAAGGCATTTGGATTTTGAAGTAGTAAAAGCTATTAAGCAAATAAAAAATACATTCTAAAAAGAAAAAACAAGATTTTTGAAAGTATTATGACATAAAACAACACGGTTCCTTTGGGAAACACAGATTCATTTTGGCTAGTGCTTAACACGTAAGAAGGAAATTAGAATCTTATGAATTTGTGCAGTATTCTCGCATATGACACTGGCAAAGTATGGAAAGTAAGTAGTAAGACTGAGGACAAAAACCAGTTAGGAGCCAATTACAGTAGAACAATAAGTGGCATGGAGATGCAGAGCTATTTAAGGAGCTGGTTTAACAGGACTTGCTGATTGACTGGATGTGAGGTGTGGGAGAGAAGAGTCAAGAATGAGTGACAGAATCTAAAGTATTGCCACTTTCATCCCTCCCTTTCTCTTTTCCTTCCCTTTTTTTTCTTTCACTTTTTGTTTTACTCTGAATTCACTGTGGTTTTGTCTTCATAGTATTGGTATATTCATTCATTCAACAAAATTTATGTATCAGTTGCTAGTGATGAAGCAGTGAGGTGAAGAGACAAATTCTTGCTCTCATGGAGTTGTAGTCTAATAATCTGAGATTTGAAAAAAAAAATTTCCTGTCTTTTTCAAAGGAGCTCACATTCTAGGAATCAGGAAATTGCATATGATAAAAATAAATGTTACTTTTTCCTAAAATATCTAATGTTATAGTGGGTGAAGTGATCTCAAGAAAAAATGCAGAAATTTAGGCTGACTTAAAGCTTTTGGTCTGATTTCTTTGTGTAATTTCCTCAAATTTCCACTTGATTTTACTTGTCACTAATCCTCATCCTCACCACTAAAAACCATTCTGTGAGGATTAACAGCGTTTAGTTCAGGAATGGGTGGCTGTCTGGTTTGAAATATTAAAGAACATTTGTTACTTTTGTAATTTTTAAAATAAACAAATGAAAATCCTTCCATGTAATCTCTTCACATCTATGGTTTCCTCTGGCCAGTCATCTTCACCTGCTCCCACCAGCACTTCGCTTCCCTCAGTTTCCTCAGAAACCGGATGTGGCCAATAAACAATTTCTTCAACCTCAAATTCCTGTTTCCTATCTCCCATTACACTTATTTCTCCTCAGTTCCTGATTTTCTTTTTTTAAATTTTTACTTCCTTCTTCAGAATCTTTTCTCCAGGAAGAACATTGACATTTAATGTCCCCTCGAAGCTTTCGCCTCACTACCTCCAATAACTTTACTCTCTCCCTCTATTTAATTTCCCATTTTTTCTATGTCGATTATTTGGGCCTGTCACACAAGCATTCCTGGAATGCTTTTGTCACCATCTCCTCTTCTAACCAACCCTCCTCATGCTGCATACATAATATCCTTAGGTTGCTAACCTCTCTTTATCCCTTTAGGTCTTAATTTAAAGGTCAGCTCCTTAAAGGAGCCTTCTCTGTGACTCCTTTCTCATCTGAATTAGATCCTCTCATTATTCTTTTCACATCATACTGTAATATTTAGTCATATCATTTCTTATAGTTTCTAACTAAATATTTTTGGATGACTCTTACTTAATGTTTATTTCTCTTATTAAACTGTAAATGTTAGGAGGGCAAGAACCTTGTTTGTTATGCCAATACCTATATTCCTAGCATCTAAGATATATAAATGAGTTATTTTGTCATTTAATATGAAGGCTCACCATTTTCCAACTACTATACAGAGGATAAATTATTGAATGCATTATATTATCATCTCTTTTTTTAGAGGGTAGGGTTGGCTTTGAAAATCTGCTTTATACTCACTTTTCAAATTGTATAGGAGCCTTGATTTAAAATAATAATAGCTACCAGTTATTTGCCACCTACTATGTGCAAGGCACTTATGTGTTTGAACTTCATGTTCAAAGTGCCCCACTAAAAACTGGCCCATTAAGAGCTATCTTAAAGAATACCTAATTGAAATATTTAGTCCCCACTGGTGCTTCCAAACTAGGATTAGAAAGGTTTAGATCATTATCTGTATGCTAACTTTAAACATTGGCGAGGATCTGACTAATAGTAACTATTTTCCTTATTTTGTGTTCTGGATCCAGCCTTTAAGCTATGAAAGATATCACGAGCTAGTAGTTAGCTGACTACACGTGCCTTGAACTGCAGATCTTTTCTTTGGTTTGCAGTGTTAAAAATAGTTTTTTAAAAATTAGATGCCAACATACAACATAAAAATCTCAATTCAATTTCACTTACAGAATGGAAAATCCAATACCATGCCCACATTCCAACAGGGAGACAGTTCACGAGGGCAGAGGTGCAGCTGCTCCCTTCAGACTGGGCATGTGGCCTCAGATTTACCACCACCCCCAGCTGCCTTGCTTCATCTGCTTATGTTTCCGGCCACTGTAGGCATTTGAGTTTGCTCCCATTGCTAGAACTTCTTGGTCCATTTATAATCACTTGAAAGGTTGAGTTACACTGTTAATTCAGAACAAGGAGTCAGGAGCTTATTCCTCAACTAGATGCTCTTTTCTCTTTATTATCGTGGTGTCTCAAAGAATTTCAGAATTAACTTCAAAGTTAAGAAATTTGAGTCCTCCAGTATTTTTTTTTCAAGATGGTGCTGGCTATTTGGGGCTCCTTGCAATGCCTTATAAATTTGAGGATTGGCTGTTCTATTTCTGGGGGAAAAGGCTGTTATAATTTTGTTGGGACTGTGTTGAATCTGTAGATTGTTTTGGATATTATTGATGCCTTAGCAATGTTAAATCTTCCTATTCATGCACATAGGATGTCTTTCCATCTTTTTAATAAATATATTTTATTGATTTTTTTACAGAGAGGAAGGGAGAAGGATAGAGAGTTAGAAACATCGATGAGAGAGAAACATGGATCAGCTGCCTCCTGCACACCCCCCACTGGGGATGTGCCTGCAACCAAGGTACATGCCCTTGACCAGAATCGAACCTGGGATCCTTCAGTCCGAAGGCCGACGCTCTATCCACTGAGCCAAACCGGTTAGGGCATTTCCATTTTATTTATGACATCTTTAATTTCATTCAGCAGTTTTCAGTGTGGAAGTCTTATACCTCCTTAGTTAGATTTATTCCAAAGTATTTTATTGTTTTCATGCAATGTAAGCGGAACTGTTTTTCTTAATTTCCTTTTTGCATTTTAATTGCTAGTTTATAGAAATGTAATTGATTTTTATACCTTGATTTTGTATCTTTTTTTTAATTAAATCTTTATTGTTCAGATTACATTTGTTCCTC